>NW_027490094.1:2400000-2754493 GCF_050948175.1 Xylocopa sonorina
ATTCACTGTGTAATGTTATGTATACCTCGTATTCACTTCAATGGAATGTAAGTGCGACATTTCCATGGTAGGAAATAGAGTTTGCAGATATCTACGTATATTAGCAATAGAGTTCTAATGCTTCTCAAAACGCACTATAGCACCTCATTCCTATGTTTCATGATAAGATATAATATCCATTGCGAAGTGTCATACATACCTCGTATTCACTTCAAAAGAATGTAAATACGACACTTGCATGCTAGGAAATAGCGTTTGCAGATGTCTACGTATCGTAGCAATAGAGTTCTAATGCTTCTTAAAACGCGATATCGTATCTCACTGCAATGTTTCATGATAAGATATAATATTCATTATGGAGTGTTATGTATACCTCGTATTCACTTCAAAAGAATGTAAATGCGGCACTTCCATGCTAGGAAATAGGGTTTGCAGATGTCTACGCATCGTAGCAATAGAGTTCTAGTGCTTCTTAAACAGCGATATCGCATCTCACTTCTATGTTTCGCGATAAGATATAATATTCATTACGAAGTGTTATGTATACCTCGTATTATCTTCAAAAGAATGTAAATGCGGCACTTCCATGCTAGGAAATAGCGTTTGCAGATGTCTACGTATCGTAGCAATAGAGTTCTAATGCTTCTTAAAACGCGATATCGCATCTCACTTCTATGTTTCATGATAAGATATAATATTCATTGCGAAGTGTCATGTATACCTCGTATTCACTTCAAAAGAATGTAAATGCGACTATTGCTTGCTAGGAAATAGCGTTTGCAGATGTCTGCGTATCGTAGCAAGGTCGTTCTAATGCTTCTTAAAACGAGATGTCGCATTTCATTTTTATGTTTCGTGATGAGATATAATATTCATTGTGGAGTGTTATGTATACCTCGTATTCACTTCAAAAGAATGTAAATGCGACACTTCCTTGCTAGGAAATATTGTTTGCAGATGTCTACGTATCGTAGCAATGGAGTTCTAATGCCTCTTAAAACGCGATACCGCATCTCACTTCTATGTTTCATGATAAGATATAATATTCATTGCGAAGTGTCATGTATATCTCGTATTCAATTCAGAAGAATGTAAAAGCGGCACTTTCCTTGCTAGGCGGGAGCGCTTGCAGATGTCTACGTATCGAAGCAATGGTGTTCAAATGCTTCTCAAAACGCGATATCGCAACTCATTCCTATTTTTCATGATAAGATATAATATTCATTCCGATGTGTCATGTATATCTCGTATTCACTTCAAAATAATGTAAATGCGACCCTTCCATGCTAGGAAATAGCCTTTGCAGATGTCTACGTATCGAAGCAATATATCTCTAATGCTTCATAAAACGCGATATCGCATCTCACTTCTACGTTTCATGATAAGATATAATATTCATTGCGAAGTGTCATGTATACCTCGTATTCACTTCAATGGAATGTAAATGCGACACTTGCATGCTAGATAATATCGTTTGCAGATGTCTACGTATCGTAGAAATAGAGTTCTAATGCTTCTTAAATCGCGATATCGCATCTCACTTCTATGTTTCGAGATAAGATATAATATTCATTGCGAAGTGTCATGTATACCTCGTCTTAACTTCAAAAGAATATAAACGCGGCATTTCCATGCTAGGAAATAGCGTTTGCAGATATCTACGTATCGTAGCAATGGAGTTCTAATGCTTCTTAAAACGCGATATCGCATCTCATTGCTATGTTTCATGATAAGATATAATATTCATTATGGAGTGTTATGTATACCTCGTATTCACTTCAAAAGAATGTAAATGCGACCCTTGCATGCTAGGAAATAGCGTTTGCAGATGTCTACGTATCGTAGCAATAGAGTTCTAATGCTTCTTAGAACGCGATATCGCATCTCACTTCTATGTTTCATGATAAGATACAATATCCATTGCGAAGTGCCATGTATACCTCGTATTCACATCAATGGAATGTAAATGCGACATTTCCTTTCTAGGAAATAGAGTTTGCAGATGTCTACGTATATTAGCAGTTGAGTTCTAATGCTTCTCAAAACGCGATATAGCACCTCATCCCTATGCTTCATGATAAGATATAATATTCATTGCGAAGTGTCGTGTATACCTCGTATTAACTCCAATGGAATATAAGTGCGACATTTCCTTGCTAGGAAATAGAGTTTGCAGATGTCTACGTATATTAGCAATAGAGTTCTAATGCTTCTTAGAACGCGATATCGCATCTCACTTCTATGTTTCGAGATAAGATATAATATTTATTGCGAAGTGTCATGTATACCTCGTTTTCACTTCAATGCAATGTGAATGCGACACTTCCTTGCTAGGAAATAGAGTTTGCAGATGTCTACGTATATTAGCAATAGAGTTCTAATGCTTCTCAAAACGCGATATCGCATCTCGTTCCTATGTTTCATGATAAAATATGAAATTCATTGTGAAATGTTATGCATACCTCGTCTAGACTTCAAAATAATCTAAATGCCACATTTCCTTGCTAGGAAATGTGTTTCCAGGTGTCTACGTATCGAAGCAATAGAGTTCTAATGCTTCTTGAGACGCGATGTCGTATCTCATCTCCATGTTTCATGATAAGATTTAATTGTTATTGCGAAGTGTTAGGTATACCTCGTCTTCACTTCAGAATAACGAAAATGCCACATTTCCTTACTAGGAAATAGCGTTTCCAGATGTCTACGTATCGAAGCATTAGGTCTGTAATGCTCCTTAAAACGCGATATCGCATCTCAGTTTTATGTTTCATGATAAGATATGAAATTCGTTGTGAAATGTTATGTATACCTCGTCTGCACTTCAAAATAATGTAATTGCCACATTTCCATGCTAGGAAATGTGCTTCCAGGTGTCCACGTATCGAAGTAATAGAGTTCTAGTGCTTCTTCAAACGCCATATCGCATCACATTTCTATGTTTCATGATGTGATATAATATTCATTGCGAAGTATTATGTATACCTCGTCTACACTTCAAAATCATGTAAATAACACACTTCCTTACTAAGAAATAGCGTTTCCAGATGTCTACGTATCGAAGCATTAGATCGCAAATGCTTCTTAAAACGCGATATCGCATCTCAGTTTTATGTTTCATGATATGATATGAAATTCATTGCGAAATGTTATGTATACCTCGTCAACACTTCAAGAGAATGTAAACGCGACACTTCCTTGCTAGGAAATATTGTTTGTAGATGTCTACGTATCCTAGCAAAAGAGTTCTAATGCTTCTTAAAACGTGATGTCGCATTTCATTTCTATGTTTCGTGATAAGATATAATATTCATTTTGGAGTGTTATGTATACCTCGTATTCACTTCAAAAGAATGTAAATGTGACACTTCCATGCTAGGAAATAGCGTTTGCAGGTGTCTACGTATCGCAGCAATAGTGTTCTAATGTTTCTTAAAACGAGATGTCGCATTTCATTTCTATGTTTCGTGATAAGGTATAATATTCATTGTAGAATGTTATGTATATCTCGTATTCACTTCAAAAGTATGTAAATGCAACACTTCCATGCTAGGAAATAGCGTTTGCAGATGTCTATGGATCGCAGCAATAGTGTTCTAATGCTTCCTAAAACGCGATATCGCATCTCACTTCTATGTTTCATGATAGGATATAATATTCATTGCGAAGTGTCATGTATATCTCGTATTCACTTCAAAGGAATGTAAACGCGACGCTCCCATGCTAGGAAATTGCGGTTGCAGATGTTTACGTATCGTAGCAATAGAGTTCTAATGCTTCTTAAAACGAGATGTCGCATTTCATTTCTATGTTTCGTGATAAGATATTATATTCATTTTGGAGTGTTATGTATACCTCGTATTCACTTCAAGAGAATGTAAATGCGATACTTCCATGCTAGGAAATAGCGTTTGCAGATGTCTACGTATATTAGCAATAGAGTTCTAATGCTTCTCAAAACGCGATATAGCACCTTATTCCTATGTTTCATGATAAGATATAATATTCTTTGCGAAGTGTCATGTATATCTCGTATTCACTTCAAAAGTATGTAAATGCGACACTTCCATGCTAGGAAACAGCGTTTGCAGATGTCTACGTATCATAGCAATAGAGTTCTAATGCATCCTAAAACGCGATATCGAATCTCACTTCTATGTTTCATGATAAGATATAATATTCATTGCGAACGGCCATGTATACCTCGTATTCACTTCAAAAGAATGTAAATGCGACACATACATGCTAGGAAATACCGTTTGCAGATGTCTACGTATCGTAGCAATAGAGTTCTAATGCTTCTTAAAACGCGATATCGCATCTCACTTCTATGTTTCATGATAAGATATAATATTCATTGCGAAGTGTCATGAATACCTCGTATTCACTTCAAAAGAATGTAAGTGCGACTTCCATGCTAGGAAATAGCGTTTGCAGATGTCTACGTATATTATCAATAGAGTTCTAATGCTTCTCAAAACGCGATATAGCACCTCATTCCTATGTTTCATGATAAGATATAATATTCATTGCGAAGTGTCATGTATACCTCGTATTCACTTCAAAAGAATGTAAATGCTACACTTACATGCTAGGAAATAGCGTTTGCAGGTGTCTACGTATCGTAGCAATAGAGTTGTAATGCTTCCTAAAACGCGATATCGCATCGCACTTCTATGTTTCATGATAAGATATAATATTCATTGCGAAGGGCCATGTATACCTCGTATTCACTTCAAAAGGATGTAAATGCGACACATACATGCTAGGAAATAGCGTTTGCAGATGTCTACGTATCGTAGCAATAGAGTTCTAATGCTTCTTAAAACGAGATGTCGCATTTCATTTCTATGTTTAGTGATAAGATATAATATTCATTTTGGAGTGTTATGTATACCTCGTATTCACTTCAAAAGAATGTAAATGCGACACTTCCTTGCTAGGAAATATTGTTTGCAGATGTCTACGTATCCTAGCAATAGAGTTCTAATGCTTCTTAAAACGTGATGTCGCATTTCATTTCTATGTTTCGTGATGAGATATAATATTCATTGCGATGTGTCATGTATACTTCGTATACACTTCAAAAGAATGTAAATGCCACAATTCCTTGCTAGGGAATAGCGTTTGCAGATGTCTTCGTATCGTAGCTATAGAGTTCTAATGCTTCTTAAAACGAGATGTCGCATTTCATTTCTATGTCTCGTGATATGATATAATATTCATTTTGGAGTGTTATGTATACCTCGTACCCACTTCAAAAGAATGTAAATGCCACAATTCCTTGCTAGGAAATAGCGTTTGCAGATGTCTACGTATCGCAGCAATAGTGTTCTAATGCTTCTTAAAACGAGATGTTGCATTTGATTTCTATGTTTCGTAATAAGATATAATATTCATTGTGGAGTGTCATGTATACCTCGCATTCACTTCGAAAGAATGTAAATGCGACACTTCCTTGCTAGGAAATAGCGCTTCCAGATGACCACGTATCGAAAGAATAGAATTCTAATACTTCCTAAATCGAGATGTCGCATCTCATTTCTATGTTTCATGATAAGATATAATATCCATTGCGAAGTGTCATGTATATCTCGTATTCACTTCAATGGAATATAAATGCGACATTTCCATGCTAGGAAATAGAGTTCGCAGGTGTCTACGTATCGTAGCAATAGAGTACTAATGCTTCTTAAAACGAGATGTCGTATTTCATATCTATGTTTCGTAATAAGATATAATATTCATTGTGTAATGTTATGTATACCTCGTATTCACTTCAGTGAAATGTAAGTGCGACATTTCCTTGCTAAAAAATAGAGTTTGCTGTTGTCTACGTATATTAGCAATAGAGTTCTAATGCTTCTCAAAACGCGATATAGCACCTCATTCCCATGTTTCATGATAGGATATAATATTTATTGCGAAGTGTCATGTATATCTCGTGTTCACTTCAAAAGAATGTAAATGCGACACTTCCATGCTAGGAAATATTGTTTGCAGATGTCTACGTATCGTAGCAATAGAGTTCCAGTGCTTCTTAAAACGAGATGTCGTATTTCATTTCTATGTTTCATGATAAGATATAATATTCATTGCGAAGTGTCATGTATATCTCGTATTCACTTCAATGGAATGTAAATGCGACACTTTCTTGCTAGGAAATAGCGTTTGCAGATGTCTACGTATCGTAGCAATAGAGTTCTAATGCTTCTTAAAACGCGATGTCGCATTCGATTTCTATGTTTCGTAATAAGATATAATATTCATTGCGAAGTGTCATGTATACCTCGTATTCACTTTAAAAGAATGAAAATGGGACACTTCCATGCTAGCAAATATCGTTTGCAGATGTCTACGTATCGTAGCAATAGAGTTCTAATGCTTCTTAAAATGAGATGTCGCATTTCATTCCTATGTTTCGTGATAAGATATAATATTCATTGTGGAGTGTTATGTATACCTCGTATTCACTTCAATAGAATGTAAATGCGACACTTACTTGCTAGGAAATAACATTTGCAGATGTCTACGCATCGTAGCAATAGAGTTCTAGTGCTTCTTAAATCGCGATATCGCATCTCACTTCTACGTTTCGAGATAAGATATAATATTCATTGCGAAGTGTCATGTATACATCGTATTCACTTCAATGGAATGTAAATGCGACATTTCCTTGCTAGGAAATAGGGTTTGCAGATGTCTACGTATATTAGCAATAGAGTTCTAATGCTTCTTAAAACGAGATGTTGTATTTCATTTCTATGTTTCGTAATAAGATATAATATTCATTGTGGAATGTCATGTATACCTCGCATTCACTTCAAGAGAATGTAAATGCGACACTTCCTTGCTAGGAAATAACACTTGCTGATGTCTACGCATCGTAGCAATAGAGTTCTAGGGCTTCTTAAATCGCGATATCGCATCTCACATCTATGTATCGAGATAAGATATAATATTTATTGCGAAGTGTCATGTATACCTCGTATTAGCTTCAGAAGAATGTAAATGCGGCATTTCCATGCCAGGAAATAGCGTTTGCAGATGTCTACGTATCGTAGCAATAGAGTTCTAATGCTTCTTAAATCGCAATATCGCATCTCACTGCTATGTTTCTTGATAAGATATAATATTCATTATGGAGTATTATCTATACCTCGTATTCACTTCAAAAAATTGTGAACACGACCCTTCCATGCTAGGAAATAGACTTTGCAGATGTATACGTATCGTAGCAATAGAGTTCTAATGCTTCTTAGAACGCGATATCGCATCTCACTTCTATGTTTCATGATAAGATATAATATTCATTGCGAAGTGTCATGTATATCTCGTATTCACTTCAATGGAATGTAAATGCGACACTTTCTTGCTAGGAAATAGCGTTTGCAGATGTCTACGTATCGTAGCAATAGAGCTCTAATGCTTCTTAAAACGAGATGTCGCATTTCAACTCTATGTTTCATGATAGGACATAATATTCATAGCGAAGTGTTATGTATACATCGTCTACACATCAAAAGAATGTGAATGCCACACTCCCTTCCTAGGAAGTAGCGTTTCCACATGTCTACGTTTCGAAGCAATAGAGTGCTAATGCTTCCTAAAATGCGATATCGCATTTCATTTCTATGTTTCATGATATTATATAATATTCATTGCGAAGTGTAATGTATACCTCCTCTACACGTCAAAGGAATGTAAATGCCACACTTCCCTGCTAGGAAATAGCGTTTGCAGATGTCTACGTACCGAAGCAATAGAGTTGTAATGCTTCTTTAAACTCGATATAGCATCTCAATTCTATGTTTCATGATAGGAAATAATATTCATTGCGAAGTGTTATGTATACCTCGTCGACACTTCAAATTAATGTATATGCCGCACATTCTTCCTAGGAAATAGTTCTTCTAGATGTCTACGTATTGAAGCAATAGAGTTCTGTTGCTTCTTAGAACGCGACATCGCACCTCAGTTCTATATTTCATGATAAGATATGATTTTCATTGCGACGTGTTATGTATACCTCGTCTACACTTCAAAAGATTGTAAATGTCACACATTCTTGCTAGGTAAAGCGTTTCCAGATATCTACGTATTGGAGCAAAAAAGTTCTATTGCTTCTTAAGACGCGATAACGCACCTCATTTCTATGTTTCATGATGAGATATAATATTCATCGCGAACTGTTATGTATACCCGTCTACACTTCAAATGAATGTTAATGTCATATGTTCTTGCTAGGAAATAGCGTTTCCAGATGTGTACGTATCGTAGCAATAGATTTCTAATGCTTCTTTAAACGCGATATCGCATCTCAATTCTATGTTTCATGATAAGATATAATATTCATTGCGAAGTGTTATGTAGACCTCGTCTACATTTCAAAAGTATGTAAATGCCACACTTCCTTCCTAGGAAATGCGTTTCCAGATGTCTACGTATCGAAGCAGTATAGTACTAATGCTTCTTAAAACGCGATATCGCATCTCATTTCTATGTTCAATTAAATGATATAACATTCATTACGAAGTGCTATGCATACCTCGTCGACACTTGAAAAGACGCAAATGCCACGCTTTGTTGCTAGGAAATAGCATTTCCAGATGCCTACGTATCGAAGCAATAGAGTTCTAATGCTTCCTAGAACGCGATATCGCATCTCATGTATGTTTCATGATAAGATATAATATTCATTGCGATGTGTTATGTATACCTCGTCTACACTTCAAAAGAATGCAAATGCCACACTTCTTGGCTAGGAAATTGCGTTTCTAGTTGTCTACGCATCGAAGCAATAGATTTCTAACTCTTTATAAAACGCGATATCGCGTATCAATTCTAAGTCACATGATAAGATGTAATTTCAATGCAACGCGTTATGTATATCTCCTCTACACTTCAAATGAATGTAAATGGATCACTTCCTTGCTACGGAATATCGTTTCTATATCTGAAGGTTTAGAAGCAATAGAGTTCTAATGCTTCGTAAAACGCGGCTGCGCATCTTACTTCTATATTTCATGATAAGATGTAATATTCATAGCATGGCGTTATGTTTATCTGCTTCTGCATATGAATTGAGTGTGAAACCTATACCTTCTTGCCCGGGGATAGCGTTTCTAGATGCCCAGGTGCCGAAGCATTTAATTTGTCATGCTTCATACACCTCAATATTGCATTTCATATAAACAGTTCAAAGTAAGTTAGAAGGTTGTAAAGCTCTATGCATCGCATTATGCTTATCTGCTTTTGTGCTTTATAATGCTTTGGGATGTGAGAAGGTCCTCAACCATCCTTAACCCCCTAAAGAGAAGTCAAAAGTCCAGCGGCCCTGCAGGTGGGCCATGGAATCGCGGCGCGCGAGGCGCGCGATGCGCTACGCAATTTAAGTGATCAAGAGGATCCCCTCAGGGACACCCAAGGGGGCGAGAAGAGGAAATCGCCGAAATCCACTGATCGATGGACTCGAACAATATCGAAGCCCATAGCCCACTCCACCAAGGAGCTCCGAGGAGGATGCAGGAGACCCGAGGACCACCAGCGAATTCAAGGAACCTGAAGAAGAGAAGGTGAGAGCTTATTCGCTTAAGCGTCCCATTTCTTGTGTCGCATATTGTATATTGTATCTTATATCGTGAAGCGAGTTATGATACCCGGTAATTTGGGGCGTGTTGCGTAGTTTCCCGTAGCCCTTGTTAGTTAAACCCACGTCGAGACCATAAATAAACATGCCGTGACTTCAGTATCTCGCGACCTAATTGTGTGTACTTGGCTAGGCGTAGTCGAGAGGAGGAGCATTTCGAAGTTTCAAGGGTTGTTCCGCCCCAGGGTTCCCGGGGTCGTGTAGTCTATCCCTTTGCTACTTTTTGAGCAGCTGGCGCCCAAGAAAAGTTGTACGTGAGCGGATACCTTGGAACGATAGATCGCTTTAGATTAAAGTACGTTTTACACCTTAAAGCATTTGGATAATTAACCCCTTCGAGCTTCCCTGACTTACTATATATAGGTTTCCGTCACAACTAATAGGAACCATCAATTTACATATATATATAGAACACACATAGTTTTAAACGTAGAACTGAGAATTTGAGAACTTACTTTGAAACGTTAGTAGTGGGAAATTCCATCGGATTTCATAGAAATTCAGAACTTACTTGCTATGAAACATAGGCAGATAAGGGCCATCGCGTTGCTTAGAACTTTAGAACCTGCTTACTTCAACAAAGATTTCTATTGGCTTCGTCCGTTCTTTTAGAAGAGTTTTTGATAAACCACATACTTTTCACGCTTCTGATATCATTGAAAGTTCGCGGGATGTAATCGTTTAAGTTTTAAAATGATTACTTAGTGTGGATTATTGTTTAGTAACTCGCTCATAAACGAGTCTGCATAGGATTTAATCCATAAGTTTTTAAGCCTGGAATTTATGCAGTTATTTGTTATTCACTTATTGCTCAAACGACAAAGATTCTGACCACTCCAAAATGGTTGACTTTCATCAATTTTCTTAAAAATTGAAATACTGCCCAACTGCTTGCATTAAAGACTGTAATTAAAGCTTTCGAAACATTTTACCTCTTATAGATGAATTCTGGAATTGAAATTGAATGTTTGGCTTTTCTAACTCCTGTTTAGACATCTTTCTATTGGAATGTTCAAGTATTTTTCATATTCGTAATTATTAAAAATGTTTTACTTGTTTCTCTAGTTTAATATTTAGAATTTTCTGAGAAATATTTTTTATCGTAATGAACTATATAATTGCAATTATAATTCTTTATGAAATAATAATAACAGAAAGGTATGTATCCATTCGTGTAGTTTTGTAAAGAGTATTTAATCTTACTATCTAAAATGAAACATTGAGATCTGTTTACAATCTAATGGAATTTAATTACCTTTTGATTCAAATTCACAATGATAATCTTCCATAGTTCAACAATTTTGTGAGCTGTCCTCAGGAATCCGCAGCTCAGTACTTATAAAATGAACGACACAAAGAACAGCCTAACCAAACGTATTCGAACCGATTTTTCAATACTAATCTTATCATGTTTAACTTATGCTGCAAACTATTGAAATGCCCTTCGAAAAGTGTTTATTCACAGTGAAGTAAACGGTAAGTATTACGCCTTCCACCACTGTTTACAATACGTATGTTTCATTTACTATCAAAACCGTGAGTACTGTCGCCTTTCTTTACTTTTTGTAACCTTCAATGCCTTCATGTTACAGATCGTTAAACTTGCTTTAAAATGCTCTATCGTATTACGGAAGAATGGACATACCAATTCATTTTAAAAAATGAAGGTAACCTTCATATGTCCAACATAACTCCACTTACAAAAAAACTATTTTCATCAACGGATGGCCCCTTTGTACTATGTAATTTTATATTAGCAAAAACTTCTATGAAACTTATAGTTTCGTGGATATCTGAGGTGCTAATTATTACTGCCCCACCCTGTATATTGTTATGGATGTGTCCAACAAGGCAACGATGAACAGAGTTAAATTTAATATTATGATGTTTATTATTTTATTTATAGTATATTTGTTTTTCTGGAATTTTGCCAAAAAACAATGGTCACGATGTCGACAGATGAATATATTTGCCTTAGAATTACAAGAGCCAACAATTTCGAAAGTAGAATATTACTTTACTTCGCTAACCGAATCATTGCGAACGTTAAGTAAAGTGCGTGCCTTTCAAAACAGTCAGATGCAAATTACGATACAACAAAGTTTCCAAGAAATGGTACGTGCCACTGTTTTTTAATTTCCGTTTATTTAATCAAAGGAAATTGAATTGAAATATCCGCAAAATTTGAGGACAAAAAGTTATTGTAATTTTACGCAACATATATGATGGTGATAAAGGATAAGTATACGGAACTGAAAGTGGAAAGTAGCGAGTAGAAAAAGAAACTGATGGAGCTACAAAGTAGATTGATACATCCGTCAAATGATGATTCTAGGTTAATAAAATCTGTTAATCAAAGAACTATTGCAAAAATCAAGTATAATCAATATTACTTCTGCTCAAAGGCTATAATAGAATTGGACCGAAATGGGTACAAAACAGGCCATTATATCTATACGTTCTATTCTATGCAAAGGCAAATATTTCAAAGAGTAAAGATGTGTTACTTACAAATTACTTATGTTTCTAGATATCTCACTAATTCAGGCTTCTTGTCTTGCAGAACTAATCATTCATTTAACATGTAAAGGGGTCCAAGAATAGTAAAAGATTTTTATATTTCATAGCCTCACTTGATACGTCGATTGGATCACGTAAAATATCGGACATTAATTGCACCTACATCTTCAGACCTTAAATATATAATTGCAACAACATATTTAATAGCGTTTTAATAACACTTTTCTAATTGTTTATATCTATGTCTAATAAATATATATTAATCGAATAAGTTGCTTTACCAAAGAATAAAAGTATCTGAGGCTTACAAATCGGAGCATTACATAACAAACGTGCATCACATATATAATATTACATGTAATAAAAGATGAAGACCAAAAAGATCGTACATAAGTTGAATCCACAATGCGGTCATAGAAATACAGAAGCGGCAAAAATTCCAAACAATAATTTAAAAAATTCAAAAAGGGGGGAGTGAAAATCCATCTCCTTGACGATGATAAGGAACAAGTCTGCCTCATGCACTACAATATCCCAAACAGCCAGCGATTGGCACGCCAATGACAACGGATGGAACGAATTCCGTGACAGAACTGTGCTAACAAAGTGCTCCTACTCAGCTTTCGAAATGGCATACTGTTAGTACTGGGGCGGCATTCGTATCACGGCACTATTAAAGCACCGAGATATAGCACACGGGCTACACGGCCGTGACAATGACACTATCAGCTCACCATAGCTACACGCGTGGTTGTGGCGTAGGCTGACATTTACTAATGGGGAAGCTGTTTCCATAAAAATTATAAGCAAATATGAAAAATGACTAAACTGTGCAATTTATTTATTTTGATTCCAATATAGATACACCGGCACAAAACAAAGATATAAGAACTCGATTTTATTATTTTCTATAAACTAGCTCGATAGGGCGATTTTTTCCATAAAGTCGATAATTACTTTGTCATAAAAATATATACACTTGTTTTATATATATTTTCTTCAATTTATTGTTACAAATTCATGCAATTGAGGGTTAGATTAAATACGATGATAGCATGTTATTTCAAAAATTACACAAGGCGAAGTTAGGGACGCAAAAGCATGAATTTTTATTTTATAAGTAATATTTTTTTGATAAATAATATTTTTAGTCTATGATGGATTGAAAGAAATATATACGACTCGCTCAATAACTATAAATATAGGAAAACGACCATCAAAATGTCTATCAATACTCATATGCTGAACATCTACTGACATCTAACGGTTCTAATTTGTATGAAAGCACAGGTTCCCCATTGCCAAATGTGATCCTGCGTCATTGCTGAGGAGATTCATGAATGGAGCGATGATACGCGTGTCACCATGGTGCTGGTGCTGCGCGATTCGCTTGTCTAGAATGTGCTGGTAACACGTTCTGGCATTTTAGTTAACGAATCCGGTCACAGATGACTACGAATCAGTTGACACTCCTCGGAAGTGGCAATATAGTGCCGGCATGGTGTCGCTACCATCTTGCCGTTTGTTATCTGGGATGCATTTTAGTGCATTATTCGGAATTGAATTTGAACACATAGCTACTTAATCGCAAATTTGTATGTACTGTGACGTGGTGACGTCACAGGGCTCGCTCACCCCCCCCCCCCCCTGTTTCGGTTAGACTAGCTCGCAGATCACCACCCATGCGAGAAGCGCGACACGGACCGTTGCGATAGCTGTATTTGCGAGGAGCGTGAAATACACGATGGTAGAACCTTCCCCCCCCCCCCCGTTCGTTTCTCTCTCACCGTTCGACGGATAAGACTGGCGAGCTGATGGAAGAAGCGACCCATAAGACGCCTCTTCGGCGGATAATAAGACCGCAGGTTCGCGGAAGGGCTGTGCGCCGAGGTAGCGTGACGGGCTCGACGGTGGAGGAGTCGGGAAGTGAGCAAGAAGAGACCCTGAAGCCCGAGGGATACGATCCAGAGCTCTGCAACGATAAGACCGCTGCCATAGTCCATGGAGACAAACAGGATGGTTCTCGGGTGTGAGAAGGACATCTACCCCTCCCCTGAGCCCATGGAGAGGAAAACTCAAGATGCGCAGTTCAAATAATCCAGAGGACCCCCTCTAGACACACCAGAGGGGGCGATCAGGGAAGATCGCCGAAATCCACCGATCGATGCCCCGAACAATACCGAAGCGTATGGCCCTACCCCATCAAGGAGCCCTAAGGAGGATCTAAGGGGATCCGAAGACCCCCAGCAAACCTATATAATGAGCTAGCCAGCACGAAGACAGCCTCTTATTCTTCTGAACGACATAGCGACCACTTAGCAAGCAACCGAGCAAGCGATTATACGGAGCGATTCGGAGGAGAGAGAGAGAGAGAGAGAGAGAGAGAGAGAGAGAGAGAGAGAGAGAGAGAGAGAGAGGTAGACGGACTGAACGAGATCCATACTTGTTGGAAACGAGAACGTGAGTCCTTATACGCTAAAGCGTCCCATTTGTTCGCTGCCGCAATTGTGATATCGCGTATTGTAATTCATATTGTATAACGGGTGGTGATCCCCGGTCATTCGCGGCGTGTCGTATACCCTTTTGTAATACCGCGTCGAGGCAATCTAGAAAGAAGCCGTGAGTTCAGTATCCCGCGACCCTAATTTGCGCACTCGGCTAGAAGCAGTCGAGCGAAAGAGTATTTCGAAATTTCGAGGGTTATCTTGCACCAGGTTTCCCCGGGTTGCGTGGTTTACTAGTTTTTGCTACTTCTTGAGTAGCTGGCGCCCAAAAAGTCCCAGCCTCGCAGCTTCGAAATACTTGTTGGATAGGAAATTTATTGCTCTGTACTTCGCGTTGCCGAAGCATGCGGATATTCTGTACCCCGATATAACCCCGGACTAAACTTCTGGATACCCCGTTATTATTGGTTCTATATACCCTTTTCTTGCGGATTGTAACGGGAAAAACCGTCACAGTACATAATTATACATGACTGCATAAAAAGGAAGTCATATACTTTTATAATCAATGCGATATAAGAATATAAAACGATGAAATATCCACTCCCATCAGGAGTAAAAACAATGTTTGGTACGCAAAGTTCATTGCAAAATATAATCAAGCAGTTAATATATCAAATCACTGCACACAATAAATCACTGAATGTATAATGATATGAATAGTAAGAAAAACATACTTACCTGTTAGATGTTTATAAATTCAAATTTAAAAGTCCAAGTCACATTTAATATATTATTGTTTAACAAGGTGATTTAATGTTGTTTCAAATAGGCGTGCAGAACTAGCTCGTACTTCTGTCAATGCAATTTCATTCGAAAGATACAAAGGATAAGAGAAAATATTCTCCAATATATAACATATATAAATCAACGGATGCAAGAGAAAACACTCGATCTCGGTATAACGAGACCGGGGCGTCATCCTGCAGTAATCGTATAACGCCTGTTCCGAGATGGTGTAGAGAGGGAATGTGGAGGGTGAAAAGCATAAAATAACAACAATGTAACTAAAGAGAAAGAGAAAGAAAATATGTGGAAGCATTGCATTTATTAAGAGGAAATCCTAGAAATATCAAACAACAGATTATATACCATACTGTAAGGGTAAGGTACAACGAAATAGACGATATCGTGAGAGAAACTAAAAAAATCGAGAAACTTAAAAAGAAAATAATAATTTAGATTGAGCGAATCAATATCACTGATCCCGGCAAGCTTAATGGAAAACGCATAACGATGAATCGGTTAGAGTATAAGATAGATGTTGGTCGCGGTTTGAGTGACCCTGGGAATCCTCTGCTCGCATCAGGGCAGGCAGTAGGATGGTGGAGAGCCTGCCCTCCTGTTGCTCGGTTCTATAGAATTCACATTCTATTGTAGAGTAGAAGCAGATAATTATAATGCTTTTCATAGAAGATTACAGCTTACTTAATTCGAAACGTTGAAATGAGATGAGTCATGGCATTGTATAATGCATTAGTACTCTATTGTCTCGACATGTAGACACTACGAAGGGCAATCCTGTTGCATGGAGCTGTAGAATTTACATTCTTATGAAGCTTTAAAGCAGATAAGCATAGAGCTATGCATAAGAGATTACAGCATTCTTACTTTGAAACGATGAAATGGGATGCGCCAGCGCATTGCATGGAGAATTCTAGCTCGATTGCTTTAAGAGACAGACATTACGGAGCGTCATGCCGTTGCATGGAATTATATAGTTCACATTCTATTGAAGACCTCTAACAGTTAAGCACAATGTTATGGACATATGATTACAGATTCTTTGCATTGAAACGTTGAAATGAGATGCGACATCGCGCTGCATGAAGTATTAGAAATGTCTTGCTTGGACACGTAGATATCTGGAAACGATATTCTGTTGCAAGTAAGTATAGGATTTACATCCTTCTAAGGTCTAGATGTAGACAAATGTAACACATTGAATAGAACATTGCAATTTACCATGAATCATTGAAATGACTTGCTACATCGTGTTGAATGAAGCAATAGAACTCTATTGCTCCGAAAAGTAAACAAATGGAAACGCTATTTCCGAGCAAGGAAGTGTGGCATTTACATCCTTTTGGAGTGTAGACGAGGTATACATAACAATTCGCAATGAACATTATATCTTATCATGAAACATAGAAATGAGATGCGATATAGCGTTTTAAGAAGCGATAGAAGTCTATTGCTACGACACGTAAACATCTGCAAACGCTACTTCCAAGCAAGGAAGTGTAGCATTTACATTCTTCCGAAGTGAATACGAGGTATACATGACACTTCGCAATGAATATTATATCTTATCATGAAACATAGAACTGAGATGTGATATCCCGTTTTAAGAAGCATTAGAATTCTATTGCTTCGAATCGTAGACATCTGCAAACGCTACTTCCTAGCAAGGAAGCGTCGCATTTACATTCCTATGAAGTGAATACGAGGTATACATAACAGTCCACAATGAATATGATATCTTATCACGAAACATAGAAATAAGATGCGATATCGCATTTTAAGATGCATCAGAACTCTATAGCTACGATACGTAGATATCTGGAAACGCTATTTCCTAGCAAGGAAGTGTCGCATTTATATTCATTACAAGTGTTTGCGAGGTATACATGACACTTCGCAATGAATATTATATCTTATCATGTAACATAGGAATGAGATGCGATATCCCGTTTTAAGAAGCATTAGAGCTCTATTGCTTCGATACATAAACATCCGCAAAAGCAACTACCCAGCAAGAAAGTGTCACATTTATATTCTTTTGAAATGAATACGAGGTATACATAACACTGCACAATAAATATTATATCTTATCATGAAACGTAGAAACGAGATGCGATATCGCGTTTTAAGAAGCATTAGATCTCCATTGCCACGATACGTAGACATCTGTAAACGCTATTTCCTAGCAACGAAGTGTCGTTTTACATTCATTTCAAGTGTATGCGAGGTATACATGACACTTCGCAATGAATATTATATCTTATCAAGAAAGATAGAAGTGAGATATGATATCTCGATTTAGCAAGCGATAGAACACTGTTGCTACAATACGTAGACATCTGCAAACGCTATTTCCTAGGAAGGAAGTGTCGTATTTACATTCATTTGAAGAGTATGCGAGGTGTACAAGACACTTGGCAATGAAAATTATATCTTATCATGAAACATAGAAATGAGATGCGACATCTTGATTTACGAAGCATTAGGACTGTAATGCATTGATACGTAGACATCTGCAAACGCTACTTCCTAGCAAGGAAGTGTCGCATTTACATTCTACTGAAGCGTATGCGAGCTATACATGACACCTCGCAATGAATATTATATCTTGTCATAGAACATAGAAATGAGATGCAATATTTTGTTTTAAGAAGCACTGGAACACTATTGCGTCGATACGTAGACATCTGCAATCGATATTTCCTACCAAGGAAGTGTCGCATTTACATTCTCTTGAAGTGAAGTCTAGGTATACATAACACTCCACATTGATGATTATATCTTATCATGAAACATAGAAATGAGATGCGATATCTCATTTTAAGAAGCATAAGAACTCTATTGCTTCGATTCGTAGACATCTGCAAACGCTATTTCCTAGCTAGGATGTGTCACATTTACATTCGTTTGAAGTATAGACGAGATATACATAACACTGCACAATGAATATTATACCTTATCATGAAACATAGAAATGAGATGCGATATCTCGTTCTAAGAAGCATAAGAACTCTATTGCTACGATACGTAGACATCTGCAACCACTATTTCCTAGCAAGGAAGTGTCGCAGTTACATTGTTTTGAAGTGAATACGAGTTATACATAACAATGCACAATCAATATTTTGCAATCAATAATATGCGATTTAAGAAGCATTAGAACCCTATTGCTTCGATACGTAGACACCTGCAAACGCTATTTCCTAGCATGGAAGAGTCGCATTTACATTCTTTTGAAGTGAATACGAGGTATACATGACACATCGCAATGAATACTATATCTTATCATGAAACATAGGAATGAGATGCGATATCTCATTTTAAGAAGCATTAGAACTCTATTGCTTCGATACGCAGACATCTGAAAACAATATTTCCTAGCAAAGAAGTGTCGCATTTTCATTCTTCTGAAGTGAATACGAGGTATACATATCACTGCACAATGAATATTATATCTTATCATGAAACATCGAAATGAGATGCGATATCGCGATTTATGAAGCATTAGAACCCTATTGCTTCAATACGTAGACATCTGCAAACGCTACTTCCTAGCAAGGATGTGTCGCATTTACCTTCTTTTGAAGTGAATGCGAGGTATACATTACACTTCGCTGTGAACATTATATCTTGTCATGTAACATAGGAGTGAGATGCAATATCGCGTTTTAGGAAGCACTAGAACCCTATTGCCTCGATGCGGAGATATCTGCAAACGCTATTTCCTAGCATGGATGTGTCGCATTTACATTCTTTTGAAACGAATTCGATGTATACATAAAACTTCGGAATGAATATTCTAACTTATCACGAATCATAGAAATGAGATGCGATATCGCGATCTAAGAAGCATTAGAACTCTATTACTACGATACGTTGGCATCTGCAAACGCTATTTCCTAGCAAGGAACAGTAGGATTTACATTCTTTTGAAGTGAAGGCGAAGTATACATGACACTTCGCAATGAATATTATATCTTATCATGAAACATAGAAGTTAGATGCAATATCGCGTTTTAAGAACATTTAGAACTCTATTGCCTCGACGCGTAGACATCTGCAGACGCTATTTCCTAGCATGGAAGTGTCGCATTTACATTCTTTTGAAGTCAATACGAGGTATACATGACACTTCGCAATGAATATTATGTCTTATCACGATACATATAAATGAGATGCGATATCGCGTTTTTAGAAGCATTAGAACTCTATTGCCTCGACGCGTTGAGATCTGCAGACGCTACTTCCTAGCATGGAAGTGTCGCATTTGCATTCTTTTGTAGTGAATACGAGGTGTACATGACACTTCGCAATGAATATTATATCTTATCACGAAACATAGAAATGAGATGCGATATCGCGATTAGAACTCTATTGCTACGATACGTAGACATCTGCAAACGCTATTTCCTAGGATGGAAACGTCGCATTTACATTCTTTTGAAGTGAATACGAGGTATACATGACACTCCGCAATGAATATTATATCTTATCACGAAAGATATAGATGAGATGCGATATCGCGACTTAAATAGCATTAGAACTCTATTTCTACGATGCGTAGATATCTGCAAACGCTATTTCCTAGGATGGACACGTCGCATTTCCATTCTTTTGAAGTGAATACGAGGTATACATGACACTCCGCAATGAATATTATTTCTTATCACGAAACATAGAAATGAAATGCGACATCTCGTTTTAAGAAGCATTAGGACTCCTTTGCTACGATACGTAGACATCTGCAAACGCTATTTCCTAAGATGGAAACGTCGCATTTACATTCTTTTGAAGTGAATACGAATTACACATGACACCTCGCAATGAACATTATATCGTACCATGTGACATAGAATTGAAATGCGACATCGCGTTTTAAGAAGCATTAGAACTCCATTGCTACGATACGTAGACATCTGCAAACGCTATTTCCTAGCAAGGAAGATTCGCACTTACCTTCGTTTGGAGTGAATAGGAGGTATACATGACACTTCGCAATGAATATTATATCTTATCACGAAACACATAAATGAGATGCGATATCGCGGTTTAAGTAGCATTAGAACTCTATTGCTACGATACGTAGACATCTGTATACGCTATTTCCTAGCATGGAAGTGTTGCACTTACATTCTTTTGAATTGAATACGAGGTATACATGACACTTCGCAATGAATATTATATCTTATCACGATACATATAAATGAGATGCGATATCGCGTTTTTAGAAGCATTAGAACTCTATTGCCTCGACGCGTTGAGATCTGCAGACGCTACTTCCTAGCATGGAAGTATCGCATTTGCATTCTTTTGTAGTGAATACGAGGTGTACATGACACTTCGCATTGAATATTATATCTTATCACGAAACATAGAAATGAAATGCGACATCTCGTTTTAAGAAGCATTAGGACCCTTTTGCTACGATACGTAGACATCTGCAAACGCTATTTCCTAGGATGGAAACGTCGTATTTACATTCTTTTGAAGTGAATACGTGGTATACATGACACTCCGCAATGAATATTATATCTGGTCACGAAAGATATAGATGAGATGCGATATCGTGATTAAATAGCATTAGAACTCTATTGCTACGATACGTAGACATCTGCAAACGCTATTTCCTAGCAAGGAAGATTCGCATTTACATTCGTTTGGAGTGAATAGAAGGTATACATGACACTTCGCAATGAATATTATATCTTATCACGAAATATATAAATGAGATGCGATATCGCGTTTTAAGTGGCATTAGAACTCTATTGCTACGATACGTAGACATCTGTAAACGCTATTTCCTAGCAATGAAGTGTGGCATTTACATTCGTTTGGAGTGAATACGAGGTATACATGACACTTCGCAATGAATATTATATCTTATCACCAAGCATAGAAATGAGATGCGACATCTCGTTTTAAGAAGCATTAGGACTCTCTTGCTACGATACATAGATATCTGCAAACACTATTTCCTAGGAAGGAAACGTCGCATTTACATTCTTTTGAAGTGAATACGAGGTATACATGACACTCCGCAGTGTATATTATATCTTATCACGAAAGATATAGATGTGATGCGATATCGCGATTTAAATAGCATGAGAACACTATTGCTACGATACGTAGACATCTGCAAACGCTATTTCATAGCAAGCAATAGTCGCATTTACATTCTTTGGAGTGTCGCATTTACATTCGTTTGGAGTGAATACGAGGTATACATGACACTTCGCAATGAATATTATATCTTATCATGAAACATTGAATTTAAATGCGATATCGCGTTTTAAGAAGCGTTAGAACTCTATTGCTACGATGCGTAGACATCTGCAAACGCTGTTTCCTAGGATGGAATCCTCGAATTTACATTCTTTTGATGTGAATACGAGGTATACATGACAGTTCGCCATGAATATTATATCTAATCATGAAACGTGGAAATGAGATGCGACATCTCGTTCTAAGAAGAATTAGAACTCTATTGTTTCGATACGTAGACTTCTGCAAACGCTATTTCCTAGCATGCAAGAGTCGCATTTACATTCATTTGAAGTGAATACGAGGTATACATGACACTTCGCAATGAACATATTATCATACCATGAAACATAGAAGTAAGACGGGATATCGCGTTTTAAGAAGTATTAGGACCCTATTGCCTCGATACGTACACATCTGCAATCGCTATTTCCTAGCATGCAAGTGTCGCATTTACATTCATTTGAAGGGAATACGAGGTATACATGACACTTCGCAATGAATATTATATATTATCACGAAACATAGAAGGGAGATTGCGATATTGCGTTTTAAGAAGCATTAGAACACTATTGCTACGATACGTAGACATCTGCTAACGCTTTTTCCTAGCAAGGAAGTGTCGCATTTACATTCCTTTGAAGTGAATACGAGGTATACATAACACTCCAGAATGAATATTATATCTTATCACGAATCATAGGAATGAAATGTGACATCTCGTTTTGAGAAGCATAAGAACTCTATTGCTAATATACGTAGACATCTCCAAACGCTATTTCCCAGCACGGAAGTGTCGCACTTACAACCCTTTGAAGTGAATACGAGGTATACATGACACTTCGCAATGAATACTATTTGTTATCATGAAACATAGAGGTGAGTTGCGATATTTTGTTTTAAGAAGCATTAGAACTCTATTGCTTCGACACGTAGACATCTGCAAACGCTACTTCAGAGCAAGGAAGTGTCGCATTTACATTCTTGTGAAGTAAAATCGAGGTATACATGACACTTCGCAATGAATATTATATCTTATCATGAAACATAGAAGTGAGATGCGATATGGCGCTTTATGTAGCATTAGAACTCTATTGCTACGATACGTAGACATCTGCAAACGCTATTTCCTAGAATGGAAGTGTCGCATTTTCATTCTTGTGAAGTGAAATCGAGGTATACTTGATACTTCGCAATGAGTATTATAGCTTACCATGAAACGTAGAAGTGAGATGCGATATGGCGTTTTAAGAAGCATTAGAACGCTATTGCTACGATATGTAGACATCTGCAAACGTGATTTTCTAGCATGGAAGTTTCGCATTTACATTCTTTTGAAGGGAATACGAGATATACATGACACTTCGCAATGAATATTATATCTTATCATGAAACATAGGAATGAGTTGCGATATCGCGTTTTGAGAAGCATTAGAGCTCTATTGCTGCGATACGTAGACATCTGCAAACAATATTTCCTAGCAAGAAAGTGTCGCATTTACATTCTTCTGAAGTGAATACGAGGTATACATGACACTTCGCAATGAATATTACACCTTATCACTAAACATAGAAATGAGATGCGATATCGTGATTTATGAAGCACTAGAACTCCATTGCTACGATACGTAGACATCTGCAAACGCTATTTCCTAGCAAGGGAGTGTCGCATTTACATTCTTTTGAAGTGAATACGAGGTATACATAACACTCCACAATGAATATTACATCTTATTACGAAACATAGAAATGAAATGCCACATCCCGTTTTAAAAAGTATTAGTACTCTATTGCTGCGATACGCAGACGCCTGAAAACAATATTTCCGAGCAAGGAAATGTCACATTTACATTCTAGTGAAGTAAAATCGACGTTTACACGACACTTCGCAATGAATATTATATCTTATCATTAAACATAGAAGTGAGATGCGATATCGCGTTTTAAGAAGCATTAGAACTCTATTGCTACGATACGCAGACATCTGCAAACGCTATTTCCTAGCATGGAAGTGTCGCGTTTACATTCTTGTGAAGTGAAATCGAGGTATACATGACACATCGCAATGAATATTATATCTTATCATGAAACATAGAAATGAGTTGCGATATCGCGTTTTGAGAAGCATTAGAGCTCTATTGCTACGATACGTAGACATCTGCAAACAATATTTCCAAGCAAGAAAGTATCGCATTTACATTCTTTTGAAGTGAATACGAGGTATACATGACGCTTCGCAATGAATATTATTTGTTATCATGACACATAGGGGTGAGTTGCGATATCTTGTTTTAAGAAGCATTAGAACTCTATTGCTCCGACACGTAGACATCTGCAAACGCTACTTCAGAGCAAGGAAGTGTCGCATTTACTTTCTTGTGAAGTGAAATCGAGGTATACATGACACTTCGCAATGAATATTATATCTTATCATGAAACATAGGAATGAGTTGCGATATCGCATTTTGAGAAGCATTAGAGCTCTATTGCTGCGATACGAAGGCATCTGCAAACAATATTTCCTAGCAAGAAAGTGTCGCATTTACATTCTTTTGAAGTGAATACGAGGTATACATGACACTTCGCAATGAATACTATTTGTTATCATGAAACATAGAGGTGAGTTGCGATATCTTGTTTTAAGAAGCATTAGAACTCTATTGCTTCGACACGTAGACATCCGCAAACGCTACTTCAGAGCAAGGAAGTGTCGCATTTACATTCTTGTGAAGTGAAATCGAGGTATACATGACACTTCGCAATGAATATTATATCTTATCATGAAACATAGAAGTGAGATGCGATATCGCGTTTTAAGAAGCATTAGAACTCTACCGCTACGATACGTAGACATCTGCAAACGCTATTTCCTAGCAGGGAAGTGTCGCATTTACATTCTAATGAAGGGAATACGAGGTATACATGACTCCTCGCAATGAATTTTATATCTTAGCATGAAACATAGAAATGAAATGCGATATCGCGTTTTAAGAAGCATTAGAACGCTATTGCTACGATATGTAGACATCTGCAAACGCAATTTCCTAGCAAGGAAGTGTCGCATTTACATTCTTTTGAAGTGTCACGTCCTGAAGTCGCGAATGCGCTCGTCACGTGGACACTTTTCGTAGCCGTTCCCGAAATCGACGTGAATTGCGCGGAGCTGGGTTCGTCTGCGGACAAGACACAATTTACCTGGTACAAAGACGTGCAACTTACCTTTCGATGCTCCTGATTCATTGGCTTCTTTCTCGGTCCAGGTAGCGTAGGCGCCGAGGATCGGTGATCCGGATAACGGTGGCGTACGGCTGGAACGGCGGAATGGAGACTGGAATCAGGCGCCAGGTAGGCAGATCCCGGCTAACCGGTATTGAAGCTGGAATCGGGCGCTCGGAGTCTCGTACGGGACGTACGGCGGCGAAGACTTCCTTGGCAGGATACGGAAGAGCTCTGCGACGGTCCGGATTTTTGGGTGCACCACCCACGTATTCACGCGCAAGCCGATGGATGAATTCCTTCCTCCCCGAGCGTCGTGTACGCTTTACCCGAAAATCGAAGCTCATCGAAAGTCCTTGCACTTCGGTAAAGCACGGCACGGCTAAGCGCTGTTTCGCTATCGCTTACCGGATCCGCCTAGGCGCAATATACCCTGACACAACAGAAATAAAGTAAGAGTGGCTAAGCGTTGGTTCGCTCTAACCGTCCAGCCATAAAACCGTTGAGGATGATTTAATAGAAATAGTAACTAATCGCGAGCGTACCCGTGGAATGGAATGTAAAAGGAATTTGTAATTGAAACAGAATAAACACTTTGACTTGTTATAAACTAAGATATATTCTTACTTGAATAACCTAATACACTAAATCTAAGTTACTACGTAATGTATAATAGGAGAAATGGAAGTTGTATAAAATAAAGACTCCACTATGGGAGATGCGAATGAGTTCGGTGCATTGAGCTGCGAGCTCGTATGCCTGAGAGCTAATTGCTCTGTTCGGATCGAAGAATGATACTGATGTCGGATCGGCGCGTCCGCGACCTCCTCGGGTCGCGCGGCGCGCGAGTCGCTGGGCCCCAGAGTGAGAACGGCGCGTGGGCGGAGAGCGGGGAGACTGCTCGTGGTGGGGTCGCCCGCGTTACACGGTGAGCCACGCGCGTGGGCCGCAAGCTCGAGCGTGAGCGCGTCTTAATCTATATCGCATTTATAAATACATATTTACAGATCTTTGCTTATTTCGATGTGACTGTGGTTTATGTATGTACATGAGTGTGTAGTGTGCTTATCCTAATATCGTCGGTACGAGAATAGCGGTTACGGATACGTGATTGCAGGAGAATCCAGTTCGTAGGCGTCGTAGTTCTCCTCATCCTCGTAGAGTGGGGTGGAATCCTCCCTCGCGTATGTGTGGCGTCGCCTCTACGTTCCGTGGCGGCGAGTATGCGGGTTGCCAGGGTGTAGGGGATCAGGATGCTGGAGGAGACGCGGATGCTGATCTGTGGCCGTCGAGGGTGGCGGGCAGCGTCTGAGGGTGGCAGGCGGTACGCCTGACGTCACAAAAGGCGACACTTCCTTGCTAGGCGTTTGCAGACATCTACGTATCGAAGCAATAGAGGTCTGATGCTACTTATATCGCAATATCGCATTCCATTTCTATGTTTCGTGATAAGATATAATATTCAATGCGAAGTGTCACGTATACCTCGTATTCATTTCAAAGGAATGTAAATGCGACGTTTTCATCCTAGGAAATAGCGTTTGCAGATGTCCACATATCGTAGCAATAGAGTTCTGATGCTTCTTAAAACGAGATGTCGCATCTCATTTCTACGTTTCATGATAAGATATAATATTCATTACAAAGTGCATGTAAACCTCGTATTCACTTCAAAAGAATGTAAAAGTGACATTTCCTTGCTAGGAAATAGCGTTTGCAGATGTCTACGTATCGTAGCAATAGAGTTCGAGTGCTTCTTAAAACGAGATGTTCCATTTCATTCCTATGTTTCCTGATAAGATATAATATTCATTGCGGAGTGTCATGTATACCACGTATTCGCTTCAAAAGAATGCAAATGCGCCACTTCCTTGCTAGGAAATAGCGTTTGCAGATTTATACGTATCGTACCAATGGAGTTCTAATGCTTCTTAAAACGCGATATCGCATCTCAATTCTATGTTTCGTGATAAGATATAATATTCATTGCGAAGTGCCATGTGTACCTCGTACTCACTTCCATAGAATGTAAATGCGACATTTCCTTGTCAGGAAATAGCGTTTGCAGATGTCTACGTATCGTAGCAATAGAGTTCTAATGCTTCTTAAATCGCGATATCGCATATCATTTCTATGTTTCGAGATAAGAAATAATATGCATTGCAAAGTGTCATGTATACCTCGTATTCACTTCAAAAGAATGTAAATGCGACACTTCCTTCCTAGGAAATAGCGTATCCAGATGTCTACGTATCAAAGCAATAGATTTCTAGTGCTTCGTAAAACGAGATGTCGCATCTCATTTCTACGTTTCATGTTAAGAATAATATTCATTGCGAAGTGTCATGTATACCACGCATACACTTCAAATGAATGTAAGTGCGACATTTCCTTGCTAGGAAATAGCGTTTGCAGTTGTATACGTATCGTAGCAATAGAGTTCTAATGCTTCTTAAAACGCGATATCGCATCTCATTTCTATGTTTCATGATAAAATATGATATTCACTGCGAAGTGTCACGTATACCTCGTATTCACTTCAAATGAATGTAAATGCGCCACTTCCTTGCTAGGAAGTAGCGCTTGCAGATTTCTACGTATCGTAGCAATAGATTTCTGATGCTTCTTAAAACGCGATATCGCATCTCATTTCTATGTTTCATTATAAAATACGATATTCATTGCGAAGTGTCACGTATACCTCGTATTCACTTCAAAAGAATGTAAATGCGACACTTCCTTGTTAGGAAATAACGTTTGCAGATCTCTACGTATCGGAGCAATGGAGTTCTAATGCTTCTTAAAACGCGATATCGCATCTCATTTCTATGTTTCATGATAGGATATAATATTAACTGCGAAGTCTCATGTATACCTCGCATACACTTCAAATGAATGTAAATGCGACATTTCCTTGCTAGGAAATAGCGTTTGCAGTTGTCTACGTATCGTAGCAATAAAGTTCTAATGCTTCTTAAATCGCGATATCGCATCTCATTTCTATGTTTCACGATAAGATATGATATTCATTGCGAAGTGTCACGTATACCTCGTATTCACTTCTAATCAATGTAAATGCGACGCTTCCTTACTAGGAAATAGCGCTTGCAGATGTCTTCGTATCGTACTAATAGGGTTCCGATGCTTCTGAACCGCGACTTCGCATCTCATTTCTATGCTTCATGATACGATATAATATTCATTGCGAAGTGTCATGTATACCTCGAATACACTTCAAATGAATGGAAATGCGACATTTCCTTCCTAGGAAATAGCGTTTGCAGTTGTCTACGTATCGTAGCAATAGAGTTCTAATGCTTCTTAAATCGCGATATCGCATCTCATTTCTATGTTTCACGATAAGATATGATATTCATTACGAAGTGTCATGTATATCTCAATTCACTTCAAAAGAATGTAAATGCGACACTTCCTTGCTAGGAAATAGCGTATGCAGATGTCTACGTATCGGAGCAATGGAGTTCTAATACTTCTTAAACCGCGATATCGCAACTCTTTTCTATGTTTCATGATTAGATATAATATTAATTGCGAAGTGTCATGTGTACCTCGTATTCACTTCAAAAGAATGTAAATGCGACACTTCCTTGCTAGGAAATAACGTATCCAGATGTCCACGAACCAAAACAACGGATTTCTAGTGCGTCTTAAAACGAGATGTGGCATGTCACATCTATGTTTCATGACAAGATATAATATTCATTTCGAAGTGTCATGTATACCACGTATTCACTTCAAAAGAAGGTAAATGCGCCACTTCCTTGCTAGGAAGTAGCGACTGCAGATTTCTATGTATCGTAGCAATAGAGTTCTGATGCTTCATAAAACGCGATATCGCATCTCATTTCTATGTTTCATGATAGGATATAATATTAAGTGCGAAGTGTCATGTATACCACGCATACACTTCAAATGAATGTAAATGCGACATTTCCTTCCTAGGAAATAGCGTTTGCAGTTGTCTACGTATCGTAGCAATAGAGTTCTAATGCTTCTTAAAACGCGATATCGCATCTCATTTCTATGTTTCACGATAAGATATGATATTCATTGCGAAGTGTCATGTATACCTCGTATTCACTTCTAATCAATGTAAATGCGACGCTTCCGTGCTAGGAAATAGCGCTTGCAGATGTCTTCGTATCAAAGCAATAGATTTCGAATGCTTTTTAAATCGCGATATCGCATCTCATTTCTATGTTTCATGATAGGATATAATATTAACTGCGAAGTGTGATGTATACCTCGCATACACTTCAAATGAATGTAAATGCGACATTTCCTTGCTAGGAAATAGCGCTTGCAGATGTCTTCGTATCGAAGCAATAGATTTCGAATGCTTTTTAAATCGCGATATCGCATCTCATTTCTATGTTTCACGATAAGATATGATATTAATTACGAAGTGTCATGTATATCTCGTATTCACTTCAAAAGAATGTAAATGCGACACTTCCTTGCTAGGACATAACGTATCCAGATGTCCACGAACCAAAACAATGTATTTCTAGTGCGTCTTAAAACGAGATGTGGCATGTCACATCTATGTTTCATGATAGGATATAATATTAACTGCGAATTGTCATGTATACCTCGCATACACTTCAAATGAGTGTAAATGCGACGCTTCCATGCTAGGAAATAGCGTTTGCAGATGTCTACGTATCGTAGCAACAGAGTTCTAATGCTTCTTAAATCGTGATATCGCATCTCATTCCTATGTTTCATGATAAGATATTATATTCATTGCGAAGTGTCATGTATACCTCGTATTCACTTCAAAAGAAGGTAAAGGCGACACTTCCTTGCTAGGAAATAGCGTTGGCAGATGACTAGGTATCGTAGCAATAGCGTTCTAATTCTTTTTAAATCGCGATATCGCATCTCATTTATATGTTTCGTGATAAGATATAACATTCATTGCGAATTCTCATGTATACCTCGTATTCACTTCAAAAGAATGTAAATGCGACTATTGCTTGCTAGGAAATAGCGTTTGCAGATGTTTCCGCATCGAGGCCATAGAGTTCTAATGCTTCTTACAACGCGATATCGCATCTCTCTTCTATGTTTCATGATAAGATATACTATTCATTGCGATGTGTCATGTATACCTCGTGTTCACTTCAAAAGAATGTAAGTGCGACACTTCCTTGCTAGGAAATAGCGTTTGCAGATGTCTACGTATCGTAGCAATAGCGTTCTGACACTTCTTAAAACGCGATATCACATCTCATTTCTATGTTTCATGATAAGATATAATGTTCATTGCGATGTGTCGTGTATACCTCGTATTCACTTCAAAAGTATGTAAATGCGGCACTTTTTTGCTAGGATATAGCGCTTGCAGATGTCTACGTGACGTAGCAATAGAGTTCTACTGCTTTTCGAAAAGCGATATCGCTTCTCATTCCTATGCTTTATCGGAAGATATAATATCCATTGCGAAGTGTCATGTAAAACTCTTATTCACTTCAAATGAATGTAAATGCGGCACCTCCTTGCTAGAAATAGCGATTGCAGATATCTACGTATCGTAGCAATAGATTTCTAATGCTTCTTGAAACGCGATATCGCATCTCATTTCTATGTTTCATGACAAGATATAATATTCATTGCGAAGTGTCATGTGTACCTCGTATTCACTTCAAAATAATGTGAATGCGACACTTCCTTGTTAGGAAATAGCGTTTCCTGATATATACGTATCTAAACCATAGAGTTCTAAAGCTTCTTATATCGCAAAATCGCATCTCATTTCTATGTTTCATGATAAGATATAATATTCATAGCGAAGTGTCACCTATACCTCGCATACACTTCAAACGAATGTAAATGCGATACATGCTTGCTAGGAAATAGCGCTTGCAGATGTCTCCGTATCGAAGCAATAGCGTCCTAATGCTTATTAAAACGGGATACCGCATCTCATTTCTATGTTTCGTGATAGGATATAATATTCATTGCGAAGTGTCATGTATACCTCGTCTACGCTTCAAATGAATGTAAATGCGACACTTCCTTGGTAGGAAGTAGCGTTTGCAGATATCTACGTATCGAAGCATTAGAAATCTAATGCTTCTTAAATCACGATGTCGCATCTCACTTCTATGTTTCGTGATAAGATATAATAATAATTGCGATGTTTTATGTATTCCTCGTATTCACTTCAAAATAATGTAAATGCGACACTTCTTTGCTAGTAAATAACGTTTGCAGATGTCCACGTATCGAAGCAATAGATTTCAAATGGTTCTTAAAACGCGATATCGCATCTCATTTCTATGTTTCATGATAGGATATAATATTCATTGCGAAGTGTCATGTATACCTCGTCTACGCTTCAAATGAATGTAAATGCGACTCTTCCTTGCTAGGGAGTAGCGTTTGCAGATGTCTTCGTATCGGAGCATGAGGACTCTAATGCTTCTTAAATCGCGATGTCGCATCTCACTTCTATGTTTCGTGATAAGGTATAATATTCATTGTGGAGTGTTGTGTATACCCCGTATTCACATCAAAAGAATGTAAATGCGGCTCTTCCTTGCTATTAAATAGCGTTTGCATATGTCTACGTACCGTAGCAATAGAGTTCTAATACTGCTTAAAACGCGATATCGCATCTCATTTCTATGTTTCATGATAAGATATAATATTCATTGCGAAGTGTCATGTATGCCTCGTATTCACTTCAAAAGAATGTAAATGCAACACTTCCTTGCAAGGAAATAGCGCTTGCACATGTCTACGTATCGAAGCAATAGAGTTCTAAAGCTTCTTAAAACAAGATATCGCATCTCATTTCTATGTTTCATGGCAAGATATAATATTCATTGCGAAGCTGCATGTCTACCTTGTATTCACTTCAAAGAATGTAAATGCGACACTTCCTTGCTAGGAAATAGCGTTTCCAGTTGTATACTTATCGGAGCAATGGAGTTCTATTGCTTCATTCAACACGATGTCGCAAGTCATTTCAATGATTCATGGTAAATTGCAGTGTTCTATGCAATATGTTACATTTGTCTGCATCTAGACCTTAGAAGGATGTGAATCCTATACTTACTTGCAAACAGAATATCTTTTCCAGATCTCTACGTGTCGAAGCAAGACATTTATAATACTTCATGCAGCGCAATGTCGCATCTCATTTCAACGTTTCAAAGCAAAGAATCTCTAATCATATATCCATAACATTATGCTTAACTGCTAGAGGTCTTCAATAGAATGTGAACTATATAATTCCATGCAACGGCATGGCGCTCCGTAGTGTCTGTCTGTTAAAGCAATCGAGCTAGAATTCTCCATGCAATGCGTTGGCGCATCCCATTTCATCGTTTCAAAGTAAGAATGCTGTAATCTCTTATGCATAGCTCTATGCTTATCTGCTTTAAAGCTTCATAAGAATGTAAATTCTACAGCTCCATGCAACAGGATTGCCCTTCGTAGTGTCTACATGTCGAGACAATAGAGTACTAATGCTTTATACAATGCCATGACTCATCTCATTTCAACGTTTCGAATTAAGTAAGCTGTAATCTTCTATGAAAAGCATTATAATTATCTGCTTCTACTCTACAAAAGAATGTGAATTCTATAGATCCAAGCAACAGGAGGGCAGGCCCTCCACCATCCTACAGCCTGCCCTGATGCGGGCAAAGGATTCCCAGGGCCACTCAAACCGCGACCAACATCTATCTTATACTCTAACCGATTCATCGTTATGCGTTTTCCATTAAGCTTGCCGGGGTCAGTGATATTGAATCGCTCAATCTAAATTATTATTTTGTCTTTAAGTTTCTCGACTTTTTTAGTTTCTCTTACGATATCGTCTATTTCGTTGTACATTTCCCTTACAGTATGGTATATAATCTGTTGTTTGATATTTCTAGGATTTCCTCTTAATAAATGCAATGCTTCCACATATTTTCTTTCTCTTTCTCTTTAGTTACATTGTTGTTATTTTATGCTTTTCACCCTCCACATTCCCTCTCTACACCATCTCGGAACAGGCGTTATACGATTACTGCAGGATGACGCCCCGGTCTCGTTACACCGAGATCGAGTGTTCTCTCTTGCATCCGTTGATTTATATATGTTATATATTGGAGAATATTTCCTCTTGTCCTTTGTATATTTCGAATCCAATTACATTGACAGAAGTACGAGCTGGTTCTGCACGCCTATTTGAAACAACATTAAATCACCTTGTTAAACAATAATATATTAAATGTGACTTGGACTTTTAAATTTGAATTTATAAACATCTAACAGGTAAATATGTTTTTCTTACTATTCATATCGTTATACATTCAGTGATTTATTGTGTGCTGTGATTTGATATATTAACTGCTTGATTATATTTTGCAATGATCTTTGCGTACCAAACATTGTTTTTGCTCCTGATGGGAGTGGATAGTTCTTCGTTTTATATTCTTATATCGCATTGATTATGAAAGTATATGATATCCTTTTTATGCAGTCATGTATAATTATGTACATACAAATTCGCGATTAAGTAGCTATGTGTTCAAATTCAATTCCGAATAATGCACTAAAAAGCATCCCAGATAACAAACGGCAAGATGGTAGCGACATCATGCCGGCACTATATTGCCACTTCCGAGGAGTGTCAACTGATTCGTAATCATCTGTGACCGGATTCGTTAACTAAAATGCCAGAACGTGTTACCAGCACGTTCTCGACAAGCGAATCGCGCAGCACCAGCACCATGGTGACACGCGTATCATCGCTCCATTCATGAATCTCCTCAGCAATGACGCAGGATCACATTTGGCAATGGGGAACCTGTGCTTTCATACAAATTAGAACCGTTAGATGTCAGTAGATGTTCAGCATATGACTATTGATAGACATTTTGATGGTCGTTTTCCTATATTTATAGTTATTGAGCGAGTCGTATATATTTCTTTCAATCCATCATAGACTAAAAATATTATTTATAAAAAAAATATTACCTATAAAATAAAAATTCATGCTGTTGCGTCCCTAACTTCGCCTTGTGTAATTTTTGAAATAACATGCTCTCATCGTATTTAATGTAACCCTCAATTGCATGAATTTGTAACAATAAATTGAAGAAAATATATATAAAATAAGTGTATATATTTTTATGACAAAGTAATTATCGACTTTATGGAAAAAATCGCCCTATGGAGCTAGTTTATAGAAAATAATAAAATCGAGTTCTTATATCTTTGTTTTGTGCCGGTGTATCTATATTGGAATCAAAATAAATAAATTGCCCAGTTTAGTCATTTTTCATATTTGCTTATAATTTTTATGGAAACAGCTTCCCCATTAGTAAATGTCAGCCTACGCCACAACCACGCGTGTAGCTATGGTGTGCTTATAGTGTCATTGTCATGGCCGCGTAGCCCGTGTACTATATCTCGGTGCTTTAATAGTGCCGTGATACGAATGCCGCCCCAGCGCTAACAGTAAGCCATTTCGAAAGCTGAGTAGGAGCACTTTGTTAGCACAGTTCTGTCACGGAATTCGTTCCATCCGTTGTCATTGGCGTGCCAATCGCTGGCTGTTTGGGATATTGTAGTGCATGAGGCAGACTTGTTCCTTATCATCGTCAAGGAGATGGCTTTTCACTCCCCCTTTTTTGAATTTTTTAAATTATTGTTTGGAATTTTTGCCGTTTCTGTATCTCTATGACCGCAATGTGGATTCAACTTATGTACGATCTTTTTGGTCTTCATCATTTGTTACATGTAATATTATATATGTGATACACGTTTGTTATGTAATGCTCCGATTATGGCTTACAAGAGCCTCAGATACTTTTATTCTTTGGTAAAGCAACTTATTCGATTAATATATATTTATTAGACATAGATATAAACAATTAGAAAAATGTTATTAAAACGCTATTAAATATGTTGTTGCAATCATATATTTAAGGTCTGAAGATGTAGATGCAATTAATGTCCGATATTTTACGTGATCCAATCGACGTATCGAGTGAGGCTATGAAATATAAAAATCTTTTACTATTCTTCGACCCCTTTACATGTTAAATGAATGATTAGTTCTGCAAGACAAGAAGCCTGAATTAGTGAGATATCTAGGATCATAAGTAATTTGTAAGTAACACATCTTTTCTCTTTGAAATATTTGCCTTTTCATAGAATAGAACGTATAGATATAATTGCCTGTTTTGTACCCATTTCGGTCCAATTCTATTATAGTCTTTGAGCAGAAGTAATATTGATTATACTTGATTTTTGCAATAGTGCTTTGATTAACAGATTTTATTAACCTAGAATCACCATTTGACGGATGTATCAATCTACTTTGTAGCTCCATAAGTTTCTTTTTCTGCTCGCTACATTCCATTTTCAGTTCCGTATACTTATCCTTTATCACCATCATATATGTTGCGTAAAATTACAATAACTTTTTATCGTCAAATTTTGCGGATATTTCAATTAAATTTCCTTTGAATAAATAAACGGAAATTAAAAAACAGTGGCACGTACCATTTCTTGGAAACGTTGTATCGTAATTTGCATCTGACTGTTTTGAAAGGCACGCACTTTACTTAACGTTTGCAATGATTCGGTTAGCGAAGTAAAGAAATATTCTACTTTCGAAATTGTTGGCTCTTGTAATTCTAAGGCAAATATATTCATCTGTCGACATCGTGAACATTGTTTTTTGGCTAAATTCCAGAAAAACAAATATACTATAAGTAAAGTAATAAACATCATAATATTAAATTTAACTCTGTTCATCCTTGCCTTGTTGGACACATCCATAACAATATACAAGGTGGGGCAGTAATAAGTAGCACCTCAGATATCCACGAAACTATAAGTTTCATAGAAGTTTTTGCTAATATAAAATTGCATAGTACAAAGGGCCCATCCGTTGATGAAAATAGTTTTTTTGTAAGTGGAGTTATGTTGGACATATGAAGGTTACTTTCATTTTTTAAAATGAATTGGTATGTCCATTCTTCCGTAATACGATAGAGCATTTTAAAGCAAGTTTAACGATCTGTAACATGAAGGCATTGAAGGTTACAAAAAGTAAAGAAAGGCGATAATACTCACGGTTTTGATAGTAAATGAAACATACGTATTGTAAACAGTGGTGGAAGGCGTAATACTTACCGTTTACTTCACTGTGAATAAACACTTTTCGAAGGGCATTTCAATAGTTTGCAGCATAAGTTAAACATGATAAGATTAGTATTGAAAAATCGGTTCGAATACGTTTGGTTAAGCTTTCTTTATGTCGTTCATTTTATAAGTAATGAGCTGCAGATTCCTGAAGACAGCTCACAAAACTGTTGAACTATGGAAGATTATCATTGTGAATTTGAATCAAAAGGTAATTAAATTCCATTAGATTGTAAACAGATCTCAATGTTTCATTTTAGATAGTAAGATTAAATACTCTTTACAAAACTACAAGAATGGATACATACCTTTCTGTTGTTATTATTATTTCATAAAGAATTATAATTGCAATTATATAGTTCATTACGATAAAAAATATTTCTCAGAAGATTCTAAATATTAAACTAGAGAATCAAGTAAAACATTTTTAATAATTACGAATATGAAAAATACTTGAACATTCCAATAGAAAGATGTCTAAACAGGAGCTAGAAAAGTCAAACATTCAATTTCAATTCCAGAATTCATCTATAAGAGGTAAAATGTTTCGAAAGCTTTAATTACAGTCTTTAATGCAAGCAGTTGGGCAGTATTTCAATTTTTAAGAAAATTGATGAAAGTCAACCATTTTGAAGTGGTCAGAATCTTTGTCGTTTGAGCAATAAGTGAATAACAAATAACTGCATAAATTCCAGGCTTAAAAACTTATGGATTAAATCCTATGCAGACTCGTTTATGAGCGAGTTACTAAATAATAATCCACACTAAGTAATCATTTTAAAACTTAAACGATTACATCTCGCGAACTTTCAAAGGTATCAGAAGCGTGAAAAGTATGTGGTTTATCAAAAACTCTTCTAAAAGAACGGACGAAGCCAATAGAAATCTTTGTTGAAGTAAGCAAGTTCTAAAGTTCTAAGCAACGCGATGGCCCTTATCTGCCTATGTTTCATAGCAAGTAAGTTCTGAATTTCTATGAAATCCGATGGAATTTCTCACTACTAACGTTTCAAAGTAAGTTCTCAAATTCTCAGTTCTACGTTTAAAACTATGTGTGTTCTATATATCTATGTAAAGTGATGGTTCTTATTAGTTGTGACGGAAACCTATATATAGTAAGTCAGGGAAGTTCGAAGGGGTTAATTATCTAAATGCTTTAAGGTGTAAAACGTACTTTAATCTAAAGCGATCTATCGTTCCAAGGTATCCGCTCACGTACAACTTTTCTTGGGCGCCAGATGCTCAGAAAGTAGCAAAGGTATAGACTACATGACCCCGGGAACCCAGGGGCGGAACAACCCTTGAAACTTCAAAATGCTCCTCCTCTCGACTACGCCTAGCCAAGTACACACACTCAGGTCGCGAGATACTGAAGTCACGGCATGTTTATTAATGGTCTCGACGTGGGTTTAACTAACAAGGGCTACGGGAAACTACGCAACACGCCGCGAATTACCGGGTATCATAACTCGCTTCACGATATAAGAACAATATACAATATGCGACTCAAGAAATGGGACGCTTTAGCGAATAAGCTCTCACGTTCTCTTCTTCAGGTTCCTTGAATTTGCTGGTGGTCCTCGGGTCTCCTGGATCCTTCTCGGAGCTCCTTGGTGGAGTGGGCTGTAGGCTTCGGTATTGTTCGGGTCCATCGATCAGTGGACTTCTGCGATTTCCTCTTCTCGCCCCCTTGGCTGTCCCTGAGGGGATCCTCCCGATCATTTAAATTGCATAGCGCCTCGCGCGCCGCGCTCCCATGGCACACCTGCAGGGCCGCTGGACTTTTGACTTCTCTTTAGGGGGTTAAGGATGGTTGAGGACCTTCTCACATCCCAGAGCATTATAAAGCACAGAAGCAGATAAGCATAATGCGATGCATAGAGCTTTACAACATTCTAAATTACTTTGAACTGTTTATATGAAATGCGATATTGTGGTGCACGAAGCATGAGAAATTAACTGCTTCGGCACCTGAACATCTAGAAACGCTATCCCCGGGCAAGAAAGTGTAGGGTTCACACTCAATTCATATGCAGAAGCAGATAAACATACTGCGATGCTATGAATATTACATCTTATCATGAAATATAGAAGTAAGATGCGCAGCTGCGTTTTACGAAGCATTAGAACTCTATTGCTTCGATACGTAGACAACTGGATTCGCATTTCCTAGCAAACAAGTGTGGCATTTATATTCATTTGAAGCGTAGAAGAGGTATACATAACACTTCGCAATGAATATTATCTCTTATCATGAAACATAGAAATGAGATGCGATATCGCGTCTTACGAATCATTAGAACCCCATTGCTTCGATACGTAGACATCTGGAAACGCATTTCCTAGCAAGGAAGTGAGATATTTGCATTCTTTTGAATTGTAGACGATGCATACATAACACTTCGCAATGAATATGATATCTTATCGTGAAACATTGAAATGAGATGCGTTATCGCGTTTTAAGAAGCATTAGAACTCCATTGCCTCGATACGTGGACTCCAGGAAATGCATTTCCTAGCTAGGAAGTGTGGCATTCACATTCTTTTGAAGTGTAGACGAGGCATACATAACAGTTCGCAATGAATATGATATCTCATCATGAAACATAGAAATGAGATGCGTTATGGCGATTTAAGAAGCATTAGAACTCCATTGCTCCGATACGTGGACAAGAGGAAACGCATTTCCTAGGAAGGAAGTGTGCAAATTACATCCTTTTGAAGTGTACACGACGTATACATAACACTTCGCAATGAAAATTATATCGTATCATGAAACACACAATTGAGATGCGATATCTCGTTTGAAGAAGCATTAGAACTCTATTGCTTCGATACGTAGACATCGGAAAACGCATTTCCTAGCAAGTAAGTGTGGCATTCACATTCCTTTCAAGTGTAGACGAGGTATACATAGCACATCGCAATGAAAATTATAATACATCATGAAACATAGAAATGAGATGCGATATCGCGTTCTAAAAAGCGTTACAACTCTATTGCTACGATACGTAGACATCTGGAAACGCATTTCCTAGCAAGGAACTGTTGCATTTACATTCTTTTGAAGTGTAGATGAGCTACACATAACACTTCGCAATGAATATTTTATCATATCATGAAACAATGAAATGAGATGCGATATCGCGTTTTAAGAAGAAATAGTACTCTATTCCTTCGATACGTGGACATCTGAAAACGCATTTCCTAACGAGGAAGTGTGGCATTTACATTCTTTTCAAGTGTAGGCGAGGTGTACGTAATACTTCGCAAGGAATGTTATATCTTATCATGAAAAGTAGTAATGGGATGCGATATCGCGCTTTACGATGTATTAGAACTCTATTGCTTCGATACGTAGACACCTGCAAACGCTATATCCTAGCGAGCAAGTGTGGCATTTACATTCTTTTGATGTGCAGGAGAGGTATACATAACATTTCGCAATGAATATTATATCTTATCAAGAAACATACAATTGAGATGCGATATCGCGTTTTAAGAAGCATTACAACTCTATTGTTTCGATACGTAGATAATCTGGAAACGCTATTTCCTGCCAAGGATGTGTGGGATTGACAATGTTCTGAAGTGTAGACGAGGTATACATAACACATCGCAGTGAATATTATATGATATCATGAAACATAGAAGTGAGATGCGATATCGCGTTTTTGGAAACATTAGAACTCCACTGCTTCGATACGTAGACGTCTGAAAACGCATTTCCTAGCAAGAAGGCGTGGCATTTACATTCTTTTGAAGTGTAGACGAGGAATACATAACACTTCGCAATGAATATTGTCTCTTATCATGAAACATAGAAATGAGATGCGATATCGCGTCTTACGAATCATTAGAACCCCATTGCTTCGATACGTAGACATCTGGAAACGCATTTCCTAGCAAGGAAGTGAGATATTTGCATTATTTTGAATTGTAGACGATGCATACATAACACTTCGCAATGAATATGATATCTTATCGTGAAACATTGAAATGAGATGCGTTATCGCGTTTTAAGAAGCATTAGAACTCCATTGCCTCGATACGTGGACTCCAGGAAATGCATTTCCTAGCTAGGAAGTGTGGCATTCACATTCTTTTGAAGTGTAGACGAGGCATACATAACAGTTCGCAATGAATATGATATCTCATCATGAAACATAGAAATGAGATGCGTTATGGCGATTTAAGAAGCATTAGAACTCCATTGCTCCGATACGTGGACAAGAGGAAACGCATTTCCTAGGAAGGAAGTGTGCAAATTACATCCTTTTGAAGTGTACACGACGTATACATAACACTTCGCAATGAAAATTATATCGTATCATGAAACACAGAATTGAGATGCGATATCTCGTTTGAAGAAGCATTAGAACTCTATTGCTTCGATACGTAGACATCGGAAAACGCATTTCCTAGCAAGGAACTGTTGCATTTACATTCTTTTGAAGTGTAGATGAGCTACACATAACACTTCGCAATGAATATTTTATCATATCATGAAACAATGAAATGAGATGCGATATCGCGTTTTAAGAAGCATTAGAACTCCATTGCTCCGATACATAGACATCTGGAAACGCTATTTCCTAGCAGGGAAGTGTCGCATTTACATTCTAATGAAGGGAATACGAGGTATACATGACACCTCGCAATGAATTTTATATCTTAGCATGAAACATAGAAATGAAATGCGATATCGCGTTTTAAGAAGCGTTCGAACTCTCTTGCTACGATACGTAGACATCTGCAAACGCTATTTCCTAGCACGTAAGTGTCGCTTTTGCATTCTTTAGAAGTGAGTACGAAGTATACGTGACACTTCGCAGTGAATATGATATCTTATCATGAAACATAGAAATGAGATGCGATATAGCGATTTAAAAAGCATTAGAACTCTATAGCTACGATACGTAGACATCTGCAAACTCCATTTAATAGCAAGGTAGAGCCGCATTTACATTCTTTTGTAGTGAATACGAGGTATACATGACACTTCGCAATGAATATTATATCTTATCATGAAACATAGAAATGAGATGCGATATCTCGATATAAGAAACATTAGAACTCTATTGCTTCGATACGTAGACATCTGGAAACCTTATTTCCTAGAAAGGAAGTGTCGCATTTACATTCTTTTGATGTGAATACGAGGTGTCACGTCCGGTGAAACTATTTTCCGTTGCTCCGGAGGCTTTACGACACGAGCCTATTTTTCGGTAATTCGGTCCGCGGGAACGCGTTAAGACCGGGTCCGACAATTTCGGCTGACGCGACACTAGCGAAAACACTCGCGATAATAAGGGAATGACCCTACCTTTCGATGACTTCTCTCTCGATTTGTACGTAGAAACGGCGTGGAGGATCGTTCGCTGGTATCGTAGCGGATTTCGTTCTGTTGGCTGCTACGGAAATCTCGATCAGTCGCCAGCGAAGAGGAGGACGGCGGTCGGAATTCAGCGATGATGCTGAATGTGGCAGAATCGGCGTGATGCGTCGTGGTGTCTGGATCGGAAGCGTCGACGGTCGCTTCGGAAAGCGGCGTCTGGGCTGGTGCGAAGGCAGGTCGCTGGTATACGAGGACTCTCGGAACGCCCTCCAAATATTCACGCACAAGTGATCGTATGAAATTCTTCCTACTCGCACGTCGCGTTCTTCGCAAACCGGAAGCACGATTCATTCACCAGGTTTTTCTGTACTTTCGACTAAGATCTGAAGGATTAGCGGCGGTCTCAACGTCACAAAGCCGATTTCTATACTCCTTCAATTTGATGAAGAGCAACCCCAGTTGTATGGAAGAACCCGTGGAAGAATTCGTAGTTAAATGTAATGTAAAAGTAGAACGAGTATTATAAACACTTGATAAAATTAATGCATGTGGAAATAGTAGACTTGGTAAAAGAACTTGTACTTGGATATAGTAAAAGTAAAAATAAAATATATTCTAAGTTTAAAGTATACAAGAACTGGAATTATTCTAAGACTAAGACTAAGTTAAAATGGAAATAGAAATACGATGCCTGAACCCCACAATGAGGTGTCTAACGATCTAGAACTAGAGGTTACGACTCCTCGGTAGGAGATCTCGAGTCAGAGTGTGTGCTCTGGTGACGAGTCTCTGACCTCCTCGGTTCGCGGGGCGCTACGGTCGCGGACACTCGTGGTAGGGAGATCGCGGTCTCGAGGCGGAGAGGGCGCGGTCCAGCGAGTGGGGACTCGCGGCTCGTGGTGGGGCTAGCGGCGCATGCCGCTGGCCGGACGCATCTTACTTAGTGTAACTTAAATCTAGGAATTCTTATATATGCGTCATGATATGGTATGTATGTCCTAGCTTAGAAGTAATATATAGGTTCTAGCAGATCCTGTTCCCGGAATTGGAAAAGACCCCATTCAGGTGATGGGCTGCGGCTACGTCTTCCTGCAGAAAGGAATCCTCGGTGCGAGGGAGATAGGGCTGCCCGTCCTTGGTGCGAGCGAGACAGGTATACTCGGTGGTGCGGGTGAGACACTGGTGCCCGGTACGAGCGAGAAACGTATACTCGGAGGTGCGAGTGAGGCAGCGGAACTCGGTGTGAGTGAGCGCGAGCAGGTATGCGCGCGCGAACACTTCCAGTTGCTGGTTCTGCAGGCTAATTTGGCTGGTTGCATGAGTCCAGAGGTTGATGCTGGGGGGTGCGAGGAGGTTGATGGGTGGCAGGCGGTACGCCTGACGTCACAAAATGCGACACTTCTTTTCTAGGAAATAGCGTCTTCAGATATCTACGTATCGTAGCAAAAGAGTTCTAATGCTTCTTATAACGCGATATCGCATCTCATTTCTATGTTTCATGAAAAGATATAATATTCATTGCGAATTGTCGTGTATACCACGTATTCACATCAAAAGAATGTAAATGCGACACTTCCGTGCTAGGAAATAGCGTTTCCAGATATATGCGAATCGTAGCAATAGAGTTCCAATGCTTCTTAAAACTCGATATCGCATCTGATTTCTATATTTCATGATAAGATATAATATTCACTGTGGAGTGATATGTATACCTCGTATTCACTTGAAAATATCGTAAATGCGACGCTTCCTTGCTCGGAACAAGTGTTTGCATATGTCTACGTATCGTAGCAATAGAGTTCAAATACCTCCTAAATCCCGATATCGCATCTCATTTCTATGTTTCATGATAAGATATGATATTCATTGCGAAGTGTCACTTATATCTCGCATACACTTCATATTAATGTTAATGCTACACTCCATTTCTATAGGAAATAGCATTAGCAAATGTCTACGTATCGAAGCAATAGAGTTCTGACGCTTCATAAAACGCGATATAGCACCTCATTTCTATGTTTCATGATAAGGAATAATATTCATTGCGAATTGTCATGTATACCACGTATTCACTTCAAAAGAATGTAAATGCGACACTTCCTTGCTAGGAAATAGCGTCTTCAGATATCTACGTATCGTAGCAATAGAGTTCTAATGCATCTTAAAACGAGATGTCGCATTTCATTTCTATGTTTCGAGATAAGATATAATGTTCATTGCGAAATGTAACGTATACCTCGTATTCACTTCAAAGGAAAGTAAATGCGACACTTCCATGCTATGAAATAGCGTCTGCATATGTCTACGTATCGTTGCAATAGCGTTCTAATACTGCTTAAAACGCGATATCGCATCTCACTTCTATCATTCAAGATAAAGTATAATATTCATTGCGAAGTGTCATGTATACGTCGTATTCACTTCAATTGAATGTAAATGCGACACTTCCCTGCTAGGAAATAGCGTTTGCAGATGCCTACGTATCGAGGAAATTGTGATATAATGCTTCTTAAAACTCGATATCGCATCTCATTTACATGTTTCATGATGAGATATAATATCCATTGCGAAGTATCATGTATACCTCGTACTCACTTCAAAAGAATGTAAATGCGACACATACTTGCTAGGAAATAGCGCCGCCAGATATCTACGTATCGTAGCAATAGAGTTCTAAAGCTTCTTAAAACGCGATATCGCACCTCATTTCTATGTCTCATGATAAGATATAATATTCATTGCGAAGTGTTGTGTATTCCTCGTCTACACTTCAAATGAATGTAAATGCGACACTTACATGCTAGGAAGTAGCGTTTGCAGATGTCTACGTATCGTAGCAATAGAGTTCTAATGCCTCTTAAAACGCAATATCGCATCTCATTTCTGTGTTTCATGGTAAGATATAATATTCATTGTGGAGTGTTATGTATACCTAGAATTCACATAAAAAAAATGTAAATGCGACACTTCCTTGCTAGGAAATAGCGTCTGCAGGTGTCTACGTATCCAAGCAATAGAGTTCTAATGCATCGTAAATGGCGATATCGCATCTCATTTCTGTGTTTCATGATAAGGAATAATATTCATTGCGAATTGTCATGTATACCACGTATTCACTTCAAAAGAATGTAAATGCGACACTTCCTTGCTAGGAAATAGCGTCTTCAGATATCTACGTATCGTAGCACTAGAGTTCTAATGCATCTTAAAACGAGATGTCGCATTTCATTCCTATGCTTCATGATAAGGTGTGATATACATTGCGAATTGTCACGTATACCGAGTATTCACTTCAAAATCATGTAAATGCGTCACTTCCATGCTAGGAAATAGCGTTTGAAGATGTCTCCGTATCGAAGCAATGGAGTTCTAATGCTTCTTAAAACGGTATATAGCTTCTCAATCCTATGCTTCATGATAAGGTATGATATTCATTGCGAAGTGTCATGTATACCTCGTATTCAATTCAAGAGAATCTAAATACGACCCTTCCATGCTAGGAAATAGCCTTTGCAGATGTCTACGTATCGTAGCAATAGAGTTCTAATGCTTGTTAGAACGCGACATCGCATCTCACTTCTATGTTTCATGATAAGATATAATATTCATTGCGAAGTGTTATGTATACCTCGTATTCACTCCAAAAGAATGTAAATGCGACACTTCCTTGTTAGGAAATAGCGTTTGCAGATGTCTACGTATCGTAGCAATAGAGTTCTAATGAATTTTAAATCCCGATACCGCATCTCATTCCTATGTTTCATGATAAGATATAATATTCATTGTGGAGACGTAGGTATACCTCGTATTCACATCAAAAGAATGTAAATGCGACACTTCTTTGCTAGGAAATAGCGTTTGCAAATGTCTAGGTATCGTAGCAACAAAGTTCTAATGCATTTTAAATCGCGATATCGCATCTCATTTCTATGTTTCATGATAAGATATAATATTCATTGTGGAGACGTAGATATACCTTGTATTCACTTCAAAAGAATGTATATGCGACACTTCCTTGCTAGGGAATAGCGTTTCCAGATGCCTACGTATCGTAGCATTAGATTTCTAGTGCTTCTCAAGACGGGATATCGCATCTCATTTCTATGTTTAATGATAAGATATAATATTCATTGCGAAGTGTCATGTATACATCGTATTCACTTCAAAAGAATGTAAATGCGACACTTCCTTGCTAGAAAATAACTTTTACAGATGTCTACGCATAGTACCAATAGAGTTCTAATGCTTCTTAAAACGCGATATCGCATCTCATTTCTATATTTCATAATAAGATATAATATTCATTGCAAAGTGTCATGTATACCTCGTATTCACTTCAAAAGAATGTGAGTGCGACACTTCCCTACTAGGAATTAGCCTTTGCAGATGTCTACGTATCATAGCAATAGGGTTCCAATGCTTCTTAAAACGAGATATCGTATCTCATTTCTATGTTTCATGATAAGATATAATATTCATTGCGAAGTGTCATGTATCCCTCGCATACACTTAGAATGAATGCAAATGCGACACTTCCTCTCTAGGAAACAGCGTTTCCAGTTGTCTACGTATGGAAGCAATAGAGTTTTAATGCTTCTTAAAACGGGATATCGCATCTCATTTCTATGTTTCGTGATAAGATATAGTATTCATTGTGGAGTGTTATGTATATATCGTATTCACTTGTAAAGAATGTCAATGCGACACTTCCTTGCTAGGAAATAGCGTTTGCAGATGTCTACGTATCATAGCAATAGGGTTCCAATGCTTCTTAAAACGAGATATCGTATCTCATTTCTATGTCTCATGATAAGATATAATATTCATTGCGAAGTGTCATGTATCCCTCGCATACACTTAGAATGAATGTAATTGCGACACATCCTTGCTAGGAAATAGCGTTTGCAGATGTCTACGTATCGTTGCAATAGGGTTCTAATGCATCTTAAAACGCGAAATCGCATCTCATATCTATGTATCATGACAAGATATAATATTCATTGGGGAGTGTTATGTATACCTCGTATTCACTTCAAAAGAATGTAAATGCGACACTTCCTTGCTAGGAAATAGCGTTTACAAATGTCTACGTATCGTAGCAATAGAATTCTAATGCTTCTTAAAACGCGATATCGCATCTCATTCCTATGTTTCATGATAAGGTATAATATTCATTGTGGAGACGTAGGTATACCTCGTATTCACTTCAAAAGAATGTAAATGCGACACTTCCTTGCTAGGGAACAGCTTTTCCAGATGTCTACGTATCGTAGCAATAGAGATCTAGTATTTCTCAAGACGCGATATCGCCTCTCATTTATATGTTTCATTATAAGATATAATATTCATTGCGAAGTGTTATGTATACCTCGTCTACACTTCAAAAGAATGCAAATGCCACACTTTTTGGCTAGGAAATTGCGTTTCTAGATGTCTACGCATCGAAGCAATAGATTTCTAACTTTTTATAGAACGCGATATCGCATATCACTTCAAAGTCACATGATAAGATGTAATTTCAATGCAACGCGTTATGTATATCTCCTCTACCCTTCAAATGAATGTAAATGGATCACTTCCTTGCTACGGAATATCGTGTCTATATCTGAAGGTTTAGAAGCAATAGAGTTCTAATGCTTCGTAAAACGCAGCTGCGCATCTTACTTCTATATTTCCTGATAAGATGTAATATTCATTGCATCGCGTTATGTTTATCTGCTTCTGCATATGAATTGTGTTTGAACCCTACACTTTCTTGCCCGGGGATAGCGTTTCTAGATGTCCAGGTGCCGAAGCATTTAATTTGTCATTCTTCATGCACCGCAATATCATATAAACCGCATTTCATATAAACAGTTCAAAGTAAGTTAGAAGGTTGTAAAGCTCTATGCATCGCATTATGCTTATCTGCTTTTGTGCATTATAATGCTCTGGGATGTGATAAGGTCCTAAACCATCCTTAACCCCCTAAAGAGGAGTCAAAAGTCCAGCGGCCCTGCAGGTGGGCCATGGGAGCGCGGCGCGCGAGGCGCTACGCAATTTAAATGATCAGGAGTATCCCCTCAGGGACACCCAAGGGGGCGAGAAGAGGAAATCGCCGAAATCCACTGATCGATGGACTCGAACAATACCGAAGCCTACAGCCCACTCCACCAAGGAGCCCCGAGGAGGATGCAGGAGACCCGAGGACCACCAGCGAATTCAAGGAACCTGAATAAGAGAACGTGAGAGCTTATTCGCTAAAGCGTCCCATTTCTTGTGTCGCATATTGTATATTGTATCTTATATCGTGAAGCGAGTTATGATACCCGGTAATTTGCGGCGTGTTGCGTAGTTTCCCGTAGCCCTTGTTAGTTAAACCCACGTCGAGACCATAAATAAACATGCCGTGACTTCAGTATCTCGCGACCTGAGTGTGTGTACTTGGCTAGGCGTAGTCGACAGGAGGAGCATTTCGAAGTTTCAAGGGTTGTTCCGCCCCAGGGTTCCCGGGGTCGTGTAGTCTATCCCTTTGCTACTTTCTGAGCTGCTGGCGCCCAAGAAAAGTTGTACGTGAGCGGATACCTTGGAACGGTAGATCGCTTTAGATTAAAGTACGTTTTACACCTTAAAGCATTTAGATAATTAACCCCTTCGAGCTTCCCTGACTTACTATATATAGGTTTCCGTCACAACTAATAGGAACCATCACTTTACATAGATATATAGAACACACATAGTTTTAAACGTAGAACTGAGAATTTGAGAACTTACTTTGAAACGTTAGTAGTGAGAAATTCCATCGGATTTCATAGAAATTCAGAACTTACTTGCTATGAAACATAGGCAGATAAGGGCCATCGCGTTGCTTAGAACTTTAGAACTTGCTTACTTCAACAAAGATTTCTATTGGCTTCGTCCGTTCTTTTAGAAGAGTTTTTGATAAACCACATACTTTTCACGCTTCTGATATCTTTGAAAGTTCGCGAGATGTAATCGTTTAAGTTTTAAAATGATTACTTAGTGTGGATTATTATTTAGTAACTCGCTCATAAACGAGTCTGCATAGGATTTAATCCATAAGTTTTTAAGCCTGGAATTTATGCAGTTATTTGTTATTCACTTATTGCTCAAACGACAAAGATTCTGACCACTTCAAAATGGTTGACTTTCATCAATTTTCTTAAAAATTGAAATACTGCCCAACTGCTTGCATTAAAGACTGTAATTAAAGCTTTCGAAACATTTTACCTCTTTTAGATGAATTCTGGAATTGAAATTGAATGTTTGACTTTTCTAGCTCCTGTTTAGACATCTTTCTATTGGAATGTTCAAGTATTTTTCATATTCGTAATTATTAAAAATGTTTTACTTGATTCTTTTATTTAATATTTAGAATTTTCTGAGAAATATTTTTTATCGTAATGAACTCTATAATTGCAATTATAATTCTTTATGAAATAATAATAACAGAAAGGTATGTATCCATTCTTGTAGTTTTGTAAAGAGTATTTAATCTTACTATCTAAAATGAAACATTGAGATCTGTTTACAATCTAATGGAATTTAATTACCTTTTGATTCAAATTCACAATGATAATCTTCCATAGTTCAACAATTCTGTGAGCTGTCCTCAGGAATCCGCAGCTCAGTACTTATAAAATGAACGACACAAAGAACAGCCTAACCAAACGTATTCGAACCGATTTTTCAATACTAATCTTATCATGTTTAACTTATGCTGCAAACTATTGAAATGCCCTTCGAAAAGTGTTTATTCACAGTGAAGTAAACGGTAAGTATTACGCCTTCCACCACTGATTACAATACATATGTTTTATTTACTGTCAAAACCGTGAGTATTATCGCCTTTCTTTATTTTTTGTAACCTTCAATGCCTTCATGTTACAGATCGTTCAACTTGCTTTAAAATGCTCTATCGTATTACGGAAGAATGGACATACCAATTCATTTTAAAAAATGAAGGTAACCTTCATATGTCCAACATAACTCCACTTACAAAAAAGCTATATTCATCAACGGATGGCCCCTTTGTACTATGCAATTTTATATTAGCAAAAACTTCTATGAAACTTATAGTTTCGTGGATATCTGAGGTGCTAAGTATTACTGCCCCACCCTGTATATTGTTATGGATGTGTCCAACAAGGCAACGATGAACAGAGTTAAATTTAATATTATGATGTTTATTATTTTACTTATAGTATATTTGTTTTTCTGGAATTTAGCCAAAAAACAATGTTCACGATGTCGACAGATGAATATATTTGCATTAGAATTACAAGAGCCAACAATTTCGAAAGTAGAATATTACTTTACTTCGCTAACCGTATCATTGCAAACGTTAAGTAAAGTGCGTGCCTTTCAAAACAGTCAGATGCAAATTACGATACAACGTTTCCAAGAAATGGTACGTGCCACTGTTTTTTAATTTCCGTTTATTGAATCAAAGGAAATTCAATTGAAATGTCCGCAAAATTTGAGGACAAAAAGTTATTGTAATTTTACGCAGCATATATGATGGTGATAAAGGATAAGTATACGGAACTGAAAATGGAAAGTAGCGAGCAGAAAAAGAAACTGATGGAGCTACAAATTAGATTGATACATCCGTCAAATGATGATTCTAGGTTAATAAAATCTGTTAATTAAAGAACTATTGCAAAAATCAAGTATAATCAATATTACTTCTGCTCAAAGGCTATAATTGAATTGGACCGAAATGGGTACAAAGCAGGCAATTATATCTATACGTTCTATTCTATGCAAAGGCAAATACTTCAAAGAGAAAAGATGTGTTACTTACAAATTACTTATGTTCCTAGATATATCACTAATTCAGGCTTCTTGTCTTGCAGAACTAATCATTCATTTAACATGTAAAGGGGTCCAAGAATAGTAAAAGATTTTTATATTTCATAGCCTCACTTGATACGTCGATTGGATCACGTAAAATATCGGACATTAATTGCATCTACATCTTCAGACCTTAAATATATAATTGCAACAACATATTTAATAGCGTTTTAATAACATTTTTCTAATTGTTTATATCTATATTTAATAAATATATATTAATCGAATAAGTTGCATTACCAAAGAATAAAAGTATCTGAGGCATACAAATCGGAGCATTACATAACAAACGTGCATCACATATATAATATTACATGTAACAAAAGATGAAGACCAAAAAGATCGTACATAAGTTGAATCCACAATGCGGTCATAGAGATACAGAAACGGCATAAATTCCAAACAATAATTTAAAAAATTCCAAAAGGGGGGAGTGAAAATCCATCTCCTTGACGATGATAAGGAACAAGTCTGCCCCATGCACTACAATATCCCAAACAGCCAGCGATTGGGACGCCAATGACAACGGAAGGAACGAATTCCGTGACAGATCTGTGCTAACAAAGTGCTCCTACTCAGCTTTCGAAATGGCATACTGTTAGTACTAGGGCGGCATTCGTATCACGGCACTATTAAAGCACCGAGATACAGCACACGGGCTACACGGCCGTGACAATGACACTATCAGCTCACCATAGCTACACGCGTGGTTGTGGCGTAGGCTGACATTTACTAATGGGGAAGCTGTCTCCATAAAAATTATAAGCAAATATGAAAAATGACTAAACTATGCAATTTATTTGTTTTGATTCCAAAATAAATACACCGGCACAAAACAAAGATATAAGAACTCGATTTTATTATTTTCTATAAACTAGCTCGATAGGGCGATTTTTTCCATAAAGTCGATAATTACTTTGTCATAAAAATATATACACTTATTTTATGTATATTTTCTTCAATTTATTGTTACAAATTCATGCAATTGAGGGTTACATTAAATACGATGACAGCATGTTATTTCAAAAATTACACAAGGCGAAGTTAGGGACGCAACAGCATGAATTTTTATTTTATAAGTAACATTTGTTTTATAAATAATATTTTTAGTCTATGATGGATTGAAAGAAATATATACAACTCGCTCAATAACTATAAATATAGGAAAACGACCAACAAAATGTCTATCAATACTCATATGCTGAACATCTACTGACATCTAACGGTTCTAATTTGTATGAAAGCACAGGTTCCCCATTGCCAAATGTGATCCTGCGTCGTTGCTGATGAGATTCATGAATGGAGCGATGATACGCGTGTCACCATGGTGCTGGTGCTGCGCGATTCGCTTGTCTAGAACGTGCTGGTAATGCGCTGGTAATACGTAGCGTGACGGGCTCGACGGAGGAGGAGTCGGGAAGTAAGCAAGAAGAGACCCTGAAGCCCGAAGGATAGGATCCAGAGCTCTGCAACGATAAGACGGCTGCCATAGTCCATGGAGACAAACAGGATGGTTCTCGGTTGTGAGAAGGACCTCTACCCCTCCCCATTAGAACTCTATTGCTTCGATACGTAGACATCTGGAAACGCTATTCCCTAGCAAGGAAGTGTTGTACTTACATTCTTTTGTAGCGTAGATGAGGTATGAATAACACTTCGCAATGAACATTACATCTCATCATGCAACATAGAAATGGGATACGATATCGCGTTTTAAGAAGCACTAGAACTTTATTGCTTCGATAGGTAGACATCCGGAAACGCTATTTCATAGCCAGGATGTGTGGCATTTACATTCTTTTGAAGTGTAGACGAGGTATACATGACACTTCGCAATGAAGATTATATCTTATCATGAAACATAGAAATGAGATGCGATATCGCGTTTTAAGAAGCACTAGAGCTTTATTGCTTCGATAGGTAGACATCCGGAAACGCAATTTCTTAGCCAGGAAGTGTGGCATTTACATTCTTCTGAAATGTAGACGAGGTATACATGACACTTCGCAATGAAGATTATATCTTATCATGAAACATAGAAATGAGATGCGATATCGCATTTTAAGAAGCATTAGAAATCTATTGCTACGATACGTAGACATATGCAAACGTTATTTCATAGCAAGGAAGTGTAGCATTTACATTCATATGAGGTGTAGACGACGAATACATGACACTTCGCAATGAGTATTATACCTTATCGTGAAACACAGATGTGAGATGCGATATCGGGTTGTAACAAGCATTAGAACTCAATTGCTACTATACTTAGACAACCGCAAACGCTATTTCCTAGCATGGAAGTGTCGCGTTTACATTCATTTGAAGTGTATGCGAGGTATACATGACACATCGCAATGGATATTATATCATATCATGAAACAGAAATGAGATGCGATATCGCGGTTTAAGAAGCATTAGAACGCTATTGCTACGATACGTAGACATCTGCAAACGCTACATCCTAGCAAGGAAGTGTTGCACTTACATTCTTTTGAAGTCTATGCGAGATATACGTGGCATCTCGCAAAGAATATTATATCATATCATGAAACCTAGAAATGGGATGTGATATCACGTTTTAAGAAGCTATAGAAATCTATTGCTTCGATACGTCGACATCTGCAAACGCTATTTCCTAGCAAGGAAGTGTCGCATTTACATTCATTTGAAGTGTATGCGAGGTATACATGACACTTCGCAATGAATATTATATCTTATCATGAAACATGGAAATGAGATGCGTTTTGTCGTTTTCAGAAGCATTAGAAATCTATTGTTTCGATACGTAGACATCTGCAAACGCTATTTCCTAACAAGCCCTACTGCTTCGATGCGTAGACATCTGCCATCGCTATTTCCTAGCAAGGAAGTGTCGCATTTACATTGATTTGAAGTGTATGCGAGGTATACATGCTACTTCGCAATGAATATTATATCTTATCATGAAACATAGAAATGAGATGCGATATCACTTCTTAAGAAGCATTAGAAATCTATTGCTTCGATACGTAGACATCTGCAAACGCTATTTCCTAGCAAGCAAGTGTCGCATTTACATTCCTTTTAAAGGAATACGAGGTATACATGACGCTTCGCAATGAATATTATATCTTATCATAAAACGTAGAAATACGATGCGACATCTCGTTATAAGGAGCATTATAACTCTATTTCATCGATACGTAGACATCTGCAAACGCTATTTCCTAGCAAGGAAGTGTCGCATTTACATTCATTTGAAGTGTAAGCGAGGTATACATGCTACATCGCAATGAATATTATATCTTATCATGAAACATAGAAATGAGATGCGATATCGCGCTTTGAGAAGCATTAGAACACTATTGCTACGTTACGTACACATCTGCAAACGCTATTTCCTAGCAAGGAAGTGTCGCATTTACATTCATTTGAAGTGAATAGGAGTTATACATGACACTTCGCAATGAATATTATACCTTATCATGAAACATAGAAACGAGATGCGATATCGCGATTTAAGAAGAATTAGAAATCTATTGCTTCGATACGTAGACATCTGCAAACGCAATTTCCTAGCAAGGAAGTGTCGCATTTACATTCTTTTGAAGTGAAAACGAGGTATACATGACATTTCGCAATGGATATTATGTCTTATCATGAAACATAGAAATAAGATGCGATATCGCGTTTGAAGAATCATTAGAGCACTATTGCCTCGATACGTAGACATCTGCAAACGCTATTTCCTAGCAAGGAAGTGTCGCGTTTACATTCTTTTGAAGTGAATACGAGGCATACATGAAACTTCGCAATGAATATTATATCTTATCATGAAACATAGAAACGAGATGCGATATCGCGATTTAAGAAGAATTAGAAATCTATTGCTTCGATACGTAGACATCTGCAAACGCTATTTCCTAGCAAGCAAGTGTCGCATTTACATTCCTTTTAAAGGAATACGAGGTATACATGACGCTTCGCAATGAATATTATATCTAATGAATATTATATCTATAATATAATATTCATATATAATATAATATTCATATAATTTATATAATAAATGAATATTATATCTAATCATAAAACGTAGAAATACGATGCGACATCTCGTTATAAGGAGCATTATAACTCTATTTCATCGATACGTAGACATCTGCAAACGCTATTTCCTAGCAAGGAAGTGTCGCATTTACATTCATTTGAAGTGTAAGCGAGGTATACATGCTACATCGCAATGAATATTATATCTTATCATGAAACATAGAAATGAGATGCGATATCGCGCTTTGAGAAGCATTAGAACACTATTGCTACGTTACGTACACATCTGCAAACGCTATTTCCTAGCAAGGAAGTGTCGCATTTACATTCATTTGAAGTGAATAGGAGTTATACATGACACTTCGCAATGAATATTATACCTTATCATGAAACATAGAAACGAGATGCGATATCGCGATTTAAGAAGAATTAGAAATCTATTGCTTCGATACGTAGACATCTGCAAACGCAATTTCCTAGCAAGGAAGTGTCGCATTTACATTCTTTTGAAGTGAAAACGAGGTATACATGACATTTCGCAATGGATATTATGTCTTATCATGAAACATAGAAATAAGATGCGATATCGCGTTTGAAGAATCATTAGAGCACTATTGCCTCGATACGTAGACATCTGCAAACGCTATTTCCTAGCAAGGAAGTGTCGCATTTGCATTCATTTGAAGTGAATACGAGGTATAAGTGACAATTCGCAATGAATAATAGATCTTATCATGAAACATAGAGGTGAGATTCGATATCGCGACTTAAGAAGCACTAGAACTCTATTGCTTCGATACGTAGACATCTAGAAACGCTATTTTTTAGAATGGAAGTGTCGCATTTACATTCATTTGAAGTGAATAGGAGGTATACATGACACTTCGCAATGAATATTATACCTTATCATGAAACATAGGAGTGAGATGCGATATCGCGTTTTAAGAAGCACTAGAACTCTATTGCTACGATACGTAGACATCTGCAAACACTATTTCCTAGGAAGGAAGTGTCGCATTTACATTCTTCTGAAGTGGGTACGAGGAACACATGACACTTCGCAATGAATATTATATCTTGTCATGAAACATAGAAATGAAATGCGATATCCCGTTTTAGGATGCATAAGAAATATATTGCTACGATACGTAGACATCTGCAAACGCTATTTCCTAGCAAGGAAGTGTCGCATTTACATTCATTTGAAGTGAATACGATGTATACATGACACTTTGCAATGAATGTTATATCTTATCATGAAACATAGAAATGAGATGCGATTTTCCGTTTTAAGAAGCATTAGAACTCTTTTGCAACGATACGTTGACATCTGCAAACGCTATTTCCTAGCAAGGAAGTGTCGCACTTACATTCTTTCGAAGTGAGTACGAGCTATACATGACACGTCGCAATGAATATTATATCTTATCATGAAACAGAGAAATGAGAAGCGATATCCCGTTTTAAGAAGCATAAGAAATATATTACTACGGTACGCAGATATCCGCAGTCGCTATTTCCTAGTAAGGAAGTGTCGCATTTACATTCCTTTGAAGTGAATACGATGTATACATGACACGTTGCAATGAATATTATATCTTATCATGAAGCATCGATATGAAATGCGATATCGCGTTTTAAGAATCGTTAGATCTCCATTGCCACGATACGTAGACATCTGCAAACGCTGTTTCCTAGCAAGGAAGTGTCGCATTTACATTCATTTGAAGTGAATACGATGTATACATGACTCTTCGCAATGAATATTATATCTTATCATGAAACATGGTAATGAGATGCGTTTTGTCGTTTTCAGAAGCATTAGAAATCTATTGTTTCGATACGTAGACATCTGCAAACGCTATTTCCTTACAAGCCCTACTGCTTCGATGCGTAGACATCTGCCATCGCCATTTCCTAGCAAGGAAGTGTCGCAATTACATTCCTTTGAAGTGAATGCGAGGTATACATGACACCTCGCATTGAATATTATATGTCTTCGTGAAACATAGAATTGAGATGCGATATCGCGTTTTAAGAAGCATCAGAAACCTATTGCTACGAAACGTAGACACGTGCAAACGCTATTTCGTAGCAAGGAAGTGTCGCATTTACATTCTTCTGGTGTGAATATGAGGTACACAAAACACTGCACAATGAATATTATATGTAATCATGAAACACAGAAATGAGATGCGACCTTGCGTTTTGTGAAGCATCAGAACACTATTGCTACGATACGTAGACATCTGCAAACGCTACTTCCTTGCAAGGAAGATTCGCATTTACATTCTTTTGAAATGAATACTAGGTAAGCATGACACTTCTCAATGAATATTATATCCTATCATGAAACATAAAAATGAGATGCGATATTATGTTTTACGAAGATTTAGAACCCTATTGCTCCGATACGTAGACATCTGCAAACGCTATTTCCTAACAAGGAAGTGTCGTATTTTCATTCTTTTGAAGTGAATACGAGGTATACATAACAATGAACAATGAGTATTATATCTTATCACGAAGCATGGAAATGAGATGCGATATGGCGATTTATGAAGCACTAGATGTCTATTGCTTCGATACGTAGACATCAGCAAACACTATTTCCTAGCAAGGAAGTGTCGCATTTACATTCATTTGAAGTGTATGCGAGGTATACATGACACTTCGCAATGAATATTATATCTTATCATGAAACATGGAAATGAGATGCGTTTTGTCGTTTTCAGAAGCATTAGAAATCTATTGTTTCGATACGTAGACATCTGCAAACGCTATTTCCTAACAAGCCCTACTGCTTCGATGCGTAGACATCTGCCATCGCTATTTCCTAGCAAGGAAGTGTCGCATTTACATTGATTTGAAGTGAATGCGAGGTATACATGCTACTTCGCAATGAATATTATATCTTATCATGAAACGTAGATATGAGATGCGATATGACGATTTAAGAAGCATTACAACTCTATTGCTTCGGTACGTAGAGATCTGCAAACGCTACCTCCTAGCAAGGAAGTGTCGCATTTACATTCATTTTAAGTGTATGCGCGGTATACATGACACTTCGCAATGAAAGTTATATCTTATCATGATACATAGGAATGAGATGCGATATCGCGACTTAGGATGCATGAGAGCTCTGTTGCATAGATACTTAGACATCTGCCAACGCTATTTGCTAGCAAAGAAGTGTGGCATTTTCATTCTTTTGATGTGAATACGAGGTATACATGACACTTCGCAATGAACATTGTATTTCATCATGATACATAGAAATGAGATGCAATATCTCGCTTTAAGAAGCATTAGAACTCTACTGCTTCGGTACGTAGACATCTGCAAACACTACTTCCTAGCAATAAAATGTCGCATTTACATTCTCTTGAAGTGAATACGAGGTATACATGACACTTCGCAATGAATATTATATCTTGTCATGAAACATATAAATGAGATGCGATATCCCGATTTAAGAAGCATTAGAACACTGCTGCTTCGATACGTAGACATCTGCAAACACTACTTCCTAGCAATAAAATGTCGCATTTACATTCCTTTGAAGTGAGTACGAGGTATACGTGACACTCCACAATGAATTTTATTTTTTATCACGAAACACAGAAATGAGATGCGATTTCGAGTTTTAACTAGCATTAGAACTCCAATGCTTGGATACGCAGACATCTGCAAACGCTATTTCCCAGCAAGGAAGTGTCGCATTTACATTCTTTTGAAGCGAGCACGAGGTATACTTAACACTGCACTATGAATATTATATCTTATCATGAAACATAGAAGTGAAATGCGATATGGCGATTTAAGAAGAACTAGAACTCTATTGCTTCGATACGTAGACATGAGCAAGCGCTACTTCCCCGCAAGGAAGTGTCGCATTTACATTCTTCTGAAATGAATACGAGGTATACATAACACTCCACAATGAATTTTATATTTTATCACGAAACACAGAAATGAGATGCGATATCGAGTTTTAAGAAGCATTAGAACTCCAATGCTTGGATAGGCAGACATCTGCAAACGCTATTTCCCAGCAAGGAAGTGTCGCATTTTCATTCTTTTGAAGCGAACACGAGGTATACATAACACTGCACAGTGAATGTTATATCTTATCATGAGACATAGAAATGAGATGCGATATCGCGTTTTACGAAGCATTAGAACTCTATTGCTTCGATACGTAGACATCTGCAAACGCCATTTGCTAGCAAATAAGTGTCATATTCACACACACTTGAAGTGTATGCGAGGTACACATGAAGCTTCGCAATGTATATTATATCTTATCATGAAACATAGAAATGATGGGCGATATCGGGTTTTAAGTAGCATTAGAGCGCTATTGCTATGATACGTGGGCATCTGCGAAAGCTTTTTCTAGCAAGGAAGTGTCGCATTTACATTCTTTCGAAGTGAATACGGGGTATACATAACACTCCACAATGAATATTATATATTATCATGTAACATAGCAATGAGTAGCGATATCGCGATTTAGGAAGCATTAGAACCCCATTGATTAGATACGGAGACATCTGCAAAAGCTGTTTCCAAGCAAGGAAGTGTCGCATTTACATTCTTTTGAAGTGAATACGAAGTATACATAACACTCCACAATGAATATTATATCTTATCATGAAACATAGAAATGTGATGTAATATGGCGATTTAAGAAACATTAGAACTCTATTGCTTCGATACGTAGACATCTGCAAACGCTATTTCCTGGCAAGGAAGTGTCGCGCTTGCATTCTTTTGAAGTGAATACGAGGTATACATAACACTCCACAGTGAATATTATATATTATCATGAAACATAGAATTGAGAAACGATATCGCGTTTTGAGAAGTATTAGAACTCTAATGCCACGATACGTAGACATGTGCAAACGCTATTTCCTAGCAAGGAAGTGTCGCATTTACATTCTTTTGAAGTGAATTCGAGGTATACGTAACACTCCACAATGAATATTATATATTATCATGAAACATAGAAATGAGAAGCGATATCGCGATTTAAGAAGCATTAGATCCCTATTGCTTCGATACGTAGACATCTGCAAACGCTACTTCCTAGCAAGGAAGTGTCGCATTTACATTCTTTTGAAAGGAATACGAGGTATACATGACACTTCGCAATGGATATTATATCTTATCAGGAAACGTAGATGTGAGATGCGACATGACGATTTAAGAAGCATTAGAAATCTATCGCTTCGATACGTAGACATCTGCAAACGCTATTTCCTAGCAAGGAAGTGTCGCAGTTACATTCCTTTGAGGTGAATACGAAGTATACATAACACTGCACAATGAATATTATATCTGACCATGAAACATAGAAATGAGATGCGATATGGCGATTTACGAAGCATCAGAACTCTAATGCCACGATACGTAGACATCTGCAAACGCTATTTCCTAGCAAGGAAGTGTCGCATTTACATTCCTTTGAGGTGAATACGGGGTATACATAACACTCCACACTGAATATTATATATTATCATGTAACATTTCAGTGAGTAGCGATATCGCGATTTAGGAAGCATTAGAACCCCATTGATTCGATACGGAGACAACTGCAAACGCTATTTCCAAGCAAGAAAGTGTCGCATTTACATTCTTTTGAAGTGAATACGAAGTATACATAACACTCCACAATGAATATTATATCTTATCATGAAACATAGAAGTGAGATGCAATATTGCGATTTAAGAAACATTAGAACTCTATTGCTTCGATACGTAGACATCTGCAAACGCTATTTCCAAGCAAGGAAGTGTCGCATTTACATTCTTTTGAAGTGAATACGAGGTATACATAACACTCCACAATGAATATTATATATTATCATGAACAATAGTAGTGAGTAGCGATATTGCATTTAGAGAAGCATTAGAACTCTAATGCTACGATACGTAGACAGCTGCAAACGCTATTTCCTGGCAAGGTAGTGTCGCGTTTACATTCTTTTGAAGTGAATACGAAGTATACATAACACTCCACAGTGAATATTATGTATTATCATGAAACATAGTAATGTGTAGCGATATCGTGTTTTGAGAAGCATTAGAAATCTAATGCTACGATACGTAGACATCTGCAAACGCTATTTCCTGGCAAGGAAGTGTCGCGTTTACATTCTTTTGAAGTGAATACGAGGTATACATAACACTCCACAGTGAATATTATATATTATCATGAAACATAGTAATGTGTAGTTATCGATATAGTAGCGATATCGCGTTTTGAGAAGCATTAGAACTCTTATGCTACGATACGTAGACATCTGCAAACGCCATTTTCTGGCAAGGAAGTGTCGCGTTTACATTCTTTTGAAGTGAATACGAGGTGTACATGACACTTCGCAATGAATATTATATATTATCAAGAAACATAGAATTGAGAAGCGATATCGCGTTTTGAGAAGCATTAGAACTCTAATGCCACGATACGTAGACATGTGCAAACGCTATTTCCTAGCAAAGAAGTGTCGCATTTACTTTCCTTTGAGGTGAATACGAGGTATACATAACACTCCACAGTGAATATTATATATTATCATGAAACATAGAATTGAGAAACGATATCGCGTTTAGAGAAGTATTAGAACTCTAATGCCACGATACGTAGACATGTGCAAACTCTATTTCCTAGGAAGGAAGTGTCGCATTTACATTCTTTTGATGTGTATACGAGGTATACATGATACTTCGGAATGGATATTATATCTTATCATGAAACATAGAAATGAGATGCGATATCGCGTTTGAAGAAGCATTAGAGCACTATTGCCTCGATACGTAGACATCTGCAAACGCTATTTCCTAGCAAGGAAGTGTCGCATTTGCATTCAGTTGAAGTGAATACGAGGTATAAGTGACACTTCGCAATGAATAACAGATCTTATCATGAGACATAGAAATGAGATGCGATATCGCGATTTATGAAACATTAGAAATCTATTGCATCGATACGTAGACATCTGCGATCGCTTTTTCCTAGCAAGGAACTGTCGCATTCACATTCATTTGAAGTGTATGCGAGGTATACATGACACTTCGCTATGAAAATTATATATTATCATGACACATAGATATGAGATGCGATATCGTGAATTAGCAAGCTTTAGAAATCTATTGCTTCGATACTTAGACATCTGCAAACGCTATTTCCTAGCATGGAAATATCGCATTTACATTCTTTTGAAGTGAATACGAGATATACATGACACTTCGCAATGAGTATTATATATTATCATGAAACATAGGAATGCGATGCGATGTCGCGTTTTGAAAAGCATTAGATCTCTATTGCTAATATACGTTGACATCTGCAAACGCTATTTCCTAGCAAGGAAATGTCGCAATTACATTCCATTGAAGTGAATACGAGGTATACATAACATTACACAATGAATATTATATCTTATTACGAAACATAGAAATGAAATACGACTTCTCGTTTTAAGAAGCATTAGAACTCTATTGCTACGATACGTAGACATCTGCAAACAATATTTCCTAGCAAGGATGTGTCGCACTTACATTCATTTGAAATGAATACGAGGTATACATGACACTTCGCAATGAATATTATATCTTATTACGAAACATAGAAATGAAATACGACATCTCGTTTTAAGAAGCATTAGTACTCTATTGCTGTGATACGTAGACATCTGCAAACAATATTTCCTAGCAAGGAAGTGTCGCATTTACATTCTTGTGAAGTTAAATCGAGGTATACAAGACACTTCGCAATGAAAATTATATCTTATCATGAAACATAGAAGTGAGATGCGATATCGCGATTTAAGAAGAATTAGAAATCTATTGCTTCGATACGTAGACATCTGCAAACGCTATTTCCTAGCAAGCAAGTGTCGCATTTACATTCCTTTTAAAGGAATACGAGGTATACATGACGCTTCGCAATGAATATTATATCTAATGAATATTATATCTATAATATAATATTCATATATAATATAATATTCATATAATTTATTTAATAAATGAATATTATATCTAATCATAAAACGTAGAAATACGATGCGACATCTCGTTATAAGGAGCATTATAACTCTATTTCATCGATACGTAGACATCTGCAAACGCTATTTCCTAGCAAGGAAGTGTCGCATTTACATTCATTTGAAGTGTAAGCGAGGTATACATGCTACATCGCAATGAATATTATATCTTATCATGAAACATAGAAATGAGATGCGATATCGCGCTTTGAGAAGCATTAGAACACTATTGCTACGTTACGTACACATCTGCAAACGCTATTTCCTAGCAAGGAAGTGTCGCATTTACATTCATTTGAAGTGAATAGGAGTTATACATGACACTTCGCAATGAATATTATACCTTATCATGAAACATAGAAACGAGATGCGATATCGCGATTTAAGAAGAATTAGAAATCTATTGCTTCGATACGTAGACATCTGCAAACGCAATTTCCTAGCAAGGAAGTGTCGCATTTACATTCTTTTGAAGTGAAAACGAGGTATACATGACATTTCGCAATGGATATTATGTCTTATCATGAAACATAGAAATAAGATGCGATATCGCGTTTGAAGAATCATTAGAGCACTATTGCCTCGATACGTAGACATCTGCAAACGCTATTTCCTAGCAAGGAAGTGTCGCATTTGCATTCATTTGAAGTGAATACGAGGTATAAGTGACAATTCGCAATGAATAATAGATCTTATCATGAAACATAGAGGTGAGATTCGATATCGCGACTTAAGAAGCACTAGAACTCTATTGCTTCGATACGTAGACATCTAGAAACGCTATTTTTTAGAATGGAAGTGTCGCATTTACATTCATTTGAAGTGAATAGGAGGTATACATGACACTTCGCAATGAATAGTATACCTTATCATGAAACATAGGAGTGAGATGCGATATCGCGTTTTAAGAAGCACTAGAACTCTATTGCTACGATACGTAGACATCTGCAAACACTATTTCCTAGGAAGGAAGTGTCGCATTTACATTCTTCTGAAGTGGGTACGAGGAACACATGACACTTCGCAATGAATATTATATCTTGTCATGAAACATAGAAATGAAATGCGATATCCCGTTTTAGGATGCATAAGAAATATATTGCTACGATACGTAGACATCTGCAAACGCTATTTCCTAGCAAGGAAGTGTCGCATTTACATTCATTTGAAGTGAATACGATGTATACATGACACTTTGCAATGAATGTTATATCTTATCATGAAACATAGAAATGAGATGCGATTTTCCGTTTTAAGAAGCATTAGAACTCTTTTGCAACGATACGTTGACATCTGCAAACGCTATTTCCTAGCAAGGAAGTGTCGCACTTACATTCTTTCGAAGTGAGTACGAGCTATACATGACACGTCGCAATGAATATTATATCTTATCATGAAACAGAGAAATGAGAAGCGATATCCCGTTTTAAGAAGCATAAGAAATATATTACTACGGTACGCAGATATCCGCAGTCGCTATTTCCTAGTAAGGAAGTGTCGCATTTACATTCCTTTGAAGTGAATACGATGTATACATGACACGTTGCAATGAATATTATATCTTATCATGAAGCATCGATATGAAATGCGATATCGCGTTTTAAGAATCGTTAGATCTCCATTGCCACGATACGTAGACATCTGCAAACGCTGTTTCCTAGCAAGGAAGTGTCGCATTTACATTCATTTGAAGTGAATACGATGTATACATGACTCTTCGCAATGAATATTATATCTTATCATGAAACATGGTAATGAGATGCGTTTTGTCGTTTTCAGAAGCATTAGAAATCTATTGTTTCGATACGTAGACATCTGCAAACGCTATTTCCTTACAAGCCCTACTGCTTCGATGCGTAGACATCTGCCATCGCCATTTCCTAGCAAGGAAGTGTCGCAATTACATTCCTTTGAAGTGAATGCGAGGTATACATGACACCTCGCATTGAATATTATATGTCTTCGTGAAACATAGAATTGAGATGCGATATCGCGTTTTAAGAAGCATCAGAAACCTATTGCTACGAAACGTAGACACGTGCAAACGCTATTTCGTAGCAAGGAAGTGTCGCATTTACATTCTTCTGGTGTGAATATGAGGTACACAAAACACTGCACAATGAATATTATATGTAATCATGAAACACAGAAATGAGATGCGACCTTGCGTTTTGTGAAGCATCAGAACACTATTGCTACGATACGTAGACATCTGCAAACGCTACTTCCTTGCAAGGAAGATTCGCATTTACATTCTTTTGAAATGAATACTAGGTAAGCATGACACTTCTCAATGAATATTATATCCTATCATGAAACATAAAAATGAGATGCGATATTATGTTTTACGAAGATTTAGAACCCTATTGCTCCGATACGTAGACATCTGCAAACGCTATTTCCTAACAAGGAAGTGTCGTATTTTCATTCTTTTGAAGTGAATACGAGGTATACATAACAATGAACAATGAGTATTATATCTTATCACGAAGCATGGAAATGAGATGCGATATGGCGATTTATGAAGCACTAGATGTCTATTGCTTCGATACGTAGACATCAGCAAACACTATTTCCTAGCAAGGAAGTGTCGCATTTACATTCATTTGAAGTGTATGCGAGGTATACATGACACTTCGCAATGAATATTATATCTTATCATGAAACATGGAAATGAGATGCGTTTTGTCGTTTTCAGAAGCATTAGAAATCTATTGTTTCGATACGTAGACATCTGCAAACGCTATTTCCTAACAAGCCCTACTGCTTCGATGCGTAGACATCTGCCATCGCTATTTCCTAGCAAGGAAGTGTCGCATTTACATTGATTTGAAGTGAATGCGAGGTATACATGCTACTTCGCAATGAATATTATATCTTATCATGAAACGTAGATTTGAGATGCGATATGACGATTTAAGAAGCATTACAACTCTATTGCTTCGGTACGTAGAGATCTGCAAACGCTACCTCCTAGCAAGGAAGTGTCGCATTTACATTCATTTTAAGTGTATGCGCGGTATACATGACACTTCGCAATGAAAGTTATATCTTATCATGATACATAGGAATGAGATGCGATATCGCGACTTAGGATGCATGAAAGCTCTGTTGCATAGATACTTAGACATCTGCCAACGCTATTTGCTAGCAAAGAAGTGTGGCATTTTCATTCTTTTGATGTGAATACGAGGTATACATGACACTTCGCAATGAACATTGTATTTCATCATGATACATAGAAATGAGATGCAATATCTCGCTTTAAGAAGCATTAGAACTCTACTGCTTCGGTACGTAGACATCTGCAAACACTACTTCCTAGCAATAAAATGTCGCATTTACATTCTCTTGAAGTGAATACGAGGTATACATGACACTTCGCAATGAATATTATATCTTGTCATGAAACATATAAATGAGATGCGATATCCCGATTTAAGAAGCATTAGAACACTGCTGCTTCGATACGTAGACATCTGCAAACACTACTTCCTAGCAATAAAATGTCGCATTTACATTCCTTTGAAGTGAGTACGAGGTATACGTGACACTCCACAATGAATTTTATTTTTTATCACGAAACACAGAAATGAGATGCGATTTCGAGTTTTAACTAGCATTAGAACTCCAATGCTTGGATACGCAGACATCTGCAAACGCTATTTCCCAGCAAGGAAGTGTCGCATTTACATTCTTTTGAAGCGAGCACGAGGTATACTTAACACTGCACTATGAATATTATATCTTATCATGAAACATAGAAGTGAAATGCGATATGGCGATTTAAGAAGAACTAGAACTCTATTGCTTCGATACGTAGACATGAGCAAGCGCTACTTCCCCGCAAGGAAGTGTCGCATTTACATTCTTCTGAAATGAATACGAGGTATACATAACACTCCACAATGAATTTTATATTTTATCACGAAACACAGAAATGAGATGCGATATCGAGTTTTAAGAAGCATTAGAACTCCAATGCTTGGATAGGCAGACATCTGCAAACGCTATTTCCCAGCAAGGAAGTGTCGCATTTTCATTCTTTTGAAGCGAACACGAGGTATACATAACACTGCACAGTGAATGTTATATCTTATCATGAGACATAGAAATGAGATGCGATATCGCGTTTTACGAAGCATTAGAACTCTATTGCTTCGATACGTAGACATCTGCAAACGCCATTTGCTAGCAAATAAGTGTCATATTCACACACACTTGAAGTGTATGCGAGGTACACATGAAGCTTCGCAATGTATATTATATCTTATCATGAAACATAGAAATGATGGGCGATATCGGGTTTTAAGTAGCATTAGAGCGCTATTGCTATGATACGTGGGCATCTGCGAGAGCTTTTTCTAGCAAGGAAGTGTCGCATTTACATTCTTTCGAAGTGAATACGGGGTATACATAACACTCCACAATGAATATTATATATTATCATGTAACATAGCAATGAGTAGCGATATCGCGATTTAGGAAGCATTAGAACCCCATTGATTAGATACGGAGACATCTGCAAAAGCTGTTTCCAAGCAAGGAAGTGTCGCATTTACATTCTTTTGAAGTGAATACGAAGTATACATAACACTCCACAATGAATATTATATCTTATCATGAAACATAGAAATGTGATGTAATATGGCGATTTAAGAAACATTAGAACTCTATTGCTTCGATACGTAGACATCTGCAAACGCTATTTCCTGGCAAGGAAGTGTCGCGCTTGCATTCTTTTGAAGTGAATACGAGGTATACATAACACTCCACAGTGAATATTATATATTATCATGAAACATAGAATTGAGAAACGATATCGCGTTTTGAGAAGTATTAGAACTCTAATGCCACGATACGTAGACATGTGCAAACGCTATTTCCTAGCAAGGAAGTGTCGCATTTACATTCTTTTGAAGTGAATTCGAGGTATACGTAACACTCCACAATGAATATTATATATTATCATGAAACATAGAAATGAGAAGCGATATCGCGATTTAAGAAGCATTAGATCCCTATTGCTTCGATACGTAGACATCTGCAAACGCTACTTCCTAGCAAGGAAGTGTCGCATTTACATTCTTTTGAAAGGAATACGAGGTATACATGACACTTCGCAATGGATATTATATCTTATCAGGAAACGTAGATGTGAGATGCGACATGACGATTTAAGAAGCATTAGAACTCTATCGCTTCGATACGTAGACATCTGCAAACGCTATTTCCTAGCAAGGAAGTGTCGCAGTTACATTCCTTTGAGGTGAATACGAAGTATACATAACACTGCACAATGAATATTATATCTGACCATGAAACATAGAAATGAGATGCGATATGGCGATTTACGAAGCATCAGAACTCTAATGCCACGATACGTAGACATCTGCAAACGCTATTTCCTAGCAAGGAAGTGTCGCATTTACATTCCTTTGAGGTGAATACGGGGTATACATAACACTCCACACTGAATATTATATATTATCATGTAACATTTCAGTGAGTAGCGATATCGCGATTTAGGAAGCATTAGAACCCCATTGATTCGATACGGAGACAACTGCAAACGCTATTTCCAAGCAAGAAAGTGTCGCATTTACATTCTTTTGAAGTGAATACGAAGTATACATAACACTCCACAATGAATATTATATCTTATCATGAAACATAGAAGTGAGATGCAATATTGCGATTTAAGAAACATTAGAACTCTATTGCTTCGATACGTAGACATCTGCAAACGCTATTTCCAAGCAAGGAAGTGTCGCATTTACATTCTTTTGAAGTGAATACGAGGTATACATAACACTCCACAATGAATATTATATATTATCATGAACAATAGTAGTGAGTAGCGATATTGCATTTAGAGAAGCATTAGAACTCTAATGCTACGATACGTAGACAGCTGCAAACGCTATTTCCTGGCAAGGTAGTGTCGCGTTTACATTCTTTTGAAGTGAATACGAAGTATACATAACACTCCACAGTGAATATTATGTATTATCATGAAACATAGTAATGTGTAGCGATATCGTGTTTTGAGAAGCATTAGAAATCTAATGCTACGATACGTAGACATCTGCAAACGCTATTTCCTGGCAAGGAAGTGTCGCGTTTACATTCTTTTGAAGTGAATACGAGGTATACATAACACTCCACAGTGAATATTATATATTATCATGAAACATAGTAATGTGTAGTTATCGATATAGTAGCGATATCGCGTTTTGAGAAGCATTAGAACTCTTATGCTACGATACGTAGACATCTGCAAACGCCATTTTCTGGCAAGGAAGTGTCGCGTTTACATTCTTTTGAAGTGAATACGAGGTGTACATGACACTTCGCAATGAATATTATATATTATCAAGAAACATAGAATTGAGAAGCGATATCGCGTTTTGAGAAGCATTAGAACTCTAATGCCACGATACGTAGACATGTGCAAACGCTATTTCCTAGCAAAGAAGTGTCGCATTTACTTTCCTTTGAGGTGAATACGAGGTATACATAACACTCCACAGTGAATATTATATATTATCATGAAACATAGAATTGAGAAACGATATCGCGTTTAGAGAAGTATTAGAACTCTAATGCCACGATACGTAGACATGTGCAAACTCTATTTCCTAGGAAGGAAGTGTCGCATTTACATTCTTTTGATGTGTATACGAGGTATACATGATACTTCGGAATGGATATTATATCTTATCATGAAACATAGAAATGAGATGCGATATCGCGTTTGAAGAAGCATTAGAGCACTATTGCCTCGATACGTAGACATCTGCAAACGCTATTTCCTAGCAAGGAAGTGTCGCATTTGCATTCAGTTGAAGTGAATACGAGGTATAAGTGACACTTCGCAATGAATAACAGATCTTATCATGAGACATAGAAATGAGATGCGATATCGCGATTTATGAAACATTAGAAATCTATTGCATCGATACGTAGACATCTGCGATCGCTTTTTCCTAGCAAGGAACTGTCGCATTCACATTCATTTGAAGTGTATGCGAGGTATACATGACACTTCGCTATGAAAATTATATATTATCATGACACATAGATATGAGATGCGATATCGTGAATTAGCAAGCTTTAGAAATCTATTGCTTCGATACTTAGACATCTGCAAACGCTATTTCCTAGCATGGAAATATCGCATTTACATTCTTTTGAAGTGAATACGAGATATACATGACACTTCGCAATGAGTATTATATATTATCATGAAACATAGGAATGCGATGCGATGTCGCGTTTTGAAAAGCATTAGATCTCTATTGCTAATATACGTTGACATCTGCAAACGCTATTTCCTAGCAAGGAAATGTCGCAATTACATTCCATTGAAGTGAATACGAGGTATACATAACATTACACAATGAATATTATATCTTATTACGAAACATAGAAATGAAATACGACTTCTCGTTTTAAGAAGCATTAGAACTCTATTGCTACGATACGTAGACATCTGCAAACAATATTTCCTAGCAAGGATGTGTCGCACTTACATTCATTTGAAATGAATACGAGGTATACATGACACTTCGCAATGAATATTATATCTTATTACGAAACATAGAAATGAAATACGACATCTCGTTTTAAGAAGCATTAGTACTCTATTGCTGTGATACGTAGACATCTGCAAACAATATTTCCTAGCAAGGAAGTGTCGCATTTACATTCTTGTGAAGTTAAATCGAGGTATACAAGACACTTCGCAATGAAAATTATATCTTATCATGAAACATAGAAGTGAGATGCGATATCGCGTTTTAAGAAGCATTAGAACTCTGTTGCTACGATACGTTGACATCTGCAAATGTTATTTCCTAGCATGGAAGTGTCGCATTTACATTCCTCTGAAGAGAATACGAGGTATACATGACACTTCGCAATAAATATTATATTTTATCATGAAACATAGCAGTGAGATGCGATATCGCGTTCTAAGAAGCATTAGAACACTATTGCTACGAAAAGTAGATATCTGCAAACGCTATTTCCTAGCATGGAAGTGAAACATTTACATTCTTTTGAAGTGAATACGAGATATACATGACACTTCGCAATGAATATTATATCTTATCATGAAACATAGGAATGAGTTGCTATATCGCGTTTTGAGATGAATTAGAACTCTATTGCTACGATACGTAGACATCTGCAAACGCTATTTCCTAGCACGGAAGTGTCGCACTTACATCCTTTTGAAGTGAATACGAGGTATACATAACACTCCACAATGAGTATTATATCTTATTACGAAACATAGAAATGAAATGCGACATCTCGTTTTAAGAAGCATTAGAACTCTGTTTCTACGATACGTTGACATCTGCAAATGCTATTTCCTAGCATGGAAGTGTCGCATTTACATTCGTGTGATGTAAGTACGAGGTATACATGACACTTCGCAATGAATATTATATCTTATCATGAAACATAGAAATGAGATGCGATATCGCGTCTTAAGGTGCATTAGAACTCTATTGCTACGATACGTAGATATCTGGAAACGCTATAGCCTAGGAAGGTAGTGTCGCATTAGAAATTTTTTGAAGTGAATACGAGGTATACTTGACAGTTCGCAATGAATATTATATCTATCATGAAACATAGAAATGAGATGCGATACCGCGTTTTAAGAAGCATTAGATCCCCAATTCCCCGATACGTACACATCTGCAAACGCTAATTCTTACCAAGGAAGTGTCGCGTTTACATACATTTGAAGTGAATACAAGGTATACATGACACTTCGCAATGAATATTATATGTTATCACGAAACATAGAAATGAGATGCGATATCGTGTCTCAATATGCATTAGAACCCTATTGCTACGATACGTAGGTATCTGGAAACGCTATTGCCTAGCAAGGTAGTTTCGCATTTGCAATCTTTTGAAGTGAATACGAAGTATACATGACACTTCGCAGTTAATATTATATCTTATCATGAAACATAGAAATGAGATGCGACATCTCGTTTTGAGAAGCATCAGAACTCTATTGCTACGATACGTAGACATCTGCAAACGCTATTTCCTAGCAAGGAAGTGTCGCATTTACACACTTTTGAAGTGAGTACGAGGTATAAGTGACACATCGCAAGGAATATTGTATCTTATCACGAAACATAGAAATGAGATGCGATATCGCGACATAAGAAGCATTGGAACTCTATTGCTACGATACGTAGACATCTGCAAATGCTATTTCCTAGCAAGGAAATGTCGCATTTACATTCATTTGAAGTGTATGCGATGAATACATGACACTTCGCATTGAATAATATATCTTATCATGAAACATAGAAATGAGATTCGATATCGCGTTTTAAGGTGCATTAGAACTCTATTGTTACGATACGTAGATATCTGGAAACGCTATTTCCTAGGAAGGAAGTGTCGCATTTGCATTCTTTTGAAGTGAATACGAGTTATACATGACACTTCGCAATGAATATTACATCTATCAAGAGACATAGAAGTGCGATGCGACATCTCGTTTTAAGAAGCATTAGAAGTCTATTGTTTCGATACGTAGACATCTGGAAACGCTATTCCCTTGCCAGGAAGTGTCGCATTTACATTCTTTTGAAGTGCATACGAGGTATACATGACACTTCGCAATGAACATTATATCATATCACGAAACATAGGAATGAGATGCGATATCGCGACTTCAGAAGTAATAGAACTCTATTGCTACGATACGTAGACATCTGCAAACGCTATTTCCTAGCAAGGATGTGTCGCATTTACATTCTTTTGAAGTGAGTACGAGGTATACATGACACTTCGCAATGAATATTATATCCTATCATGAAACATAGAAATGAGATGCGACATCTCGTTGTAATAAGCATTAGAAGTCTTTTGTTTCAATACGTAGTCATCTGGAAACGCTATTTCCTAGCAAGCAAGTGTCGCATTTACATTCCTTTGGAGTGAATACGAGATATACATGACACTTCAAAAAGAATATTATATCTTATCACGAAACATAGGAATGAGGTGCTATATCGCGTTTTGAGAAGCATTAGAACTCTATTGCTAATATACGTAGACATCTGCAAACTCTATTTCCTAGCAAGGAAATGTCGCAATTACATTCCATTGAAGTGAATACGAGGTATACATAGCATTACACAATGAATATTATATCTTATTACGAAACATAGAAATGAAATACGACTTCTCGTTTTAAGAAGCATTAGAACTCTATTGCTACGATACGTAGACATCTGCAAACAATATTTCCTAGCAAGGATGTGTCGCACTTACATTCATTTGAAATGAATACGAGGTATACATGACACTTCGCAATGAATATTATATCTTATTACGAAACATAGAAATGAAATACGACATCTCGTTTTAAGAAGCATTAGAACTCTATTGCCTCGACGCGTAGACATCTGCAGACGCTATTTCCTAGCATGGAAGTGTCGCACTTACATCCTTTTGAAGTGAATACGAGGTATACATAACACTCCACAATGAGTATTATATCTTTTTACGAAACATAGAAATGAAATGCGACATCTCGTTTTAAGAAGCATTAGAACTCTGTTTCTACGATACGTTGACATCTGCAAATGCTATTTCCTAGCATGGAAGTGTCGCATTTACATTCGTGTGACGTAAGTACGAGGTATACATGACACTTCGCAATGAATATTATATCTTATGATGAAACATAAAATTGAGATGCGATATCGCGTTCTAAGAAGCATTAGAACTCTATTGCTTCGATACGTAGACATCTGTAAACGCTATTTCCTAGCAAGGAAGTGTCGCATTTACATTCACTTGAAGTGAATACGTGGCAAACATGACACTTCGCAACGAATATCATATCTAATCATGAAACATAGAAATGAAATGCTTTGTTGCGTTCTAAGAAGCATTAGAACTATATTGCTTCGATACGTAGGCATCTGCAAACGCTATTTCCTAGCGAGGAAGTGTCGCAGTTACATTCATTTGAAGTGAGTACGAGGCATACATGACACTTCGCAACGAATATAATATCTTACCATGAAACATAGAAATGAGATTCGATATCGCGTTTTAAGAAGCATAGAAATCTATTTCTTCGATACGTAGACATCTGCTAACTCTATTTCCTAGCAAGGAAGTGTCGCATTTACATTCATTTGAAGTGAATACGAGGTATAGATGACACTTTGCAGTGAATAATACATCTTATCATCAAACATAGAAATGAAATGCGTTATCGCGTTTCAAGAAGCGTTAGAACTCTACGGCTACGATACATAGACTTCTGCAAACGCTATTTCCTAGAAAGGAAGTGTCGCATTTACCTTGATTTGAAGTGTATGCGAGGTATACCTAGCACTCCACAATGAATATTATATCTTATCATGAATCATAGAAATGAGATGCGATATCGCGTTTTAAGAAGCATTGGAACTCAATTGCTACGATACGTAGACATCTGCAGATGCTATTTCCTAGCAAGGAAGTGTCGCACCTACATTCATTTGAAGAGAATACGAGGTATACCTGACACTTCGCAATGAATATAATACCTTATCATGAAACATAGGAATGACATGCGATATCGTGTTTTAAGAAGCATGGGAACTCAGTTGCTACGATACGGAGACAAATGCAAACGCTATTTCCTAGCAGGGAAGTGTCGCATTTACATTCTTTTGAAGTGTCACGTCCTGAAGTCGCGAAAGCGCTCGTCACGTGGACACTTTTCGTAGCCGTTCCCGAAATCGACGCGAATTGCGCGGAGCTGGGTTCGTCTGCGGACAAGACTCGATTTGCCTGGTACAAAGACGTGCAACTTACCTTTCGATGCTCTTGATTCATTGACTTCTTTCTCGGTCCAGGTAGCGTAGGCGCCGAGGATCGGTGACTCGGATAACGGTGGCGTACGGCTGGAACGGCGGAATAGAGACTGGAATCAGGCGCCAGGTAGGCAGATCCCGGCTAACCGGTATTGAAGCTGGAATCGGGCGCTCGGAGTCTCGTACGGGACGTACGGCGGCGAAGACTTCCTTGGCAGGATACGGAAGAGCTCTGCAACGGTCCGGATGTGGACGGTGCGTGGGCGGAGAGCGGGGAGACTGCTCGTGGTAGGGTCGCCCGCGTTACGCGGTGAGCCACGCGCGTGGGCCGCAAGCTCGAGCGTGAGCGCGTCTTAATCTATATCGCATTTATAAATACATATTTACAGATCTTTGCTTATTTCGATGTGACTGTGGTTTATGTATGTACATGAGTGTGTAGTGTGCTTATCCTAATATCGTCGGTACGAGAATAGCGGTTACGGATACGTGATTGCAGGAGAATCCAGTTCGTAGGCGTCGTAGCTCTCATCATCCTCGTAGAGTGGGGTGGAATCCTCCCTCGCGTATGTGTGGCGTCGCCTCTACGTTCCGTGGCGGCGAGTATGCGGGTTGCCAGGGTGTAGGGGATCAGGATGCTGGAGGAGATGCGGATGCTGATCTGTGGCCGTCGAGGGTGGCGGGCAGCGTCTGAGGGTGGCAGGCGGTACGCCTGACGTCACAAAAGGCGACACTTCCTTGCTAGGCGTTTGCTGATATCTACGTATCGAAGCAATAGAGTTCTAATGTTTCTTAAAACGGGGTATCGCATCTCATTACTATGTCTCATTATAGGATATAATATTCATTGTGGAGTGTTATGTATACCTCCTATTCACTCCAAAAGAATGTAAATGCGACACTTCCTTTTAGGAAATTACGTTTCCATATGTCTACGTATCGTAGCAATAGAGTTCTAATGCTTCTTAAAACGGGGTATCGCATCTCATTTCTATGTCTCATTATAGGATATAATATTCATTGTGGAGTGTTATGTATACCTCCTATTCACTTCAAAAGAATGTAAATGCGACACTTCCTTTTAGGAAATTACGTTTCCATATGTCTACTTATCGAAGCAATAGAGTTCTAATGATTCTTAAAACGGGATATCGCATCCCACCTCTATGTCTCATGATAAGATATAATATCCATTGTGCAGTGTTATTGTATACCTCGTAGTCACTTCAAATGAATGTAAATGCGACTACCCCTTGATGTAAATGGCATTTGCAGACGTCTACGTATCGTAGCAATAGAGTTCTAATGCTACTTAAATCGCAATATCGCATGTCATTTCTATGTTTCGTGATAAGATATAATATTCAATGCGAAGTGTCATGTATACCTCGTATTCATTTCAAAGGAATGTAAATGCGACACTTCCCTGCTGGGAAATAGCGTTTGCAGATGTCTAAGTATCGAAGCAATAGGTTTCTAATGCTTCTTAAAACGCGATATCGTATATCATTTCTATGTTTCGTGATAAGATACAATATTCATTGCGAAGTGTCGTGTATACCTCGTATTCACTTCAAAAGAATGTAAATGCGACTATTCCTTGATGGAAATAGCATTTGCAGATGTCTATGTATCGCAGCAATAGAGTTCTAATGCTTCTTAAATCGCGATATCGCATATCATTTCTATGTTTCGTGATAAGATATAATATTCATTGCGAAGTGTCATGTATACCTCGTATTCACTTCAAAAGAATGTAGATGCGACTATTCCATTCTAGGAAATAGCGTTTGCAGATGTCTACGTATCGAGGCATTGGAGTTCTAATGCTTCTTAAACCGCGGTATCGCATCTCACTTCTATGTTTCATGATAAGATATAATATTCATTACGAAGTGTCATGTATACCTCGTATTCAGTTCAAAAGAATGTAAAAGCGACATTTCCTTGGTAGGAAATAGCGTTTGCAGATGTCTACGTATCGTAGCAGTAGAGTTCTAGGGCTTCTTAAATCGCGATATCGCATCTCGTATCTATGATTCGTGATAAGATATAATATTCATTGCGAAGTGTCATGTATACCTCGCATACACTTCAAATGAATGTAAATGCGACATTTCCTTCTAGGAAATAGCGTTTGCAGATGTCTACGTATCGTAGCAATAGAGATCTAAAGCTTCTTAAATCGCGATATCGCATATCATTACTATGTCTCATGATAAGATATAATATTCATTGCAAAGAGTCATGTATACCTGGTATTCACTTCAAAAGAATGTAAATGCGCCACTTCCGTGCTAGGAAATAGCGTTTGCAGAATTCTACGTATCGTAGCAATGCAGTTCTAATGCTTCTTTAAACGCGATATCGCATCTCATTTCAATGTTTCATGATAAGATATAATATTCATTGCGAAGTGTCATGTATACCTCATATTCACGTCAAAAGAATGTAAATGCGACACTTTCATGCTAGGAAATAGCGTTTGCATATGTCTACGTATCGTAGCAATGGAGTCCTAATGCTTCTTAAAACGAGATGTCGCATCACACTTCTATGTTTCATGATAAGATATAATATTCATTGCGAATTGTCATGTATACCTAGTATTCACTTCAAAAGAATGTAAATGCGACACTTCCTTGCTAGGAAATAGCGTTTGCAGATGTCTACGTATCGTAGCAATGGAGTCCTAATGCTTCTTAAAACGAGATGTCGCATCACACCTCTATGTTTCATGATAAGATATAATATTCATTGCGAAGTGTCATGTATACCTCGTATTCACTCCAAAAGAATGTAAATGCGACTATTCCATGCTAGGAAATAGCGTTTGCAGGTGTCTACGTATCGAGGCAATAGAGTTCTAATGCTCCTTAACCCGCGGTATCGCATCTCACTTCTATGTTTCATGATAAGATATAATATTCATTACGAAGTGTCATGTATACCTCGTATTCACTTCAAAAGAATGTAAAAGCGACATTTCCTTGCTAGGAAATAGCGTTTGCAGATTTCTACGTATCGTAGCAATGCAGTTCTAATGTTTCTTAAAACGCGATATCGCATCTCATTTCTATGTTTCGTGATAAGATATAATATTCATTGCGAAGTGTCATGTATACCTCGTATTCACTTCAAAAGAATGTAAATGCGACTATTCCTTGCTAGGAAATAGCGTTTGCAGATGTCTACGTATCGTAGCAATAGAGAGTTCTCATGCTTCTTATAACGCGATATCGCATCTCATTTCTATGTTTCGTGATAAGATATAATATTCATTGCGAAGTGTCATGTATTTCTCGCATACACTTCAAATTAATGTAAATGCGACACTTCCTTGCTTGGAAATAGCGTTTGCAGATGTCTACGTATCGTAGCAATAGAGTTCTAATACTTCTTAAAACGCGATATCGCATTTCATTTCAATGTTTCGTTATAAGGTATAATATTCATTGCGAAGTGTCATGTATACCCCGTATTCACCTCAAAAGAATGAAAATGCGACTATTCCCTGCTAGGAAATAGCGCTTGCAGATGTCTCCGTATCAAAGCAGCAGAGTTCCAGTGCATCTTAAATCCCGATATCGCATTTCATTACTATGTTTCGTGATAGGGTATAATATTCATTGTGGAGTGTTATGTATACCTCGTATTCACTTCAAAGGAATGTAAATGCGACACATCCTTGCTAGGAAATGCATTTCCAGATGTCTACGTATCGCAGCAATGGAGTTCTAATGCTTCTTAAAAAGCGATATCGCGTCTCATTTCTATGCCTCATGATAAGATACATGATTCGTTGCGAAGTGTTATGTACTCCTCGACTACACTTCTAATGAATGTAAATGCGACACATCCTTGCTAGGAAATCGCGTTTCCAGATGACTACATATCGAAATAATGGAGTTCTAATGCTTCTTAAAACGAGATGTCGCATTTGAATTCTATGTATCGTGATAAGATATAATATTCATTGTGCAGTGTTATGTATACCTCGTATTCACTTCAAAAGAATGTAAATGCGACACCTCCTTGCTGGGATATAACATTTGCAGATGTCTACGCATCGCAGCAATAGAGTTCTAATGCTTCTTAAAACGCGATATCGCATCTCATTCCTATGTTTCATGATAAGATATAATATTCATTGCGAAGTGTTATGTATACCTCGTACTCACTCCAAAAGAATGTAAATGCGACACTTCCTTGTTAGGAAATAGCGTTTGCAGATGTCTCCGTATCGAAGCAATAGAGCTCTAATGCTTCTTAAATAGCGATATCGCATCACATATCTATGTTTCATGATCAGATATAATATTCATTGTGGAGACGTAGGTATACCTCGTATTCACTTCAAGAGAATGTAAATGCGACACTTCCTTGCTAGGAAATAGCGTTTACAGATGTCTACGCATCGTACCAATAGAGTTCTAATGCTTTTTAAAACGCGATATCGCATATCATTCCTATGTTTCATGATAAGGTATGATATTCATTGCGAAGTGTCATGTATACCTCGTAATCTCTTCAAAAGAATGCAAATGCGACAGCTCCTTGCTTGGAAGTAGCGTTTGCGGATGTCTACGTATCGTAGGAAAAGTGTTCTAACGCATCTTAGAAAGCGATTTCGCATCTCATTCCTATGTTTCATGATAACATATAATATTCATTGCGAAGTGTTATGTATACCTCGTATTCACTCCAAAAGAATGTAAATGCGACACTTCCTTGTTAGGAAATAGCGTTTGCAGATGTCTACGTATCGTAGCAATAGAGTGCTAATGCATTTTAAATCCCGATACCTCATCTCATTTCTATGTTTCATGATAAGATATAATATTCATTGTGGAGACGTAGGTATACCTCATATTCACTTCAAAAGAATGTAAATGCGACACTTCTTTGCTAGGAAATAGCGTTTGCAGATGTCTGGGTATCGTAGCAACAAAGTTCTAATGCATTTTAAATCGCGATATCGCATTTCATTTCTATGTTTCATGATAAGATATAAAATTCATTTCGAGGTGTCATGTATACCTCGTATTCCCTTCAAAAGAATGTAAATGCGACACTTCCATGCTAGAAAATAGCGTCGGCAGATGTCTACGCGTCGAGGCAATAGAGTTCTAATGCTTCTTAGATCGCGATATCGCATCTCATTTCTATGTTTCATTATAAGATATAATATTCATTGCGAAGTGTCATGTATACCTCGTATTCACATCAAAAGAATGTAAATCCGACTATTCCTTGCTAGGGCATAGCGTTTGCAGATGCCTACGTATCGTAGCAATAGTGTTCTAATGCTGCTTAGATCGCGATATCGCATCTCATTTCTATGTTCCGTGATAAGTTATAATATTCATTCCGAAGTGTCATGTATACCTCGAATTCACTTCAAAGGAATCTAAATGCGACATTTCCATGCTAGGAAATAGCCCTTGCAGATATCTCCGCATTGAGGCAATAGAGTCCTAATGCTTCTTAAAACGAGATGTCGCATTTCATTTCTATGTTTCGTGATAAGATATAATATTCATTGCGAAGTGTCATGCATACCTCCTATTCACTCCAAACGAATGTAAATGCGACACTTCCTTGCTAGGAAATAGCGTCTGCAGATGTCTACGCATCGAGGCAGTAGAGTTCTAATGCTTCATAAAAGGCGATATCGCATCTCATTTCTATGTTTCATTATAAGATATAATATTCATTGCGAAGTGTCATGTATACCTCGTATTCACATCAAAAGAATGTAAATCCGACTATTCCTTGCTAGGGCATAGCGTTTGCAGATGCCTACGTATCGTAGCAATAGAGTTCTAATGCTGCTTAGATCACGATATCGCATCTCATTTCTATGTTTCGTGATAAGTTATAATATTCATTCCGAAGTGTCATGTATACCTCGAATTCACTTCAAAGGAATGTAAATGCGACACTTCCATGCTAGGAAATAGCGTTTGCTGATGCCTCCGCATCGATGCCATAGAGTTCTAATGCTTCTTAAATCTCGATATCGCATCTCATTTATATGTTTCGTGATAAGATATAATATTCATCGCAAAGTGTCATGTACACCTCGTATTCACTTCAAAAGAATGAAAATGCGACTATTGCTTGCTAGGAAGATGCGTTCGCAGATGTCTACGTATCGTAGCAATAGAGTTCTAATTCTACTAAAATCGCGATATCGCATCTCATTTATATGTTTCATGATAAGATATAATATTCATTGCGAAGTGTCATGTATACCTTGTGTTCACTACAAAAGAACGTAAATGCGACACTTCCATGCTAGGAAATAGCGTCTGCAGATGTCTACGCGTCGAGGCAATAGAGTTCTAATGCTTCTTAAAACGCGTTATCGCATCTCAATTCTATGTCACATGATAAGATATAATGTTCATTGCGAAGTTTCATGTATACCTCGTATTCACTTCAAAAGAATGTAAATGCGACGTTTCCATCCTAGGAAATAGCGTTTGCAGATGTCTACGTATCGTAGCAAAAGAGTCCCAATGCTTCTTAAAACAAGATGTCACATTTCATTTCTATGTTTGGTGACAAGATATAATATTCATTGCGAAGTGCCATGTGTACCTCGTATTCACTCCAAACGAATGTAAATGCGACACTTCCTTGCTAGGAAATAGCGTTTGCAGATGCTTGAGTATCGTAGCAATAGGGTTCTAATGCGTCTTAGATCGCGATATCGCATCTCATTTCTATGTTTCGTGATAAGTTATAATATTCATTCCGATGTGTCATGTATACCTCGAATTCACTACTAAAGAATGTAAATGCGACACTTCCATGCTAGGAAATAGCGTCTGCAGATGTCTACGCGTCGAGGCAATAGAGTTCTGATGCTTCTTAAAATGCGATATCGCATCTCATTTCTATGTCACATGATAAGATATAATGTTCATTGCGAAGTGTCATGTATACCTGGTATTCCTTTCAAAAGAATGTAAATGCGATACTTCCTTGCTAGGAAGTAGCGTTGGCGGATGTCTACGCATCGAAGCAATAGTGTTATAATGCTTCTTAAAACGAGATACGGCATCTCATTTGTATGTTTCATGATATGATATAATATTCATTGCGAAGTGTCATGTATACCTCGTATTCACTTCAAAAGAATGTATATGCGACTATTGCATGCTAGGAAATAACGTTTGCAGATGTCTACGTATCGTAGCAATAGAGTTCTAATGCTACATAAATCGCGATATCGCATCTCATTTATATGTTTCGAGATAAGATATAATATTCATTGCGAAGTGTCATGTATACCTCGTATTCACTTCAAAAGAATGTAAATGCGAATCATCCTTGCTAGGAAATAACGTTTGCAGATGTCTAGGTATCGTAGCAATGGAATTCTAATGCTACTAAAATCGCGATATCGCATCTCATTTATATGTTTCATGATAAGATATAATATTCATTGCGAAGTGTCATGTATACCTCGTATTCACTTCAAAAGAATGTAAGTGCGACACTTCCATGCTAGGAAATAGTGTTTGCAGATGTCTCCGCATCGAGGCCATAGAGTTCTAATTCTTCTTAAAACGCGATATCGCATCTCTCTTTTATGTTTCATGATAAGATATAATATTCATTGCGAAGTGTCATGTACACATCGTGTTCACTTCAAAAGAATGTAAATGCGACTATTGCTTGCTAGGAAATAGCCTTTGCAGATGTCTACGTATCGTAGCAATAGAGTTCTAATGCTACATAAATCGCGATATCGCATCTCATTTATATGTTTCGAGATAAGATATAATATTCACTGCGAAGTGTCATGTATACCTCGTATTCACTTCAGAAGAATGTAAATGCGAATCTTCCTTGCTAGGAAATAGCGTTTACAGATGTCTAGGTATCGTAGCAATAGAGTTCTAATTCTACTAAAATCGCGATATCGCATCTCATTTATATGTTTCGTGACAAGATATAATATTCATTGCGAAGTGTCACGTATACCTCGTATTCACTTCAAAAGAATGTAAGTGCGACACTTCCATGCTAGGAAATAGCGTTTGCAGATGTCTCGGCATCGAGGCCATAGAGTTTTAATGCTTTTTACAACGCGATATCGCATCCATCATCTATGTTTCATGATAAGATATAATATTCATTGCGAAGTGTCATGTATACCTCGTATTCACTTCAAAAGAATGTAAATGCGACTATTGCTTGCTAGGAAATAGCGTTTGCAGATGTCTACGTATCGTAGCAATTGAGTTCTAATGCTACTTATATCGCGATTTCGCATCTCATTTCTATGTTTCGTGATAAGATATAATATTCATTGCGAAGTGTCATGTATACCTCGTATTCACTTCAAAAGAATGTATATGCGACTATTGCATGCTAGGAAATAACGTTTGCAGATGTCTACGTATCGTAGCAATAGAGTTCTAATGCTACATAAATCGCGATATCGCATCTCATTTATATGTTTCGAGATAAGATATAATATTCATTGCGAAGTGTCATGTATACCTCGTATTCACTTCAAAAGAATGTAAATGCGAATCATCCTTGCTAGGAAATAACGTTTGCAGATGTCTAGGTATCGTAGCAATAGAATTCTAATGCTACTAAAATCGCGATAACGCATCTCATTTATATGTTTCATGATAAGATATAATATTCATTGCGAAGTGTCATGTATACCTCGTGTTCACTACAAAAGAACGTAAATGCGACACTTCGATGCTAGGAAATAGCGTCTGCAGATGTCTACGCGTCGAGGCAATAGAGTTCTAATGCTTCTTAAAACGCGTTATCGCATCTCAATTCTATGTCACATGATAAGATATAATGTTCATTGTGAAGTGTCATGTATACCTCGTATTCACTCCAAACGAATGTAAATGCGTCACTTCCTTGCTAGGAAATAGCGTTTGCAGATGCTTCAGTATCGTAGCAATAGGGTTCTAATGCGTCTTAGATCGCGATATCGCATCTCATTTCTATGTTTCGTGATAAGTTATAATATTCATTCCGAAGAGTCATGTATACCTCGAATTCACTACTAAAGAATGTAAATGCGGCACTTCCATGCTAGGAAATAGCGTCTGCAGATGTCTACGCGTCGAGGCAATAGAGTTCTAATGCTTCTTAAAACGCGATATCGCATCTCATTTCTATGTCACATGATAAGATATAATGTTCATTGCGAAGTGTCATGTATACCTCGTATTCCTTTCAAAAGAATGTAAATGCGATACTTCCTTGCTAGGAAGTAGCGTTGGCGGATGTCTAGGCATCGAAGCAATAGTGTTATAATGCTTCTTAAAACGAGATACGGCATCTCATTTGTATGTTTCATGATATGATATAATATTCATTGCGAAGTGTCATGTATACCTCGTGTTCACTACAAAAGAACGTAAATGCGACACTTCCATGCTAGGAAATAGCGTTTGCAGACGTCTACGTATCGTAGCAATAGAGTTCTAATGCTACTTAAATCGCGATATCGCATCTCATTTATATGTTTCGTGATAAGATATAATATTCACTGCGAAGTATCATGTATACCTCGTATTCACTTCAAAAGAATGTAAGTGCGACACTTCCATGCTAGGAAATAGCGTTTGCAGATGTCTCCGCATCGAGGCCATAGACTTTTAATGCTTCTTACAACGCGATATCGCATCTCTCTTCTATGTTTCATGATATGATATAATCATCATTGGGAAGTGTTATGTATACCTCGTCCGCACTTCAAGAGAATGTAAATACCGCACTTCCGTGCTAGGAAATAGTGATTCCCGAGGTCTACGTATCGAATCAATAGAGATGTAATGCTCCTTAAAACGCGATATCACATCTCAATTCTATGTTTCATGATATGATATAATATTCGTTGGGAAGTGATATGTATGCCCAATCTATACTTCAAAAGAATGAAAATGTCACACTTCCTTGACAGGAAATGCGATTCCAGATGTCTACGTTTCGATGCATTAGAGTTCTAATGCTTCTTAGAACGCGATACCCCAACTCATTTTATTGTTTCATGATATGATATAGTATACATTGCGAAGTGTTATGCATACCTAGTCTACACTTCAAAAGGATTTAAATGTCACACTTCCTTGGTAGGAATATGCGTTTCCAGATGTCTACGTATCGAAGCAATAGTGTTTTAATGCCACTTTAAACGCGATATCGCATTTCTCTTCTATGTTTCATGATAAGATATAATATTCATTGCGAAGTGTCATGTATACCTTGTATTCACTTCAAAAGAATGTAAATGCGACTATTGCTTGCTAGGAAATAGCGCTTGCAGATGTCTACGTATCGTAGCAATAGAGTTCTAATGCTTCTCAGAACGCGATATCGCCTCTCATTTCTATGTTTCCTCATAAGATATAATATTCATTGCGAAGTGTCACGTACACCTCGTATTCACTTCAAAAGAATGTAATTGCGACACTTCCATGCTAGGAAATAGCGTCTGCAGATGTCTACGCGTCGAGGCAATAGAGTTCTAATGCTTCTTAAAACGCGATATCGCATCTCACTTCTATGTCTCATGATAAGATATAATTTTCATTGCGAAGTGTCAAGTATACCTCGTATTCACTTAAAAAGAATGTAAATGCGACACTTCCTTGCTAGGGCAATGCGTTTGCAGATGCCTACGTATTGTAGCAATAGAGTTCTAATGCTTCTTAGATCGCGATATGGCATCTCATTTTTATGTTTCGTGATGAGTTATAATATTCATTCCGAAGTGTCATGTAAACCTCAAATTGATTTCAAAAGAATGTAAATGCGACTATTGCTTGCTAGGAAACAGCGTTTGCAGATGTCTACGTATCGTAGCAATAGAGTTCTAATGCTTCTCAAAACGCGATATCGCCTCTCATTTCTATGTTTCCTCATAAGATATAATATTCATTGCGAAGTGTCATGTACACCTCGTATTCACTACCAAAAGAATGTAAATGCGACACTTCCATGCTAGGAAATAGCGTATTCAGATGTCTACGTATCGTAGCAATAGATTTCTAATGCTACTTAAATCGCGATATCGCATCTCTCTACTATGTTACATGATAAGATATAATTTTCATTGCAAAGTGTCATGCATACCCCGTATTCACTTCAAAAGAATGTAAATGCGAATCTTCCTTGCTCGGAAATAGCGTTTGCAGATGTCTACTTATCGTAGCAGTTGAGTTCTAATGCTTCTCAAAACGCGATATCGCCTCTCATTTCTATGTTTCCTCATAAGATATAATATTCATTGCGAAGTGTCATGTACACCTCGTATTGACTTCAAAAGAATGTAAATGCGACACTTCCATGCTAGGATATAGCGTATTCAGATGTCTACGTATCGTAGCAATAGATTTCTAATGCTACTTAAATCGCGATGTCGCATCTCATTTCTATATTTCGTGATAAGATATAATATTCATTGCGAAGTGTCATGTATACCTCGTATTCACTTCATAAGAATGTAAATGCCACTATTGCTTGCTAGGAAATAGCGTTTGCACATGTCTACGTATCGTAGCAATAGAATTCTAGTGCTTCTTGAAACGCGATATCGCATCTCTCTTCTATGTTTCATGATAAGATATAATGTTCTTTGCGAAGTGTCATGTATACTTCGTATTCACTTCAAAAGAATGTAAATGCGAATCTTCCCTGCTAGGACATAGCGTTTGCACATGGCTACGTATCGTAGCAATAGAGTTCTAATGCTTCTTGAAACGCGATATCGCATCTCTCTTCTATGTTTCAAGATAAGATATAATGTTCTTTGCGAAGTGCCATGTATACTTCGTATTCACTCCAAAAGAATGTAAATGCGACACTTCCATGCTAGGATATAGCGTACTCAGATGTCCACGTATCGTAGCAATAGAGTTCTAATGCTACTTAAATCGTGATATCGCAGTCATTCCTACGTTTCGCGATAAGATATAATATTCATTGCGAAGTGTCATGTACACCTCGTATTCACTTCAAAAGGATGTAAATGCGACACTTCGATGCTAGGAAATAGCGTCTGCAGATGTCTCCGCATCGAGGCCATAGAGTTCTAATGCTTCTTAGAACGCGATATCGCATCTCTCTTCTATGCTTCATGAAAAGATATAATATCCATTGCAAAGTGTAATGTATACCTCGTGTTCTCTCCAAACAAATGTAAATGCGACACTTCCTTGCTAGGAAATGGCGTTTTCAGATGTCTACGTATCGTAACAATAGAGTTCTTATGCTACTTAAATCGTGAAATCGCATCTCATATCTGTGTTTCGTGATAAGATATAATATTCATTGCGAAGTGTCATGTACACCTCGTATTCACTTCAAAAGAATGTAAATGTGACTATTGCTTGCTAGGAAATAGCGTTTGCAGATGTCTACGTATCGTAGCAATAGTGTTCTAATGCTACTTAAAACTCGATATCGCATCACTCTTCTATGTTTCGTGATAAGATATAGTGTTCTTTGCGAAGTGTCATGTATACCTCGTATTCACTTCAAAAGAATGTAAATGCGACGCTTCCATGCTAGGAAATAGCGTATTCAGATGTCTACGTATCGTAGCAATAGAGTTCTAATGCTACTTAAATCGCGATATCGCTTCTCATTTCTATGTTTCGTGATAAGATATAATATTCATTGCGAAGTGTCATGAACACCTCGTATTCACTACAAAAGAATGTAAATGCGAATCTTCCTTGCTAGGAAATAGCGCTTGCAGATGTCTACGTTTCGTAGTAATAAAGTTCTAATGCTACTTAAATCGCGATATGACACTTCATTTATATGTTTCGTGATAAGATATAATATTCATTGCGAAGTGTCATGTATACCTCGTATTCACTTCAAAACAATGTAAGTGCGACACTTCCATGCTAGGAAATAGCGTTTGTAGATGTCTCCGCATCGATGCCATAGTGTTCTAATGCTTCTTAAAACGCGATATCGCATTTCTCTTCTATGTTTCATGATAAGATATAATATTCATTGCGAAATGTCATGTATACCTCGCATTCACTACAAAAGAATGAAAATGCTACACTTCCATGCTAGGAAATAGCGTATTCAGATGTCTACGTATCGTAGCAATAGAGTTCTAATGCTACTTAAATCGCGATAACGCTTCTCATTTCTATGTTTCATGATAAGATATAATATTCATTGCGAAGTGTCATGTATACCTCGTATTCAATTCAAAAGAATGTAAATCCGACTATTCCTTGCTAGGAAATAGCGTTTGCAGATGTCTCCGCATCGAGGCCATAGAGTTCTAATGCTGCTTGAAACGCGATATCGCATCTCTCTTCTATGTTTCATGATAAGATATAATATTCATTGCGAAGTGTCATGTACACCTCGTATTCACTTCAAAAGAATGAAAATGCGACTATTCCTTGCTAGGAAGTAGCGATTGCAGATGCCTACGTATCGTAGCAATAGAGTTCTAATGCTTCTCAAAACGCGATATCGCATCTCATTTCTATGCTTCATGATGAGGCATAATATTCGTTGCGAAGTGTCGTGTATACCTCGTATTCACTCCAAACCAATGTAAATACGACACTTCCTTGCTAGGAAATAGCGTATTCAGATGTCTACGTATCGTGGCAATAGAGTTCTAATGCTACTTAAATCGCGATATCGCATCTCATTTCTATGTTTCGTGATAAGATATAATGTTCATTGCGAAGTGTCATGTACACCTCGTATTCACTACAAAAGAATGTAAATGCGACACTTCCATGCTAGGAAGTAGCGACTGCAGATGTCTACACGTCGAGGCAATAGAGTTCTAATGCTTCTTAACGCGATATCGCATCTCACTTCTATGCCTCATGATAAGATATAATATTCATTGCGAAGTGTCATGTATACCTCGTATTCACTCCAAGCGTATGAAAATGCGACACTTCCTTGCTAGGAAATAGCGTATTCGGATGTCTACGTATCGTAGCAATAGAGTTCTAATGCTAGTTAAATCGCGATATCACGTCTCATTTATATGTTTCGTGATAAGATACAATATTCATTGCGAAGTGTCATGTATACCGCGTATTCACCTCAAAAGAATGTAAGTGCGACACTTCCATGCTAGCAAATAGCGTTTTCAGATGTCTACGTATCGTAGCAATAGCTTTCTAATGCTACTTAAATCGCGATATCACATCTCATTTATATGTTTCGTGATAAGATATAATATGCATTGCGAAGTGTCATGTATACCTCGTATTCACTTCAAAAGAATGTAAGTGCGACACTTCCATGCTCGGAAATAGCGTTTGCAGGTGTCTCCGCATCGAGGCCATAGAGTTCTAATGCTTCTTAAAACGCGATATCGCATCTCTCTTCTATGTTTCATGATAAGATATAATATTCATTGCTAAGTGAAATGTATACCTCGTATTCACTTCAAAAGAATGTAAGTGCGTCACTTAAATGCTAGGAAATAGCGTTTTCATATGTCTACGTATCGTAGTAATAGAGTTCTAATGCTTCTTAGATCGCGATATCGCATCTCATTTCTATGTTTCGTGATAAGTTATAATATTCATTCCGAAGAGTCATGTATACCTCGTATTCACTTCAAAAGAATGTAAATGCGACTATTCCTTGCTAGGAAATAGCGTTTGCAGGTGTCTACGTATCGTAGCAATAGAGTTCAAATGCTTCTCAAAACGCGATATCGCATCTCATTTCTATGCTTCATGATGAGGCATAATATTCGTTGCGAAGTGTCATGTATACCTCGTATTCACTCCAAACCAATGTAAATACGACACTTCCTTGCTAGGAAATAGCGCATTCAGATGTCTACGTATCGTGGCAATAGAGTTCTAATGCTACTTAAATCGCGATATCGCATCTCATTTCTATGTTTCGTGATAAGATATAATGTTCATTGCGAAGTGTCGTGTACACCTCGTATTCACTACAAAAGAATGTAAATGCGACACTTCCATGCTAGGAAGTAGCGTCTGCAGATTTCTACGCGTCGAGGCAATAGAGTTCTAATGCTTCTTAAAACGCGATATCGCATCTCACTTCTATGTTTCATGATAAGATATAATATTCATTGCTAAGTGTCATGTATACCTCTAATTCACTTCAAAATAATCTAAATGCGACATTTCCGTGCTAGGAAATAGCCTTTGCAGATATCTCCGTATCGAGGCAATAGGGTTCTAATGCTTCATAAAACGAGATGTCGCATCTCACATCTATGTTTCATGATAGGATATAATATTCATTGCGAAGTGTCATGTACACCTCGTATTAACTTCAAAAGAATGTAAATGCGACACTTCCATGCAAGGAAATAGCGTCTGCAGATGTCTACGCGTCGAGGCAATAGAGTTTTAATGCTTCTTAAAACGCGATATCGCATCTCACTTCTATGTTTCATGATAAGATATAATATTCATTGCGAAGTGTCATGTATATCTCGTATTCGCTCCAAACGTATATAAATGCGACACTTCCTTGCCAGGAAATAGCGTATTCAGATGCCTACGTATCGTAGCAATAGCGTTCTAATGCTACTTAAATCGCGATATCACATCTCATTTATATGTTTCGTGATAAGATATAATATTCATTGCGAAGTGTCATGTATACCTCGTATTCACTCCAACCGAATGTAAATGCGACACATCCTTGCTAGGAAATAGCGTACTCAGATGTCTACGTATCGTAGCAATAGAGTTCTAATGCTACTTAAATCGCGATATCGCATCTCATTCCTATGTTTCGTGATAAGATATAATATTCATTGCGAAGTGTCATGTATACCTCGCATTCACTTCAAAAGAATGTAAATGCGACTATTGCTTGCTAGGAAATAGCGTTTGCAGATGTCTACGTATAGTAGCAATAGAGTTCTAATGCTTCTCAAAACGCGATACCGCATCTCATTTCTATGTTTCCTGATAAGATATAATATTCATTGCGAAGTGTCATGTACACCTCGTATTCACTTCAAAAGAATGTAAATGCGACACTTCCATGCTACGAAATAGCGTCTGCAGATTTCTACGCGTCGAGGCAATAGAGTTCTAATGCTTCGTAAAACGCGATATCGCATTTCACTTCTATGTTTCATGATAAGATATAATATCCATTGCGAAGTGTCATGTATACCTCGTATTCACTCCAAACGAATGTAAACGCGACACTTCCTTGCTAGGAAATAGCGTACTCAGATGTCTACGTATCGTAGCAATAGATTTCTAATGCTACTTAAATCGCGATATCGCATCTCATTTCTATGTTTCATGATAAGATATAATATTCATTGCGAAGTGTCATGTATACCTCGTATTCACTTCAAAAGAATGTAAATGCGACACTTCCATGCTAGGAAATAGCGTCTGCAGATTTCTACGCGTCGAGGCAATAGAGTTCTAATGCTTCTTAAAACGCGATATCGCATTTCACTTCTATGTTTCATGATAAGATATAATATTCATTGCGAAGTGTCACGTATACCTCCTAATCACTCCAGACGAATGTAAATGCGACACTTCCTTGCTAGGAAATAGCGTCTGCAGATGTCTACGCATCGAGGCAATAGAGTTCTGATGCTTCTTAATACGCGATATCGCATCTCACTTCTATGTTTCATGATAAGATATAATATTCATTGCGAAGTGTCATGTACACCTCGTATTAACTTCAAAAGAATGTAAATGCGACACTTCCATGCAAGGAAATAGCGTCTGCAGATGTCTACGCGTCGAGGCAATAGAGTTCTAATGCTTCCTAAAACGCGATATCGCTTCTCACTTCTATGTTTCATGATAAGATATAATATTCATTGCGAAAGTGTCATGTATACCTCGTATTCACTCCAAACGTATATAAATGCGACACTTCCTTGCCAGGAAATAGCGTATTCAGATGCCTACGTATCGTAGCAATAGCGTTCTAATGCTACTTAAATCGCGATATCACATCTCATTTATATGTTTCGTGATAAGATATAATATTCATTGCGAAGTGTCATGTATACCTCGTATTCACTCCAAACGAATATAAATGCGACACATCCTTGCTAGGAAATAGCGTACTCAGATGTCTACGTATCGTAGCAATAGAGTTCTAATGCTACTTAAATCGCGATATCGCATCTCATTCCTATGTTTCGTGATAAGATATAATATTCATTGCGAAGTGTCATGTATACCTCGCATTCACTTCAAAAGAATGTAAATGCGACTATTGCTTGCTAGGAAATAGCGTTTGCAGATGTCTACGTATAGTAGCAATAGAGTTCTAATGCTTCTCAAAACGCGATATCGCATCTCATTTCTATGTTTCCTGATAAGATATAATATTCACTGCGAAGTGTCATGTACACCTCGTATTCACTTCAAAAGAATGTAAATGCGACACTTCCATGCTAGGAAATAGCGCCTGCAGATGTCTCCGCATCGAGGCCTTAGAGTTCTAATGCTTCTTAAAATGCGATATCGCATCTCTCTTCTATGTTTCATGATAAGATATAATATTCATTGCGAAGTGTCATGTATACCCCGTTTTCACTTCAAAAGAATGTAAGTGCAACACTTCCATGCTAGCAAATAGCGTTTTCAGATGTCTACGTATCGTAGCAATAGCTTTCTAGTGCTACTTAAATCGCGATATCACATCTCATTTATATGTTTCGTGATAAGATATAATATGCATTGCGAAGTGTCATGTATACCTCGTATTCACTTCAAAAGAATGTAAGTGCGACACTTCCATACTCGGAAATAGCGTTTGCAGGTGTCTCCGCATCGAGGCCATAGAGTTCTAATGCTTCTTAAAACGCGATATCGCATCTCTCTTCTATGTTTCATGATAAGATATAATATTCATTGCTAAGTGAAATGTATACCTCGTATTCACTTCAAAAGAATGTAAGTGCGACACTTCCATGCTAGGAAATAGCGTTTTCAGATGTCTACGTATCGTGGCAATAGAGTTCTAATGCTTCTCAAAACGCGATATCGCATCTCATTTCTATGCTTCATGATAAGATATAATATTCATTGCGAAGTCTCATGTATACCTCGTATTCACTTCAAAAGAATGTAAATGCGACTATTGCTTGCTAGGAAATAGCGTTTGCAGATGTCTGCGTATAGTAGCACTGGAGTTCTAATGTTTCTCAAAACGCGATATCGCATCTCATTTCTATGTTTCCTGATAAGATATAATATTCATTGCGAAGTGTCATGTACATCTCGTATTCACTTCAAAAGAATGTAAATGCGACACTTCCATGCTAGGAAATAGCGTCTGCAGATTTCTACGCGTCGAGGCAATAGAGTTCTAATGCTTCTTAAAACGCGATATCGCATCTCTCTTCTATGTTTCATGATAAGATATAATATTCATTGCGAAGTGTCATGTATACCTCGTATTCACTCCAAAGGTATGTAAATGCGACACTTCCTTGCTAGGAAATAGCGTATTCAGATGTCTACGTATCGTAGCAATAGAGCTTTAATTCTACTTAAATCGCGATTCCGCATCTCATTTCTATGTTTCGTGATAAGGTATAATATTCATTGCGAAGTGTCATGTATACCTCGTATTCACTTCAAAAGAATGTAAATGCGACTATTGCTTGCTAGGAAATAGCGTTTGCAGATGTCTACGTATAGTAGCACTAGAGTTCTTGTGCTTCTCAAAACGCGATATCGCATCTCATTTCTATGTTTCCTGATAAGATATAATATTCATTGCGAAGTGTCATGTACACCTCGTATTCACTTCAAAAGAATGTAATTGCGACACTTCCATGCTAGGAAATAGCGTCTGCAGATTTCTACGCGTCGAGGCAATAGAGTTCTAATGCTTCTTAAAACGCGATATCGCATATCACTTCTATGTTTCATGATAAGATATAATATTCATTGCGAAGTGTTATGTATACCTCGTATTCTCTCCAAACGTATGTAGATGCTACACTTCCTTGCTAGGAAATAGCGTATTCAGATGTCTACGTATCGTAGCAATAGAGTTCTAATTCTACTTAAATCGCGATATCGCATCTCACTTCCATGATTCATTATAAGATATGATATTCATTGCGAAGTGTCATGTATACCTCGAATTCACATCAAAAGAATGTAAATGCGACTATTCCTTGCTAGGGCATAGCGTTTGCAGATGCCTACGTATCGTAGCAATAGAGTTCTAATGCTTCTCAAAACGCGATATCGCATCTCATTTCTACGCTTCATGATAAGGCATAATATACATTGGAAAGTGTCATGTATACCTCGTATTCACTCCAAACGAATGTAAATGCGACCCTTCCTTGCTAGGAAATAGCGTATTCAGATGTCTACGTATCGTGGCAATAGAGTTCTAATGCTACTTAAATCGCGATATCGCATCTCATTTTTATGTTTCGTGACAAGATATAATATTCATTGCGAAGTGTCATGTATACATCGTATTCACTTCAGAAGAATGTAAGTGCGACACTTGCGTGCTAGGAAATAGCGTTTGCAGATGTCTACGTATCGTTGCAATAGAGTTCTAATTCATCTCAAAACGCCATATCGCAGCTCATGCCTATGTTTCATGATAAGATATAATATTCATTCCGATGTGTCATGTATACCTCGTAATCACATCGCAAGATTGTAAATGCGACACTTGCATGCCTGGCATTAGCGTTTGCAGATGTCTACGTATCGTTGCAATAGAGTTCTAATGCTTCTCAAAACGCGATGTCGCATCTCATTTCTATGCTTCATGATAAGATATAATATTCATTCCGATATGTCATGTATATCTTGTATTCACTTCAAAAGAATGTAAATGAGAAACATCTATGCTAGGAAATAGCGTTTTCAGATGTCTACGTATCGTTGCGATAGAGTTCTAATGCTACTTAAATCGCGATATCGCATCTCACTTGTATGTTTCGTGATAAGATTTAATATTCATTGCGAAGTGTCATGTATACCTCGTATTCACTTCAAAAGAATGTAAATGCGACTATTGCTTGCTAGGAAATAACGTTTGCAGATGTCTACGTATAATAGCACTAGAGTCCTTGTGCTTCTCAAAACGCGATATCGCATCTCATTTCTATGTTCCCTGATAAGATATAATATTCATTGCGAAGTGTCATGTACACCTCGTATTCACTTCAAAAGAATGTAAATGCGACACATCCATGCTAGGAAATAGCGTCTGCAGATTTCTACGCGTCGAGGCAATAGAGTTCTAATGCTTCTTAAAACGCGATATCGCATCTCTCTTCTGTGTTTCATGATAAGATATAATATTCATTGCGAAGTGTCATGTATACCTCGTATTCACTCCAAAGGTATGTAAATGCGACACTTCCTTGATAGGAAATAGCGTATTCAGATGTCTACGTATCGTAGCAATAGCGTTCTAATGCTACTTAAATCGCGATATCACATCTCATTTATATGTTTCGTCATAATATATAATATTCATTGCGAAGTGTCATGTCTACCTCGTATTCACCTCAAAAGAATGTAAGTGCGACACTTCCATGCTAGGAAATAGCGTTTGCAGATGTCTCCGCATCGAGGCCATAGAGTTCTAATGCTTCATAAAACGCGATATCGCATCTCTCTTCTATGTTTCATGATAAGATATAATATTCATTGCGAAGTGTCATGTATACCTCGTTTTCACTTCAAAAGAATGTGAGTGCGACACTTCCATGCCAGCAAATAGCGTTTTCAGATGTCTACGTATCGTAGCAGTAGCTTTCTAATGCTACTTGAATCGCGATATCACATCTCATTTATATGTTTCGTGATAAGATATAATATGCATTGCGAAGTGTCATGTATACCTCGTATTCACTTCAAAAGTATGTAAGTGCGACACTTCCATACTCGGAAATAGCGTTTGCAGGTGTCTCCGCATCGAGGCCATAGAGTTCTAATGCTTCTTAAAACGCGATATAGCATCTCTCTTCTACGTTTCATGATAAGATATAATATTCATTGCTAAGTGAAATGTATACCTCGTATTCACTTCAAAAGAATGTAAGTGCGACATTTCCATGCTAGGAAATAGCGTCTGCAGATGTCTACACGTCGATGCAATAGAGTTCTAATGCTTCTTAACGCGATTTCGCATCGCATTTCTATGTTTCGTGATAAGATATAATATTCATTGCGAAGTGTCATGTATACCTCGTATTCACTTCAAAAGAATGTAAATGCGACTATTGCTTGCTAGGAAATAGCGTTTGCAGATGTCTACGTATAGTAGCACTAGAGTTCTTGTGCTTCTCAAAACGCGATATCGCATCTCATTTCTATGTTTCCTGATAAGATATAATATTCATTGCGAAGTGTCATGTACACCTCGTATTCACTTCAAAAGAATGTAAATGCGACTATTCCTTGCTAGGGCATAGCGTTTGCAGATGCCTACGTATCGTAGCAATAGAGTTCTAATGCTTCTCAAAACGCGATATCGCATCTCATTTCTACGCTTCATGATAAGGCATAATATACATTGGAAAGTGTCATGTATACCTCGTATTCACTCCAAACGAATGTAAATGCGACCCTTCCTTGCTAGGAAATAGCGTATTCAGATGTCTACGTATCGTGGCAATAGAGTTCTAATGCTACTTAAATCGCGATATCGCATCTCATTTTTATGTTTCGTGACAAGATATAATATTCATTGCGAAGTGTCATGTATACATCGTATTCACTTCAGAAGAATGTAAGTGCGACACTTGCGTGCTAGGAAATAGCGTTTGCAGATGTCTACGTATCGTTGCAATAGAGTTCTAATTCATCTCAAAACGCGATATCGCAGCTCATGCCTATGTTTCATGATAAGATATAATATTCATTCCGATGTGTCATGTATACCTCGTACTCACATCACAAGATTGTAAATGCGACACTTGCATGCTTGGCTATAGCGTTTGCAGATGTCTACGTATCGTTGCAATAGAGTTCTAATTCATCTCAAAACGCGATATCGCAGCTCATTCCTATGTTTCATGATAAGATATAATATTCATTCCGATGTGTCATGTATATCTTGTATTCACTTCAAAAGAATGTAAATGAGAAACTTCTATGCTAGGAAATAGCGTTTGCAGATGTCTACGTATCGTAGCGATAGATTTCTAATGCTACTTAAATCGCGATATCGCATCTCACTTGTATGTTTCGTGATAAGATATAATATTCATTGCGAGGTGTCATGTATACCTCGTATTCACTTCAAAAGAATGTAAATGCGACTATTCCCTGCTAGGAAATTGCGTTTGCAGATGTCTACGTATCGTAGCAATAGAGTTTTAATGCTTCTCAAAACGCGATATCGCATCTCATTTCTATGCTTCATGATAAGATATAATATTCATTCCGATATGTCATGTATATCTTGTATTCACTTCAAAAGAATGTAAATGAGAAACATCTATGCTAGGAAATAGCGTTTTCAGATGTCTACGTATCGTTGCGATAGAGTTCTAATGCTACTTAAATCGCGATATCGCATCTCACTTGTACGTTTCGTGATAAGATATAATATTCATTGCGAAGTGTCATGTATACATCGTATTCACTTCAAAAGAATGCAAATGCGACTATTCCTTGCTAGGAAATTGCGTTTGCAGATGTCTACGTATCGTAGCAATAGAGTTCTAATGTTTCTCAAGACGCGATATCGCATCTCATTTCTATGCTTCATGATAAGATGTAATATTCATTGCGAAGTGTCATGTATACCTCGATTTCACTCCAAACGAATGTAAATGCGACACTTCCTTCCTAGGCAATAGCGTATTCAGATGTCTACGCATCGAGGCAATAGAGTTCTAATGCTTCTTAGAACGCGATGTCGCATCACATTTCTATGTTTCCTGATAAGATATAATATTCATTGGGAAGTGTCATGTATACCTCGTATACACTCCAAACGAATGTAAATGCGACACTTCCTTGCTAGGAAATAGCGTATTCAGATGTCTACGTATCGTGGCAATAGAGTTCTAATGCTACTTAAATCGCGATATCGCATCTCATTTCTATGTTTCATTATAAGATATAATATTCATTGCGAAGTGTCATGTATACCTCGTATTCACTTCAATAGAATGTAAATGCGACTATTGTTTGCTAGGAAATAGCGTTTGCAGATATCTACGTATCGTAGCAATAGCGTTCTAATGCTACTTAAATCGCGATATCACGTCTCATTTATATGTTTCGTGATAAGATATAATATTCATTGGGAAGTGTCATGTATAACTCGTATTCACATCAAAAGAATGTAAATGCGAATCTTCCTTGCTAGGAAATAGCGCTTGCAGATGTCTACGTTTCGTAGCAATAGTGTTTTAATGCTTCTCAAAACGCGATATCGCACCTCTCTTCTATGTTTCATGATAAGATATAATATTTATTGCGAAGTGTCATGTATACCTCGTATTCGCTTCAGAAGAATGTAAATGCGACTATTACTTGCTAGGAAATGGCGTTTGCAGATGCCTACGTATCATAGCAATAGGGTTCTAATGGTTTTCAGAACGCGATATCGCATCTCATTTCTATGTTTCGTGATAAGAAAGAATATTCATTCCGAATGGTCATGTATACCTTGTATTCACTTCAAAAGAATGTAAATGCGACTATTGCTTGCTAGGAAAAAGTGTTTGCAGATGTCTACGTATCGTAGCAATAGCGTTCTAATGCTACTTCAATCGCGATATGACACCCCATTTATATGTTTCGTGATAAGATATAATATTCATTGCGAAGTGTCACGTATACATCGTATTCACTACAAAAGAATGTAATTCCGACACTCCCATGCTAGGAAATAACGTTTGCAGATGTCTCCGCGTCGAGGCCATAGAGTTCTAATGCTTCTTAGAACGCGATATCGCATCTCTCTTCTATGTTTCATGATAAGATATAATATCCATTGAGAAGTGTCATGTATACCTCCTCTTCTATCCAAACAAATGTAACTGCGAATCTTCCTTGCTAGGAAATAGCGTATTCAGATGTCTACGTATCGTAGCAATAGAGTTCTAATGCTACTTAAATCGCGATATCGCATTTCATTTCTATGTTTCGTGATAAGATATAATATTCACTGCGAGGTGTCATGTACACCTCGTATTCACTTCAAAAGAATGTAAATGCGAATCTTCCTTCCTAGCAAATAGCGTTTGCAGTTGTCTACGTATCGTAGCAATAGAGTTCTAATGCTTCGCAAAACGCGATATCGCATCTCATTTCTATGCTTCGTGATAAGATACAATATTCATTGCGAAGTGTCAGGTACACCTTGTATTCACTACAAAAGTATGTAAACGCGACACTTCCATGCTAGGAAATAGCGTTTGCAGATGCCAACGTATCGTAGCAATAGAGTTCTAATGCTTCTTAAAACGCGATATCGCATCTCACTTCTATGATTCATGATAGGATATAATATTCATCGCGAAGTGTCACGTATACCTCGTATTCACTTCAAAAGAATGTAAATGCGACTATTCCTTGCTAGGAAATAGCGTATTCAGATGTCTACGTATCGTAGCAATAGAGTTCTAATGCTACTTAAATCGCGATATGACACTTCAGTTATATGTTTCGTGATAAGATATAATATTCATTGCGAAGTGTCATGTATACCTCGTATTCACTTCAAAAGAATGGAAATGCGACTATTCCTTGCTAGGAAATAGCCTATTCAGATGTCTACGTATCGTAGCAATAGAGTTCTAATGCTTCTCAAAACGCGATATCGCATCTCACTTCTATTCTTCATGATAAGATATAATATTCATTGCGAAGTGTCATGTATACCTCGTACTCACTTCAAAAGAATGTAAATGCGACACTTCCATGCTTGGAAATAGGGTCTGCAGATGTCTACGCGTCGAGGCAATAAGTTTCTAATGCTTCTTAAAACGCGATATCGCATCTCACTTCTATGATTCATGATAAGATATAATATTCATTGCGAAGTGTCACGTATACCTCGTATTCACTTCAAAAGAATGTAAATGCGACTATTCCTTGCTAGGAAATAGCGTTTGCAGATGCCTACGTACCGTACCAATAGAGTTCTAATGCTGCTTAGATCGCGATATCGCATCTCATTTCGATGTTTCGTTATAAGTTATAATATTCATTCCGAAGTGTCATGTAAACCTCGAACTCACTGCAAAAGAATGTAAATGCGACTATTGCTTGCTAGGAAATCGCGTTTGCAGATGTCTACGTATCGTAGCAATAGAGTTCTAATGCTTCTCAAAACGCGATATCGCCTCTCATTTCTATGTTTCCTCATAAGATATAATATTCATTGCTAAGTGTCATGTACACCTCGTATTCACTTCAAAAGAATGTAAATGCGACACTTCCATGCTAGGAAATAGCGTCTGCAGATGTCTACGCGTCGAGGCAATAGAGTTCTAATGCTTCTTAAAGCGCGATATCGCATCTCACTTCTATGTCTCATGATAAGATATAATTTTCATTGCGAAGTGTCAAGTATACCTCGTATTCACTTCAAAAGAATGTAAATGCGACACTTCCTTGCTAGGAAATAGCGTATTCAGGTGTCTACGTATCGTAGCAATAGAGTTCTAATGCTACTTATATCGCGATATCGCATCTCATTTCTATGTTTCGTGATAAGATATAATATTCATTGCGAAGTGTCATGTATACCTCGTATTCACTTCAAAAGAATGTAAATGAGACTATTCCTTGCTAGGAAATAGCGTATTCAGATGTCTACGTATCGTAGCAATAAAGTTCTAATGCTACTTAAATCGCGATATGACACTTCATTTATATGTTTCGTGATAAGATATAATATTCATTGCGAAGTGTCATGTATACCTCGTATTCACTTCAAAGCAATGTAAGTGCGTCACTTCCATGCTAGGAAATAGCGTTTGCAGATGTCTCCGCATCGATGCCATAGAGTTCTAATGCTTCTTAAAACGCGATATCGCATTTCTCTTCTATGTTTCATGATAAGATATAATATTCATTGCGAAGTGTCATGTATACCTCGCATTCACTACAAAAGAATGAAAATGCTACACTTCCATGCTAGGAAGTAGCGTATTCAGATGTCTACGTATCGTAGCAATAGAGTTCTAATGCTACTTAAATCGCGATATCGCTTCTCATTTCTATGTTTCATGATAAGATATAATATTCATTGCGAATTGTCATGTATACCTCGTTTTCACTTCAAAAGAATGTAAATCCGACTATTCCTTCCTAGGAAATATCGTTTGCAGATGCCAACGTATCATAGCAATAGAGTTCTAATGCTTCTTAGATCGCGATATCGCATCTCAAGTCTATGATTCGTGATAAGTTATAATATTCATTCCGAAGTGTCATGTATTCCTCGAATTCACTTCAAAAGAATGTAAATGCGACTATTCCTTGCTAGGAAATAGCGTATTCATATGTCTACGTATCGTAGCAATAGAGTTCTAATGCTACTTAAATCGCGATATGACTCTTCAGTTATATGTTTCGTGATAAGATATAATATTCATTGCGAAGTGTCATGTATACCTCGTATTCACTTCAAAAGAATGTAAATGCGAATCTTCCTTGCTAGGAAATAGCGTATTCAGATGTCTACGTATCGTAGCAATAGAGTTCTAATGCTACTTAAATCGCGATATCGCATTTCATTTCTATGTTTCGTGATAAGATATAATATTCACTGCGAGGTGTCATGTACACCTCGTATTCACTTCAAAAGAATGTAAATGCGAATCTTCCTTCCTAGCAAATAGCGTTTGCAGTTGTCTACGTATCGTAGCAATAGAGTTCTAATGCTTCGCAAAACGCGATATCGCATCTCATTTCTATGCTTCGTGATAAGATACAATATTCATTGCGAAGTGTCAGGTACACCTTGTATTCACTACAAAAGTATGTAAACGCGACACTTCCATGCTAGGAAATAGCGTTTGCAGATGCCTACGTATCGTAGCAATAGAGTTCTAATGCTTCTTAAAACGCGATATCGCTACTCATTTCTATGTTTCATGATAAGATATAATATTCATTGCGAAGTGTCATGTATACCTCTGATTCACTTCAGAAGAATCTAAATGCGACATTTCCATGCTAGGAAATAGCCTTTGCAGATATCTCCGCATCGAAGCAATAGTGTTCTAATGCTTTTTAAAACGAGATGTCCCATTTCATTTCTATGTTTCATGATAAGATATAATATTCATTGCGAAGTGTCATGTATGCCTCGTATTCACTCCAAACGAATGTAAATGCGACACTTCCTTGCTAGGAAATAGCGTATTCAGATGTCTACGTATCGTAGCAATAGAGTTCTAATGCTACCTAAATCGCGATATCGCATCTCATTTCTATGTTTCGTGATAAGATATAATATTCATTGCGAAGTGCCATGCATACCACCTATTCACTCCAAACGAATGTAAATGCGACACTTCCTTGCTAGGAAATAGCCTATTCAGATGCCTACGTATCGTAGCAATAGAGTTCTAATGCTTCTCAAAACGCGATATCGCATCTCACTTCTATTCTTCATGATAAGATATAATATTCATTGCGAAGTGTCATGTATACCTCGTACTCACTTCAAAAGAATGTAAATGCGACACTTCCATGCTTGGAAATAGGGTCTGCAGATGTCTACGCGTCGAGGCAATAAGTTTCTAATGCTTCTTAAAACGCGATATCGCATCTCACTTCTATGATTCATGATAAGATATAATATTCATTGCGAAGTGTCACGTATACCTCGTATTCACTTCAAAAGAATGTAAATGCGACTATTCCTTGCTAGGAAATAGCGTTTGCAGATGCCTACGTACCGTACCAATAGAGTTCTAATGCTGCTTAGATCGCGATATCGCATCTCATTTCGATGTTTCGTTATAAGTTATAATATTCATTCCGAAGTGTCATGTAAACCTCGAACTCACTGCAAAAGAATGTAAATGCGACTATTGCTTGCTAGGAAATCGCGTTTGCAGATGTCTACGTATCGTAGCAATAGAGTTCTAATGCTTCTCAAAACGCGATATCGCCTCTCATTTCTATGTTTCCTCATAAGATATAATATTCATTGCGAAGTGTCATGTACACCTCGTATTCACTTCAAAAGAATGTAAATGCGACACTTCCATGCTAGGAAATAGCGTCTGCAGATGTCTACGCGTCGAGGCAATAGAGTTCTAATGCTTCTTAAAGCGCGATATCGCATCTCACTTCTATGTCTCATGATAAGATATAATTTTCATTGCGAAGTGTCAAGTATACCTCGTATTCACTTCAAAAGAATGTAAATGCGACACTTCCTTGCTAGGAAATAGCGTATTCAGGTGTCTACGTATCGTAGCAATAGAGTTCTAATGCTACTTATATCGCGATATCGCATCTCATTTCTATGTTTCGTGATAAGATATAATATTCATTGCGAAGTGTCATGTATTCCTCGTATTCACTTCAAAAGAATGTAAATGAGACTATTCCTTGCTAGGAAATAGCGTATTCAGATGTCTACGTATCGTAGCAATAAAGTTCTAATGCTACTTAAATCGCGATATGACACTTCATTTATATGTTTCGTGATAAGATATAATATTCATTGCGAAGTGTCATGTATACCTCGTATTCACTTCAAAAGAATGTAAATGCGAATCTTCCTTGCTAGGAAATAGCGTATTCAGATGTCTACGTATCGTAGCAATAGAGTTCTAATGCTACTTAAATCGCGATATCGCATTTCATTTCTATGTTTCGTGATAAGATATAATATTCACTGCGAGGTGTCATGTACACCTCGTATTCACTTCAAAAGAATGTAACAGCGAATCTCCCTTGCTAGGAAATAGCGTTTGCAGATGTCTACGTAGCGTAGCAATGGAGTTCTAATGCTTCGCAAAACGCGATATCGCATCTCATTTCTATGCTTCGTGATAAGATACAATATTCATTGCGAAGTGTCATGTACACCTCGTATTCACTACAAAAGTATGTAAACGCGACACTTCCATGCTAGGAAATAGCGTCTGCAGATGTCTACGCGTCGAGGCAATAGAGTTGTAATGCTTCTTAAAACGCGATATCGCATCTCTCTTCTATGTTTCGTGATAAGATATAATATTCATTGCGAAGTGTCATGTACACCTCGTATTCACTTCAAAAGAAAGTAAAGGCGACTATTGCTTGCTAGCAAATAGCGTTTGCAGATGTCTACGTATCGTAGAAATAGAGTTCTAATGCTGCTTAGATCGCGATATCGCATCTCATTTCTATGTTTCGTGATAAGTTATAATATTCGTTCCGAAGTGTCATGTAAACCTCGAATTCATTTCAACAGAATGTAAATGCGACTATTGCCTGCTAGGAAATAGCGTTTGCAGATGTCTCCGCATCGAGGCCATAGACTTCTAATGCTTCTTAAAAGGCGATATCGCATCCCTCTTCTGTGTTTCATGATAAGATATAATATTCATTGCGAAGTGTCATGCATACCTCTTATTCACTACAAAAGAATGTAAATGCGACTACTGCTTGCTAGGAAATAGCGTTTGTGGATGTCTCCGCATCGAGACCGTAGAGTTCTAATGCTTCTTAAAACGCGATATCGCATCCCTCCACTGTGTTTCATGATAAGATATAATATTCATTGCGAAGTGTCATGTATACCTCGTATTCACTTCACACGAATATAAATGCGACTACTGCTTGCTAGGAAATAGCGTTTGCAGATGTCTACGTATCGTAGCAATAGCGTTCTAATGCTACTTATATCGCGATATGACACCTCATTTATATGTTTCGTGACAAGATATAATATTCATTGCGAAGTGTTATGTATACCTCGAATACACTTCAAAAGTATGTAAATGCGACTATTCCTTGCTAGGAAATAGCGTTTGCAGATGTCTACGTATCGTAGCAATAGTGTTCTAATGCTTCTTAGATCGCGATATCGCATCTCATTTATACGTTTCGTGATAAGATATAATATTCATTGCGAAGTGTCATGTATACCTCGTATATACTTCAAAAAATGTAAATGCGACACTTCCATGCTAGGAAATATCGTTTGCAGATATCTCCGCTTCGGGGCAATAGGTTTCTAATGCATCTTAAAACGCGATGTCGCATCTCACTTGTATGTTACATGATAAGATATAATATTCATTGCGAAGTGTCATGTATACCTCCTATTCACTCCAAACGAATGTAACTGCGAATCTCCCTTGCTAGGAAATAGCGTTTGCAGATGTCTACGTAGCGTAGCAATGGAGTTCTAATGCTTCGCAAAACGCGATATCGCATCTCATTTTTATGCTTCGTGATAAGATATAATGTACATTGTGAAGTGTCATGTATACCTCGTATTCACTTCAAAAGAATGTGAATGCGAATCTTACTTGCTAGGAAATAGCGTTTGCAGATGTCTACGTATCGTAGCAATGGAGTTCTAATGCTTCTCAAAACGCGATATCGCATCTCATTTCTATGCTTCATGATAAGATATAATATTCATTGCGAAGTGTCATGTATACCTGGCATTCACTACAAAAGAATGAAAATGCTACACTTGCATGCTAGGAAATAGCGTATTCAGATGTTTACGCATCGTAGCAATAGAGTTCTAATGCTACTTAAATCGCGATATCGCTTCTCATTTCTATGTTTCATGATAAGATATAATATTCTTTGCGAAGTGTCATGTATACCTCGTATTCACTTCAAAAGAATGTAAATCCGACTATTCCTTGCTAGGAAATAGCGCTTGCAGATGCCAACGTATCATAGCAATAGAGTTCTAATGCTTCTTAGATCGCGATATAGCATTTCAAATCTATGATTCGTGATAAGTTATAATATTCATTCCGAAGTGTCATGTATACCTCGAATTCACTTCAAAAGAATGTAAGTGCCACACTTCCATGCTAGGAAATAGCGTTTGCAGATGCCTACATATCATAGCAATAGAATTCTAATGCTACTTAAATCGCGATATCGCATCTCTCTTCTATGGTTCGTGATACGATATAATGTTCTTTGCGAAGTGTCATGTATACCTCGTATTCACTTCAAAAGAATGTAAATGCGAATCTTCCCTGCTAGGAAATAGCGTTTGCAGATGCCTACGTATCGTAGCAATAGAGTTCTAATGCTTCTTAGATCGCGATATCGCATCTCATTTCTATGTTTCGTGATAAGATATAATATTCATTCCGAAGTGTCATGCATACCACGAATTCCCTTCAAAAGAATGTAAATGCGACACTTCCATGCAAGGAAATATCGTTTGCAGATAGCTGCGCATCGAGGCAATAGGGTTCTAATGCTTCTTAAAACGCGATATCGCATCTCTCTACTATGCTTCAGGATAAGATATAATATTCATTGCGAAGTGTCATGTATGCCTCGTATTCACTCCAAACGAATGTAAATGCGACACTTCCTTGCTAGGAAATAGCGTATTCAGATGTCTACGTATCGTAGCAATAGAGTTCTAATGCTACCTAAATCGCGATATCGCATCTCATTTCTATGTTTCGTGATAAGATATAATATTCATTGCGAAGTGCCATGCATACCACCTATTCACTCCAAACGAATGTAAATGCGACACTTCCTTGCTAGGAAATAGCGTCTGCAGGTGTCTACGCATCGAGGCAATAGAGTTCTAATGCTTCTTAAAACGCGATATCGCATCTAACTTCTATGTTTCATGATAAGATATAATATTCATTGCGAAGTGTCATGTATACCTCGTACTCACTTCCAAAGAATGTAAATGCGACACTTCCATGCTAGGAAATAGGGTCTGCAGATGTCTACGTATCGTAGCAAAAGAGTCCTAATGCTTCTTAAAACGAGATGTCACATTTCATTTCTATGTTTGGTGATAAGATATAATATTCATTGCGAAGTGTCATGTACACCTCGTATTCACTTCAAACGAATGTAAATGCGACTATTCCTTGCTAAGGAATAGCGTTTGCAGATGCCTACGGATCGTAGCAATAGAGCTCTAATGCTTCTTAGATTGCGATATCGCATCTCATTTCTATGCTTCGTGATAAGATATAATGTTCATTGCGAAGTGTCACGTATACCTCGTATTCACTTCAAAAGAATGTAAATGCGAATCTTCCTTGCTAGGAAATAGCGCTTGCAGATATCTATGTATCGTAGCAATAGAGTTCTAATGCTTCTCAAAACGCGATATCGCATCTCATTTCTATGTTTCCTGATAAGATATAATATTCATTGCGAAGTGTCATGTATACCTCGTGTTCACTTCAAAAGAATGTAAATGCGACTATTGCTTGCTAGGAAATAGCGTTTGCAGATGTCTACATGTCGTAGCAATAGAGTTCTAATGCTACTTAAATCGCTATATCGCATCTCATTTGTATGTTTCGTGATAAGATATAATATTCATTGCGAAATGTCATGTATACCTCGTATTCACTTCAAAAGAATGTATGTGCGACACTTCCATGCTAGGAAATAGCGTTTGCAGATGTCTCCGCATCGTGGCCATAGACTTCTAATGCTTCTTAAAACGCGATATCGCATCCCTCTTCTGTGTTTCATGATAAGATATAATATTCATTGCGAAGTGTCATGCATACCTCGTATTCACTACAAAAGAATGTAAATGCGACTACTGCTTGCTAGGAAATAGCGTTTGTAGATGTCTCCGCATCGAGACCGTAGAGTTCTAATGCTTCTTAAAACGCGATATCCCATCCCTCCTCTGTGTTTCATGATAAGATATAATATTCATTGCGAAGTGTCATGTATACCTCGTATTCACTTCACACGAATATAAATGCGACTACTGCTTGCTAGGAAATAGCGTTTGCAGATGTCTACGTATCGTAGCAATAGAGTTCTAATGCTACTTAGACCGCGATATCGCATCTCATTTCTATGTTTCGTGATAAGAAAGAATATCCATTGCCAATGGTCATGTATACCTTGTATTCACTTCAAAAGAATGTAAATGCGGCTATTGCTTGATAGGAAATAGCGTTTGCAGATGTCTACGTATCGTAGCAATAGTGTTCTAATGCTACTTGAATCGCGATATGACACCTTATTTATATGTTTCGTGATAAGATAATATTCATTGCGAAGTGTCATGTATACCTCGCATTCACTTCAGAAGAATGTAACTGCGTCACTTCCATGCTAGGAAATAGCGTTAGCAGATGTCTATGGGTCGAGGCAATAAGGTTCTAATGCTTCTTAAAACGCGATATCGCATCCCACATCTATGATTCATGATAAGATATATTATTCATTGCGAAGTATCATGTATGCCTCGTATTTACTTCAAAAGAATGTTAATGCGACTATTCGTTGCTAGGAAATAGCGTTTGCAGATGCCTACGTATCGTACCAACAGAGCTCTAATGCTGCTTAGTTCGCGATATCGCATCTCATTTCTATGCTTCGTGATAAGATATAATATACATTGCGAAGTGACATGTACACCTCGTATTCACTACAAAAGAATGTAAATGCGACACTTCCATGCTAGGAAATAGCGTCTATAGATCTCTACGCTTCGAGGCAATAGAGTTCTAATGCTTCTTCAAACGCGATATCGCATCTCACTACTATGTTTCATGAGAAGGGATAATGTTCATTGAGAAGTGTCATGTATACCTCGTATTCACTTCAAAAGAATGTATGTGCGACACTTCCATGCTATGAAATAGAGTTTGCAGATGTCTACGTATCGTAGCAATAAAGTTCTAATGCTACTTAAATTGCGATATCGCATCTCATCTATATGTTTCCTGATAAGATATAATATTCATTGCGAAGTGTCTAGTATCCCTCGTATTCACTTCAAAAGAATGTAAATGCGACTATTGCTTGCTAGCAAATAGCGTTTGCAGATGTCTACGTATCGTAGCAATAGAGTTCTAATGCTACTTAAATCGCGATATCGCATCTCATTTGTATGTTTCGTGATAAGATATAATATTCATTGCAAAATGTCATGCATACCTCGTATTCGCTACAAAAGAATGTAAATGCGACTACTGCTTGCTAGGAAATAGCGTTTGTAGATGTCTCCGCATCGAGACCGTAGAGTTCTAATGCTTCTTAAAACGCGATATCGCATCCCTCCTCCGTGTTTCATGATAAGATATAATGTTCATTGCGAAGTGTCATGTATACCTCGTATTCACTTCAAAAGAATGTAAATGCGAATCTTCCTTGCTAGGAAATAGCGTTTGCAGATGTCTACGCGTCGAGGCAATAAGGTTCTAATGCTTCTTAAAACGCGATATCGCATCTCACTTCTATGATTCATGATAAGATATATTATTAATTGCAAAGTGTCATGTATACCTCGTATTCACTTCAAAAGAATGTAAATGCCACTATTCCTTGCTAGGAAATAGCGTTTGCAGATGCCTACGTATCGTAGCAATAGAGTTCTAATGCTGCTTAAATCGCGTTATCGCATCTCATTTCTATGTTTCGTGATAAATTATAATATTCATTCCGAAGTGTCATGTATACCTCGAATTCACTTCAAAAGAATCTAAATGCGACATTTCCATGCTAGGAAATAGCCCTTGCAGATATCTCCGCATTGAGGCAATAGAGTCCTAATGCTTCTTAAAACGAGATGTCGCATTACATTTCTATGTTTCGTGATAAGATATAATATTCATTGCGAAGTGTCATGCATACCTCCTATTCACTCCAAACGAATGTAAATGCGACACTTCCTTGCTAGGAAATAGCGTCTGCAGATGTCTTCGCATCGAGGCGGTTGAGTTCTAATGCTTCTCAAAATGCGATATCGCATCTCACTCCTATGTTTCATGATAAGATATAATATTCATTGCGAAGTGTCATGTATACCTCGTATTCACTTCAAAAGAATGTAAATGCGACTATTCCTTGCTAGGAACTTGCGTATTCAGATGTCTACGTATCGTAGCAATAGAGTTCTAATGCTACTTAGACCGCGATATCGCATCTCATTTCTATGTTTCGTGATAAGAAAGAATATCCATTGCGAATGGTCATGTATACCTTGTCTTCACTTCAAAAGAATGTAAATGCGGCTATTGCTTGATAGGAAATAGCGTTTGCAGATGTCTACGCATCGTAGCAATAGTGTTCTAATGCTACCTGAATCGCGATATGACACCTTATTTATATGTTTCGTGATAAGATAATATTCATTACGAAGTGTCATCTATACCTCGCATTCACTTCAGAAGAATGTAAGTGCGTCACTTCCATGCTAGGAAATAGCGTTAGCAGATGTCTACGGGTCGAGGCAATAAGGTTCTAATGCTTCTTAAAACGCGATATCGCATCTCACATCTATGATTCATGATAAGATATATTATTCATTGCGAAGTATCATGTATACCTCGTATTCACTTCAAAAGAATGTAAATGCGACTATTCGATGCTAGGAAATAGCGTTTGCAGATACCTACGTATCGTAGCAATAGAGCTCTAATGCTGCTTAGATCGCGATATCGCATCTCATTTCTACGCTTCGTGATAAGATATAATATACGTTGCGAAGTGACATGAACACCTCGTATTCACTACAAAAGAATGTAAATGCGACACTTCCATGCTAGGAAATAGCGTCTATAGATCTCTACGCTTCGAGGCAATAGGGTTCAAATGCTTCTTCAAACGCGATATCGCATCTCACTTTTATGTTTCATGAGAAGGGATAATGTTCTTTGAGAAGTGTCATGTATACCTCGTATTCACTTCAAAAGAATGTATGTGCGACACTTCCATGCTATGAAATAGCGTCTGCAGAACTCTACGCGTCGAGGCAATAGAGTTCTAATGCTTCTTAAAACGCGATATCGCATCTCACTTCTATGTTTCACGAGAAGATATAATGTTCTTTGCGAAGTGTCATTCATACCTCGTATTCACTTCAAATGAATGTAAATGCGAATCTTTCTTGCTAGGAAATAACGTTTGCAGATGCCTATGTATCGTAGCAATAGAGTTCTAATGCATCTTAGATCGTGATATCGCATCTCATTTCTATGTTTCGTGATAAGTTATAATATTCATTCTGAAGTGTCATGTATACCTCGTATTCACATCAAAAGAATGTAAATGCGAATCTTCCTTGCTAGGAAGTAGCGTTTGCAAATGTCTACGTATCGTAGCAATAGAGTTCTAATGCTTCTCAAAACACGATATCGCATTTCATTTCCATGTTTCGTGATAAGATATAATATTCATTGCGAAATGTCATGTATACCTCGTATTCTCTTCAAAAGAATGTAAGTGCGACACTTCCATGATAGGAAATAGAGTTTGCAGATGTCTCCGCATCGAGGCCATAGAGTTCTAATGCTTCTTAACACGCGTTATCGCATCCCTCTTCTGTGATTCATCATAAGAAATAATAATCATTGCGATGTGTCATGTATACCTCGTATTCACTTCATAAGAATGTAAATGCGACTATTGCTTGCTAGGAAATAGCGTTTGCAGATGTCTCCGCATCGAGGCCATAGAGTTCTAATGCTTCCTAAAACGCGATATCGCATCTCTCTTCTATGTTTCACGATAAGATATAATGTTCCTTGAGAAGTGTCATGTATACCTCGTATTCACTTCAAATGAATGTAAATGCGACTATTCCTTGCCAGGAAATAGCGTTTGCAGATGTCGACGTATCGAAGCAATAGATTTCTAAAGCTTCTTAAATCGCGATATCGCATCCCATTTCTAAGTTTCAGGATAAAATATAATATTCTTTGCGAAGTGTCATGTATACCTCGTATCCACTCCAAACGAATGTAAATGCGACACTTCCTTGCTAGGAAATAGCGTTTGCAGATGTCTACGTATCGTAGCAATAGAGTTCTAATGCTTCTCAAAACGCGATATCGCATCTCATATCTGTGCTTCATGTTAAGATATAATATTCATTGCGAAGTGTCATGTATACCTAGTATTCATACCAAACGAATGTAAATGCGACACTTCCTTGCTAGGAAATAGCGTGTTCAGATGTCTATGTATCGTAGCAATAGAGTTCTAATGCTTCTTAAAACGCGATATCGCATCTCACTTCTATGTTTCATGATAAAATATAATATTCTTTGCGAAGTGTCATGTACACCTCGTATTCACTTCAAAAGAATGTAAATGCGACACTTCCATGCTAGGAAATAGAGTTTGCAGATGTCTCCGCATCGAGGCCATAGAGTTCTAATGCTTCTTAACACGCGTTATCGCATCCCTCTTCTGTGATTCATCATAAGAAATAATAATCATTGCGATGTGTCATGTATACCTCGTATTCACTTCATAAGAATGTAAATGCGACTATTGCTTGCTAGGAAATAGCGTTTGCAGATGTCTCCGCATCGAGGCCATAGAGTTCTAATGCTTCCTAAAACGCGATATCGCATCTCTCTTCTATGTTTCACGATAAGATATAATGTTCCTTGAGAAGTGTCATGTATACCTCGTATTCACTTCAAATGAATGTAAATGCGACTATTCCTTGCCAGGAAATAGCGTTTGCAGATGTCGATGTATCGAAGCAATAGATTTCTAAAGCTTCTTAAATCGCGATATCGCATCCCATTTCTAAGTTTCAGGATAAAATATAATATTCTTTGCGAAGTGTCATGTATACCTCGTATCCACTCCAAACGAATGTAAATGCGACACTTCCTTGCTAGGAAATAGCGTTTGCAGATGTCTACGTATCGTAGCAATAGAGTTCTAATGCTTCTCAAAACGCGATATCGCATCTCATATCTGTGCTTCATGTTAAGATATAATATTCATTGCGAAGTGTCATGTATACCTAGTATTCATACCAAACGAATGTAAATGCGACACTTCCTTGCTAGGAAATAGCGTGTTCAGATGTCTATGTATCGTAGCAATAGAGTTCTAATGCTTCTTAAAACGCGATATCGCATCTCACTTCTATGTTTCATGATAAAATATAATATTCTTTGCGAAGTGTCATGTACACCTCGTATTCACTTCAAAAGAATGTAAATGCGACACTTCCATGCTAGGAAATAGCGTCTGCAGATGTCTACACGTCGAGGCAATAGAGTTCTAATGCTTCTTAACGCGATATCGCATCTCAATTTGATGTTTCATGATAAGATATAATATTCATTGCGAAGTGTCATGTATACCTCTAATCCACTTCAAAAGAATCTAAGTGCGACATTTCCATGCTAGGAAATAGCCTTTGCAGATGCCTACGTATCGTAGCAATAGAGTTCTAATGCTTCTCAAAACGCAATATCGCATCTCATTTCTATGCTTCATGATAAGGCATAATATTCGTTGCGAAGTGTCATGTATACCTCGTATTCACTCCAAACCAATGTAAATACGACACTTCCTTGCTGGGAAATAGCGTATTCAGATGTCTACGTATCGTGGCAATAGAGTTCTAATGCTACTTAAATCGCGATATCGCATCTCATTCCTATGTTTCATGATAAGATATAATATTCATTGCGAAGTGTCATGCATACCTCGTATTCACGTCAAAAGAATGTAAGTGCGACACTTCCATGCTAGGAAATAGCGTTTGCAGATGTCTACGTATCGTAGCAATAGAGTTCTAATGCTTCTCAAAACGCGATATCGCATCTCATTTCTACGCTTCATGATAAGATATAATATTCATTGCGAAGTGTCATGTATACATAGTATTCATTCCAAACGAATGTAAATGCGACACTTCATTGCTAGGAAAAAGCGTGTTCAGATGTCTACACGTCGAGGCAATAGAGTTCTAATGCTTCTTAACGCGATATCGCATCTCACTTCTATGTTTTATGATAAGATATAATATTCATTGCGAAGTGTCATGTATACCTCGTATTCACTCCAAACGTATGTAAATGCGACACTTCCTTGCCAGGAAATAGCGTGTTCAGATGTCTACGTATCGTAGCAATAGGGCTCTAATGCTACGTAAACCGCGATATCGCATCTCAGTTCTATGTTTCGTGATAAGATATAATATTCATTGCGAAGTGTCATGTATACCTCGTATTCTCTTCAAAAGAATGTACTTGCGACTATTGCTTGCTAGGAAATAGCGTTTGCAGATGTCTACGTATAGTAGCAATAGAGTTCTAATGCTTCTCAAATCGCGATATCGCATCTCATTTCTATGTTTCATGATAAGATATAATATTCATTGCGAAGTGTCATGTACACCTCGTATTCACTTCAAAAGAATGTAAATGCGACACTTCCATGCTAGGAAATAGCGTCTGCAGATGTCTACACGTCGAGGCAATAGAGTTCTGATGCTTCTTAACGCGATATCGCATCTCAATTCTATGTTTCATGATAAGATATAATATTCATTGCGAGGTGTCATGTATACCTCGTATTCACTCCAAACGTATGTAAATGCGACACTTCCTTGCCAGGAAATAGCGTATTCAGATGTCTATGTATCGTAGCAATAGCGTTCTAATGCTACTTAAATCGCGATATCACATCTCATTTATATGTTTCGTGATAAGATATAATATTCATTGCGAAGTTTCATGTATACCTCGTATTCACGTCAAAAGAATGTAAGTGCGACACTTCCTTGCTAGGAAATAGCGTACTCAGATGTCTAAGTATCGTAGCGATAGAGTTCTAATGCTACTTAAATCGCGATATCGCATCTCATTTCTATGTTTCGTGATAAGATATAATATTCATTGCGAAGTGTCATGTATACCTCGTATTAACTTCAAAAGAATGTAAATGCGACTATTGCTTGCTAGGAAATAGCGTTTGCTGATGTCTACGTATAGTAGCAATAGAGTTCTAATGCTTCTCAATGCGCGATATCGCATCTCACTTCTATGTTTCATGATAAGATATAGTATTCATTGCGAAGTGTCATGTATTCCTCGTATTCACTTCAAAAGAATGTAAATGCGACTATTGCTTGCTAGGAAATAGCGTTTGCAGATGTCTACGTATAGTAGGAATAGAGTTCTAATGCTTCTCAAAACGCGATATCGCATCTCATTTCTATGTTTCATGATAAGATATAATATTCATTGCGAAGTGTCATGTACACCTCGTATTCACTTCAAAAGAATGTAAATGCGACACTTCCATGCTAGGAAATAGCGTCTGCAGATGTCTACACGTCGAGGCAATAGAGTTCTAATGCTTCTTAAGGCGATATCGCATCTCAATTCTATGTTTCATGATAAGATATAATATTCATTGCGAAATGTCATGTATACCACGTATTCACTCCAAACGTATGTAAATGCGACACTTCCTTGCCAGGAAATAGCGTATTCAGATGTCTACGTATCGTAGCAATAGCGTTCTAATGCTACTTAAATCGCGATATCACATCTCATTTCTATGTTTCCTGATAAGATATAATATTCATTGCGAAGTGTCATGTACACCTCGTATTCACTTCAAAGGAATGTAAATGCGACACTTCCATGCTAGGAAATGGCGTCTGCAGATTTCTACGCGTCGAGGCAATAGAGTTCTAATGCTTCTTAAAACGCGATATCGCATTTCACTTCTATGTTTCATGATAAGATATAATATTCATTGAGAAGTGTCATGTATACCTCCTATTCACTCCAGACGAATGTAAATGCGACACTTCCTTGCTAGGAAATAGCGTCTGCAGATGTCTACGCATCGAGGCAATAGAGTTCTTATGCTTCTTAAAACGCGATATCGTATCTCACTTCTATGTTTCATGATAAGATATAATATTCATTGCGAAGTGTCATGTATACCTCGTATTCACTCCAAACGTATGTAAATGCGACACTTCCTTGCCAGGAAATAGCGTATTCAGATGTCTACACGTCGATGCAATAGAGTTCTAATGCTTCTTAACGCGATATCGCATCTCACTTCTATGTTTCATGATAAGATATAATATTCATTGCGAAGTGTCATGTATACCTCGTATTCACTTCAAAAGAATATAAATGCGACTATTGCTTGCTAGGAAATAGCGTTTGCAGATGTCTACGTATAGTAGCAATAGAGTTCTAATGCTTCTCAAATCGCGATATCGCATCTCATTTCTATGTTTCATGATAAGATATAATATTCATTGCGAAGTGTCATGTACACCTCGTATTCACTTCAAAAGAATGTAAATGCGACACTTCCATGCTAGGAAATAGCGTCTGCAGATGTCTACACGTCGAGGCAATAGAGTTCTGATGCTTCTTAACGCGATATCGCATCTCAATTCTATGTTTCATGATAAGATATAATATTCATTGCGAAGTGTCATGTATACCTCGTATTCACTCCAAACGTATGTAAATGCGACACTTCCTTGCCAGGAAATAGCGTATTCAGATGTCTATGTATCGTAGCAATAGCGTTCTAATGCTACTTAAATCGCGATATCACATCTCATTTATATGTTTCGTGATAAGATATAATATTCACTGCGAAGTGTCATGTATACCTCGTATTCACTTCAAAAGAATGTAAATACGACTATTGCTTGCTACGAAATAGAGTTTGCAGATGTCTACGTATAGTAGCAATAGAGTTCTAATGCTTCTCAAAACGCGATATCGCTACTCATTTCTATGTTTCATGATAAGATATAATATTCATTGCGAAGTGTCATGTATACCTCTGATTCACTTCAGAAGAATCTAAATGCGACATTTCCATGCTAGGAAATAGCCTTTGCAGATATCTCCGCATCGAAGCAATAGTGTTCTAATGCTTTTTAAAACGAGATGTCCCATTTCATTTCTATGTTTCATGATAAGATATAATATTCATTGCGAAGTGTCATGTATACCTCTGATTCACTTCAGAAGAATCTAAATGCGACATTTCCATGCTAGGAAATAGCCTTTGCAGATATCTCCGCATCGAAGCAATAGTGTTCTAATGCTTTTTAAAACGAGATGTCCCATTTCATTTCTATGTTTCGTGATAAGATATAATATTCATTGCGAAGTGTCATGTATACCTCCTGTTCACTCCAGACGAATGTAAATGCGACACTTCCTTGCTAGCAAATAGCGTCTGCAGATGTCTACGCATCGAGGAAATGGAGTTCTTATGCTTCTTAAAACGCGATATCGCATCTCACTTCTATGTTTAATGATAAGATATAATATTCATTGCGAAGTGTCATGTATACCTCGTATTCACTCCAAACGTATGTAAATGCGACACTTCCTTGCCAGGAAATAGCGTGTTCAGATGTCTACGTATCGTAGCAATAGGGCTCTAATGCTACGTAAACCGCGATATCGCATCTCAGTTCTATGTTTCGTGATAAGATATAATATTCATTGCGAAGTGTCATGTATACCTCGTATTCTCTTCAAAAGAATGTACTTGCGACTATTGCTTGCTAGGAAATAGTGTTTGCAGATGTCTACGCGTCGAGGCAATAGAGTTCTAATGCTTCTTAAAACGCGATATCGTTTCTCACTCCTATGTTTCATGATAAGATATAATATTCATTGCGAAGTCTCATGTATACCTCGTATTCGCTTCAAAAGTATGTAAATGCGACTATTGCTTGCTAGGAAATAGCGTTTGCAGATGCCTACGTATCGTAGCAATAGATTTATAATGCTTCATAGATCGCGATATCGCATCTCATTTCTATGTTTCGTGATAAGTTATAATATTCATTCCGAAGTGTCATGTAAACCTCGAATTCACTTCAAAGGAATGTAAATGCGACTATTGGTTGCTAGGAAGTAGCGTTTGCAGATGTCTACGTATCGTAGCAATAGATTTCTAATGCTTCTCAAAACGCGATATCGCATCTCATTTCTATGTTTCGTGATAAGTTATAATATTCATTGCGAAGTGTTATGTACACCTCGTATTCACTTCAAAAGAATGTAAATGCGACACATCCATGCTAGGAAATAGCGTCTGCAGATGTCTACACGTCGATGCAATAGAGTTCTAATGCTTCTTAACGCGATATCGCATCTCACTTCTATGTTTCATGATAAGATATAATATTCATTGCGAAGTGTCATGTATACCTCGTATTCACTTCAAAAGAATGTAAATGCGACTATTGCTTGCTAGGAAATAGCGTTTGCAGATGTCTACGTATAGTAGCAATAGAGTTCTAATGCTTCTCAAATCGCGATATCGCATCTCATTTCTATGTTTCATGATAAGATATAATATTCATTGCGAAGTGTCATGTACACCTCGTATTCACTTCAAAAGAATGTAAATGCGACACTTCCATGCTAGGAAATAGCGTCTGCAGATGTCTACACGTCGAGGCAATAGAGTTCTGATGCTTCTTAACGCGATATCGCATCTCAATTCTATGTTTCATGATAAGATATAATATTCATTGCGAAGTGTCATGTATACCTCGTATTCACTCCAAACGTATGTAAATGCGACACTTCCTTGCCAGGAAATAGCGTATTCAGATGTCTATGTATCGTAGCAATAGCGTTCTAATGCTACTTAAATCGCGATATCACATCTCATTTATATGTTTCGTGATAAGATATAATATTCATTGCGAAGTTTCATGTATACCTCGTATTCACGTCAAAAGAATGTAAGTGCGACACTTCCTTGCTAGGAAATAGCGTACTCAGATGTCTAAGTATCGTAGCGATAGAGTTCTAATGCTACTTAAATCGCGATATCGCATCTCATTTCTATGTTTCGTGATAAGATATAATATTCATTGCGAAGTGTCATGTATACCTCGTATTAACTTCAAAAGAATGTAAATGCGACTATTGCTTGCTAGGAAATAGCGTTTGCTGATGTCTACGTATAGTAGCAATAGAGTTCTAATGCTTCTCAATGCGCGATATCGCATCTCACTTCTATGTTTCATGATAAGATATAGTATTCATTGCGAAGTGTCATGTATTCCTCGTATTCACTTCAAAAGAATGCAAATGCGACTATTGCTTGCTAGGAAATAGCGTTTGCAGATGTCTACGTATAGTAGGAATAGGGTTCTAATGCTTCTCAAAACGCGATATCGCATCTCATTTCTATGTTTCATGATAAGATATAATATTCATTGCGAAGTGTCATGTACACCTCGTATTCACTTCAAAAGAATGTAAATGCGACACTTCCATGCTAGGAAATAGCGTCTGCAGATGTCTACACGTCGAGGCAATAGAGTTCTAATGCTTCTTAAGGCGATATCGCATCTCAATTCTATGTTTCATGATAAGATATAATATTCATTGCGAAATGTCATGTATACCACGTATTCACTCCAAACGTATGTAAATGCGACACTTCCTTGCCAGGAAATAGCGTATTCAGATGTCTACGTATCGTAGCAATAGCGTTCTAATGCTACTTAAATCGCGATATCACATCTCATTTCTATGTTTCCTGATAAGATATAATATTCATTGCGAAGTGTCATGTACACCTCGTATTCACTTCAACGGAATGTAAATGCGACACTTCCATGCTAGGAAATGGCGTCTGCAGATTTCTACGCGTCGAGGCAATAGAGTTCTAATGCTTCTTAAAACGCGATATCGCATTTCACTTCTATGTTTCATGATAAGATATAATATTCATTGAGAAGTGTCATGTATACCTCCTATTCACTCCAGACGAATGTAAATGCGACACTTCCTTGCTAGGAAATAGCGTCTGCAGATGTCTACGCATCGAGGCAATAGAGTTCTTATGCTTCTTAAAACGCGATATCGTATCTCACTTCTATGTTTCATGATAAGAAATAATATTCATTGCGAAGTGTCATGTATACATCGTATTCACTCCAAACGTATGTAAATGCGACACTTCCTTGCCAGGAAATAGCGTATTCAGATGTCTACACGTCGATGCAATAGAGTTCTAATGCTTCTTAACGCGATATCGCATCTCACTTCTATGTTTCATGATAAGATATAATATTCATTGCGAAGTGTCATGTATACCTCGTATTCACTTCAAAAGAATGTAAACGCGACTATTGCTTGCTAGGAAATAGCGTTTGCAGATGTCTACGTATAGTAGCAATAGAGTTCTAATGCTTCTCAAATCGCGATATCGCATCTCATTTCTATGTTTCATGATAAGATATAATATTCATTGCGAAGTGTCATGTACACCTCGTATTCACTTCAAAAGAATGTAAATGCGACACTTCCATGCTAGGAAATAGCGTCTGCAGATGTCTACACGTCGAGGCAATAGAGTTCTGATGCTTCTTAACGCGATATCGCATCTCAATTCTATGTTTCATGATAAGATATAATATTCATTGCGAAGTGTCATGTATACCTCGTATTCACTCCAAACGTATGTAAATGCGACACTTCCTTGCCAGGAAATAGCGTATTCAGATGTCTATGTATCGTAGCAATAGCGTTCTAATGCTACTTAAATCGCGATATCACATCTAATTTATATGTTTCGTGATAAGATATAATATTCATTGCCCAGTTTCATGTATACCTCGTATTCACGTCAAAAGAATGTAAGTGCGACACTTCCTTGCTAGGAAATAGCGTACTCAGATGTCTAAGTATCGTAGCGATAGAGTTCTAATGCTACTTAAATCGCGATATCGCATCTCATTTCTATGTTTCGTGATAAGATATAATATTCATTGCGAAGTGTCATGTATACCTCGTATTAACTTCAAAAGAATGTAAATGCGACTATTGCTTGCTAGGAAATAGCGTTTGCTGATGTCTACGTATAGTAGCAATAGAGTTCTAATGCTTCTCAAAGCGCGATATCGCATCTCACTTCTATGTTTCATGATAAGATATAGTATTCATTGCGAAGTGTCATGTATTCCTCGTATTCACTTCAAAAGAATGTAAATGCGACTATTGCTTGCTAGGAAATAGCGTTTGCAGATGTCTACGTATAGTAGGAATAGAGTTCTAATGCTTCTCAAAACGCGATATCGCATCTCATTTCTATGTTTCATGATAAGATATAATATTCATTGCGAAGTGTCATGTACACCTCGTATTCACTTCAAAAGAATGTAAATGCGACACTTCCATGCTAGGAAATAGTGTCTGCAGATGTCTACACGTCGAGGCAATAGAGTTCTAATGCTTCTTAAGGCGATATCGCATCTCAATTCTATGTTTCATGATAAGATATAATATTCATTGCGAAATGTCATGTATACCACGTATTCACTCCAAACGTATGTAAATGCGACAATTCCTTGCCAGGAAATAGCGTATTCAGATGTCTACGTATCGTAGCAATAGCGTTCTAATGCTACTTAAATCGCGATATCACATCTCATTTCTATGTTTCCTGATAAGATATAATATTCATTGCGAAGTGTCATGTATACCTCCTATTCACTCCAGACGAATGTAAATGCGACACTTCCTTGCTAGGAAATAGCGTCTGCAGATGTCTACGCATCGAGGCAATAGTGCTCTGATGCTTCTTAAAACGCGATATCGCATCTCACTTCTATGTTTCATGATAAGATATAATATTCATAGCGAAGTGTCATGTATATCTCGTATTCACATCACAGGAATGTAAATGCGACTCTGCCATGCTAGGAAATAGCGTTTCCAGATGTCTACGTATCGTAGCAATAGAGTTCTAATGCATCTTAAAACGAGATGTCGCTTCTCATTTCTATGTTTCATGATAAGATATAATATTCATTGCGAAGCGTCATGTACACCTCGTATTCACTTCAAAAGAATGTAAATGCGACACTTCCATGCAAGCAAATAGCGTCTGCAGATGTCTACGCGTCGAGGCAATAGAGTTCTAATGCTTCTTAAAACGCGATATCGCATCTCACTTCTATGTTTCATGATAAGATATAATATTCATTGCGAAGTGTCATGTACACCTCGTATTCACTTCAAAAGAATGTAAATGCGACACTTCCATGCTAGGAAATAGCGTCTGCAGATGTCTACACGTCGAGGCAATAGAGTTCTAATGCTTCTTAAGGCGATATCGCATCTCAATTCTATGTTTCATGATAAGATATAATATTCATTGCGAAATGTCATGTATACCACGTATTCACTCCAAACGTATGTAAATGCGACACTTCCTTGCCAGGAAATAGCGTATTCAGATGTCTACGTATCGTAGCAATAGCGTTCTAATGCTACTTAAATCGCGATATCACATCTCATTTCTATGTTTCCTGATAAGATATAATATTCATTGCGAAGTGTCATGTACACCTCGTATTCACTTCAAAGGAATGTAAATGCGACACTTCCATGCTAGGAAATGGCGTCTGCAGATTTCTACGCGTCGAGGCAATAGAGTTCTAATGCTTCTTAAAACGCGATATCGCATTTCACTTCTATGTTTCATGATAAGATATAATATTCATTGCGAAGTCTCATGTATACTTCGTATTCACATCAAAAGAATGTAAATGCGACTATTGCTTGCTAGGAAATAGCGTTTGCAGATGCCTACGTATCGTAGCAATAGATTTCTAATGCTTCTTAGATCGCGATATTGCATCTCATTTCTATGTTTCGAGATATGTTATAATATTCATTCCGAAGTGCCATGTAAACCTCGAATTCTCTTCAAAGGAATGTAAATGCGACACTTCCTTGCCAGGAAATAGCGTATTCAGATGTCTACGTATCGTAGCAATTGAGTTCTAATGCTTCTCAAAACGCGATATCGCATCTCATTTCTATGCTTCATGATAGGGCATAATATTCATTGCGAATTGTCATGTATACCTAGTATTCATACCAAACGAATGTAAATGCGACACTTCCTTGCTAGGAAATAGCGTATTCAGATGTCTACGTATCGTAGCAATAGAGTTCTAATGCTACTTAAATCGCGATATCGCATCTCATTTCTATGTTTCGTGATAAGATATAATATTCATTACGAGGTGTCATGTATACCTCGTATTCACTTCAAAAGAATGTAAATGCGACTATTGCTTGCTAGGAAGTAGCGTTTGCAGATGTCTACGTATAGTAGCAATAGAGATCTAATGCTCATCAAAACGCGATATCGCATCTCATTTCTATGCTTCATGATAAGGCATAATATTCGTTGCGAAGTGTAATGTATACCTCGTAGTCACTCCAAACCAATGTAAATACGACACTTCCTTGCTAGGAAATAGCGTATTCATATGTCTACGTATCGTGGCAATAGAGTTCTGATGCTACTTAAATCGCGATATCGCATCTCATTCCTATGTTTCATGATAAGATATGATATTCATTGCGAAGTGTCATGTATACTTCGTATTCACTTCAAAAGAATGTAAATGCGACACTTCCATGCTAGGAAATAGCGTCTGCAGATTTCTACGCGTCGAGGCAATAGAGTTCTAATGCTTCTCAAAACGCGATATCGCATCTCATTTCTATGCTTCATGATAAGATATAATATGCATTGCAAAGTGTCATGTATACCTCGTATTCACTTCAAAAGAATGTAAGTGCGACACTTCCAAACTAGGAAGTAGCGTTTGCAGGTGCCTCCGCATCGAGGCCATAGAGTTCTAATGCTTCCTAAAACGCAATATCGCATCTCTCTTCTATGTTTCATGATAAGATATAATATTCATTGCTAAGTGAAATGTGTACCTCGTATTCACTTCAAAAGTATGTAAGTGCGACACTTCCATGCTAGGAAATAGCGTCTGCAGATTTCTACGCGTCGAGGCAATAGAGTTCTAATGCTTCCCAAAACGCGATATCGCATCTCATTTCTATGCTTCATGATAAGATATAATATTCATTGCGAAGTCTCATGTATACCTCGTATTCGCTTCAAAAGAATGTAAATGCGACTATTGCTTGCTAGGAAATAGCGTTTGCAGATGCCTACGTATCGTAGCAATAGATTTCTAATGCTTCTTAACGCGATATCGCATCTCACTTCTATGTTTCATGATAAGATATAATATTTATTGCGAAGTGTCATGTATTCCTCGTATTCACTTCAAAAGAATGTAAATGCGACTATTGCTTGCTAGGAAATAGCGTTTGCAGATGTCTACGTATAGTAGGAATAGAGTTCTAATGCTTCTCAAAACGCGATAACGCATCTCATTTCTATGTTTCATGATAAGATATAATATTCATTGCGAAGTGTCATGTATACCTCGTAGTCACTCCAAACCAATGTAAATACGACACTTCCTTGCTAGGAAATAGCGTATTCTGATGTCTACGTATCGTGGCAATAGAGTTCTGATGCTACTTAAATCGCGATATCGCATCTCATTCCTATGTTTCATGATAAGATATAATATTCATTGCGAAGTGTCATGTATACCTCGTATTCACTTCAAAAGAATGTAAATGCGACTATTGCTTGCTAGGAAATAGCGTTTGCAGATGCCTACGTATCGTAGCAATAGATTTCTAATGCTTCTTAACGCGATATCGCATCTCACTTCTATGTTTCATGATAAGATATAATATTTATTGCGAAGTGTCATGTATTCCTCGTATTCACTTCAAAAGAATGTAAATGCGACTATTGCTTGCTAGGAATAGAGTTCTAATGCTTCTCAAAACGCGATATCGCATCTCATTTCTATGTTTCATGATAAGATATAATATTCATTGCGAAGTGTCATGTATACCTCGTAGTCACTCCAAACCAATGTAAATACGACACTTCCTTGCTAGGAAATAGCGTATTCTGATGTCTACGTATCGTGGCAATAGAGTTCTGATGCTACTTAAATCGCGATATCGCATCTCATTTCTATGCTTCATGATAAGATATAATATGCATTGCAAAGTGTCATGTATACCTCGTATTCACTTCAAAAGAATGTAAGTGCGACACTTCCAAACTAGGAAATAGCGTTTGCAGGTGCCTCCGCATCGAGGCCATAGAGTTCTAATGCTTCCTAAAACGCAATATCGCATCTCTCTTCTATGTTTCATGATAAGATATAATATTCATTGCTAAGTGAAATGTGTACCTCGTATTCACTTCAAAAGTATGTAAGTGCGACACTTCCGTGCTAGGAAATAGCGTTTTCAGATGTCTATGTATCGTAGCAATAGAGTTCTAATGCTTCTCAAAACGCGACATCGCATCTCATTTCTATGCTTCATGATAAGATAAAATATTCATTGCGATGTGTCATGTATAACTCGTATTCACTTCAAAAGAATGTAAATGCGACACTTCCTTGCTAGGAAATAGCGTTTGCTGTTGTCTACGTATCGTAACAATAGAGTTCAAAGGCTTCTTAAATCGCGATATCGCATCTCATTTGTATGTTTCATGATAAGATATAGTATTCATTACGAAGTGTCACGTATACCTCGTATACACTCCAAAATAATGTAAATGCGACACTTCCTTGCTAGGAAGTAGCGTTTGCAGATATCTAGGTATCGAAGCAATAGAGTTCTAAAGCTTCTTAAATCACGAAATTGCATCACATTTCTATGTTTCATGATAAGATATAATATGCATTGTGGAGTGACATGTATACATCGTATTCACTTCAAAAGAATGTAAATGCGACACTTCCATGCTAGGAAATAGCGTTTGCAAATGTCTAGGTATCATAGCAATAGAGTTCTAATGCTTGTTAAAACCCGATATCGCATCTCATTTCTGTGTTTCAAGATAAGATATAATATTCATTGCGAAGTGTCATGTATTCTCGTCTACACTTCGAAAGAATGTATATGCGACACTTCCTTGCTAGGGAATAGCGTTTGCAGATGTCTACGTATCGTAGCAATAGAGTTCTAATGCTTCTTAAAAGGAGATGTCGCATTTCATTTCTATGTTTCATGATAAGACATAATATTCATTGCGAAGTGTCATGTATACCTCGCATTCACTTCAACAGAATGTAGATACGACACTTGCATGCTAGAAAATATTGTTTGCAGATGTCTACGTATCGTAGCAATTGAATTCTAATGCTACTTAAAACGAGATGTCGCATTCCATTTCTATGTTTCGTGATAAGATATAATATTCATTTTGGAGTGTTATGTATACCTCGTATTCACTTCAAAAGAATGTAAATGCGACACTTCCATGCTAGAAAATAGCGTTTGCAGATGTCTACGTATCGTAGCAATAGAGTTCCAATGCTTCTTAGAACGTGATATCGCATCTCACTTCTATGTTTGGTGATAAGATAAAATATTCATTGTAGAGTGTTATGTATACCTCGTATTAATATCAAAAGAATGTAAATGCGACACTTCCTTGCTAGGAAATATTGTTTGCAGATGTCTACGTATCGTAGCAATAGAGTTCTAACGCTTCTTAAAACGCGATAACGCATCTCACTTCAATGCTTCATGATAAGATATAATATTCATTGCGAAGTGTCATGTATACCTCGTATTCCCTTCAAAAGAATGTAAATGCGACACTTCCATGCTAGGAAATAGCATTTGCAGATGTCTCCGTATCAAAGCAATTGAGATCTAGCTATTTATAAATCGCGATATCGCATATCACTTCTATGTTTCATGATAAGATATAATATTCATTGTGGAGACTTAGGTATATCTCGTATTCACTTCAAAAGAATGTAAATGCGACTCCTCATTGCTAGGAAATATCGTTTCCAGATGTCTACGTATCGTAGCAATAGAGTTCTAATGCTTCTTAAAACGCGATATCGCATCTCATTCCTATGTTTCATGATAAGATATAATATTCATTGTGCAGACTTAGCTATACCTCGTATTCACTTCAAAAGAATGTAAATGCGACACTTCCTTGCTATCAAATAGCGTTTGCAGATGTCTACGTATCGTAGCAATAGAGTTCTAATGCTTCACAAAACGCGGTAGCGCATCTCATTTCTATGTTTCATGATAAGATATAATATTCATTGCGAAGTGTCATGTATACCGCGTATTCACCTCAAAAGAATGTAAATGCGATACTTCATTGCTAGGAAATAGCGTTTGGAGATGTCTCCATGTCGACACAATAGAGTTCTAATGAATCTCAAATAACGATATCGCATCTCATTTCTATGTATAAAAGAATTTAGATGCGACACTTCCTTGCTAGGAAATAGCATTTCCAGATGTCTACGTATCGTAGCAATAGAGTTCTAATGCTTCTTAGAACGCGATATCGCACTTCCTTCCTATCTTTCATGATAAGATATAATATTCATTGCGAAGTGTCATGTATACCTCGTATTCCCTTCAAAAGAATGTAAATGCGACACTTCCATGCTAGGAAATAGCATTTGCAGATGTCTCCGTATCAAAGCAATTGAGATCTAACTATTTTTAAATCGCGATATCGCATATCACTTCTATGTTTCATGATAAGATATAATATTCATTGTGGAGACTTAGCTATACCTCGTATTCACTTCAAAAGAATGTAAATGCGACACTTCCTTGCTATTAAATAGCGTTTGCAGATGTCTACGTATCGCAGCAATAGAGTTCTAATGCTTCTCAAAACGCGGTAGCGCATCTCATTTATATGTTTCACGATAAGATATAAAATTCATTGCGAAGTGTCATGTATACCTCGTATTCACTTCAAAAGAATGTGAATGCGACACTTCCTTGTTGGAATATAGCGTTTGCAGATGCCTACGTATCGAAGCAATTGTGTTCTAATGCATCTTAAAACGGGATATCGCATCTTATTTCTATGTTTCATTTTAAGATATAATATTCATTGCGAAGTGCCATGTATACCTCGTATTCACTTCAAAAGAATGTAGATGCGACACTTCCTTGCTAGGAAATAGCGATTCCAGATGTCTACGTACCGTAGCAATAGAGATCTAATGCTTCTTAAAACGCGATTTCGCACTTCATTCCTATGTTTCATGCTAAGATATAATATTCATTGCGAAGTGTCATGTATACCACGTATTTCCTTCAAAAGAATGTAAATGCGACACTTCCATGCTAGGAAATAGCGTTTGAAGATGTCTACGTATCGAAACAACAGAGTTCTAATGCTTCTTAAATCGCGTTATCGCAACTCATTCCTATGTCTCGCGATAAGATGTAATATTCATTGCGAAGTGTCACGTATACCGCGTATTCACTTCAAAAAAATGTAAATGCGACACTTCCTTGCTAGGAAATAGCGTTTCCAGGAGTCTACGTATCGTAGCAACAGAGATCTAGTGCTTCTCAAGACGCGATATCGCATCTCATTCCTATGTTTCATGATATGATATAATATTCATTGTGGAGTGTTATGTATACCTCGTTTTCACTTCAAAAGAATGTGAATGCGACACTTCCCTGCTAGGAAATAGCGTTTCCAGATGTCTATGTATCGTAGCAATAGAGTTCTAGTGCTTCTCAAGACGCGATATCGCATCTTTTCTCTATGTTTCATGATAAGATATAATATTCACTGAGGAGTGTTAAGTATACCTCGTATTCACTTCAAAAGAATGTAAATGCGACACTTCCCTGCTAGGAAATAGCGTTTCCAGATGTCTATGTATCGTAGCAATAGAGTTCTAGTGCTTCTCAAAACGCGATATAGCATCTTTTTTCTATGTTTCATGATAAGATATAATACTCATTGCGAAGTGTTATGTATACCGCGTATTCACTTCAGATGAATGTAAATGCGACAGTTCCATGTTAGGAAGTAGCGTTTGCAAATGTCCACGTATCGTAGCAATAGAATTCTAATGCTTGTTAAAACCCGATATCGTATCTCACTTCTGTGTTTCACGATAAGATATGATATTCATTGCGAAGTGTCATGAATTCTCGTCTACAAATCGAAAGAATGTAAATGCAACACTTCCTTGCTAGGAAATAGCGTTTGCTGATGGCTACGTATCGAAGCAATAGAGTTCTAATGCATCTTAAATCGCGATATCGCATCTCATTTCTATGTTTCATGATAAGATATAGTATTCATTGTGCAATGTTATGTATTCCTCGCATTCACTTCAAGAGAATGTAAATGCGACACTTCCTTGCTTGGAAATAGCGCTTGCAGATGTCTACGTATCGTAGCAATAGAGTTCTAATGCTTCTCAAAACGCGATATCGCATCTCATTTCGATGTCTCATGATAAGATATAATATTCTTTGCGGATTGTCATGTATTCTCGTCTACACTTCAAAAGAATGTAAAGGCGACACTTCCTTGCTATGAAATAGCGTTCCCAGATGTCTACGTATCGAAGCTATAGAGCTCTAACGCTTCTCAAAACGCGATATCGCATCTCATTTCTATGATTCATGATAAGATATAATATTCATTGCGAAGTGTTATGTATTCCTCGTCTGCACTTCAAATGAATGTAAATGCGACATTTCGTTTCTAGGAAATAGCGTTTGCAGATGTCTACGTATCGGAGCAATAGAGTTCTAATGCTTCTTAAAACGAGATATCGCAACTCATTTCTATGTTTCATGATTAGATATAATATGCATTGCGAAGTGGCATGTATTCCTCGTCTACACTTGCAATGAATGTAAATGCGACACTTCCTTGCTAGGAAATAGCGCTTGCAAATGTTTACGTATCGAAGCAATAGAGTTCAAATGCTTCTTAAAACGGGATATTGATTCTCATTTCTATGTTTCCTGATGAGATATAATATTCATTGCGAAGTGTCATGTATGCCTCGTATTCACATCAAAGGAATGTAAATGCGACACTTTCTTGCTAGGAAGTGGCGTTTGCAGATGTCTACGTATCGAAGCAATAGAGTTGTAATGCTTCTTATATCGCGATGTCGCATCTCATTTCTACGTTTCATGATTAGATATAATATTCATTGTGGAGTGTTATGTATCCCTCGTATTCACTTCAAATGAATGTAAATGCGACAATTCCTTACAAGGAATTAGCGACTGCAGATGTCTACGTATCGTAGCAATAGAGTTCTAATGATTCATAAAACGCGATATCGCATCTCATTTCTATGTTTCGTGATAAGTTATAATAGTCATTGCGAAATGTCGCGTATACCTCGTATTCACTTCTAAACAAAGTAAATGCGACACATCCATGCTAGGAAATAGCGTTTGCATATGTCTACCTACCGTAGCAATAGAGTTCTAATACTGCTTAAAACGCGATATCGCATCTCATTTCTATGTTTCATGATAAGGTATAATATTCATTGCGAAGTGTCATGAATGCCTCTTATTCACTTCAAAAGAATGTAAATGCGACACTTCCTTGCTAGGAAATAGCGTTCGCAGATGTCTACGTATCGTAGCAATAGAGATCTAATGCATCTTAAAACGAGATGTCGCATCTCGTTTCTCTGTTTCATGATAGGATATATCATTCATTGCGAAGTGTCATGTATACATCGTATTCACTTCAAATGAATGTAAATGCGACACTTCATTGCTAGGAAATAGCGTTTGCATATGTCTACGTATCGTAGCAATCGATTTCTAATACTGCTTAAAACGCGGTATCGCATCTCATTTCTATGTTTCGTGATAAGATATAATATTCATTGCGAAGTTTCACTTATACCTCGTATTCACTTCAAATCAATGTAAATGCGACACTTCCTTTCTAGGAAATGGCGTTTGCTGAAGGCTTCGTATCGTAGCAACAGCATTCTGACACATCTTAAAACGCGATATCGCGTCTCATTTAATGTTTCATGATAAGATGTAATATTCATTGCGAAGTGTCATGTATGCATCGTATTCACTTCAAATGAATGTAAATGCGACACTTCCTTGCTAGGAAATAGCGTTTGCATATGTCCACGTATCGTAGCAATAGAGTTCTAATGCTATTTAAATCGCGATATCGCATCTCATTTCTATGTTTCATGATAAGATATAACATTCCTTGCGAAGTGTCATGAATGCATCGTATTCAACTTCAAATGAATGTAAATACGACACTTCCATTCTAGGATATAGCTTTTGTAGATGTTTACGTATTGTAGCAATAATGTTCTAATACTTCTTAAATCGCGATATCGCATTTCGTTTCTATGTTTCGTGATAAAGTATAATATTCAATGTGGAGTGTTATGTATATCCCGTATTCCCTTCATAAGAATGTAAATGCGACACTTCCCTGCTAGGAAATAGCGTTTGCAGATGTCTACGTATCGAAGCAATAGCGTTCTAATGCTTCCTGAAACGGGATACCGCATTTCATTTCGATGTTTCACGATAAGATTTAATATTCTTTGCGATGTGTTTGTATTCCTCGTCTACACTTCAAATGAATATAAATGCGACAATTCCTTTCTAAAAAATAACGTTTCCAGGTGTATACGTATCGAAGCAATTGACTTCTAATGCTTCCTAAAACGCGATAAAGCATCTCATTTCTATGTTTCATGATAGGATATAATATTCATTGCGAAGTGTCATGTATACCTGGTCTACGCTTCAAATGAATGTAAATGCGATACTTCCTTACTAGGAAATAGCGAATGCAGATGTCTACGTATCGAAGCAATAGATCTCTAATGCTTCTTAGAACGAGATATCGCATCTCTCTTCTATGTTTCATGATAAGATATTATATTCATTGCGAAGTGTCATGTATACCTCGTATTCTCTCCAACGAAATGCAAATGCGACACTTCCTTCCTAGGAAATGGCGTATTCGGATGTCTACGTATCGTAGCAATAGAGTTCTAATGCTACATAAATCTCGATATCGAATCTCATTTATATGTTTCGTGATAAGATATAATATTCATCGCGAAGTGTCATGCACACCTCGTATTCACTTCAAAAGAATGTAAGTGCGACACTTCCATGCTAGGAAATAGCGTTTGCTGATGTCTACGCGTCGAGGCAATAGAGTTCTAATGCTTCTTAGATCGCGATATCGCATCTCATTTCTATGTTTCATTATAAGATATAATATTCATTGCGAAGAGTCATGTATACCTCGTATTCACATCAAAAGGATGTAAATCCTACTATTCCTTGCTAGGGCATAGCGTTTGCAGATGCCTACGTATCGTAGCAATAGAGTTCAAATGCTACTTAAATCGCGATATCGCATCTCATTTCTATGTTTCGAGATAAGATATAATATTCATTGCGAATGGTCATGTATACCTTGTATTCACTTCAAAAGAATGTAAATGCGACTATTGCTTGCTGGGAAATAGCGTTTGCAGATGTCTACGTATCGTAGCAATAGCGTTCTAATGCTACTTAAATCTCGATATCGCATCTCATTTCTATGTTTGATGATAAGATATAATATTCATTGCGAAGTGTCATGTATACCTCGTATTCACATCAAAAGAATGTAAATGCGACTATTGCTTGCTAGGTAATAGCGTTTGCAGCTGCCTACGTATCGTAGCAATAGAGTTCTAATGCTTCTTAGATCGCGATATCGCATCTCATTTCTATGTTTCATTATAAGATATAATATTCATTGCGAAGTGTCATGTATACCTCGTATTCACATCAAAAGAATGTAAATCCGACTATTCCTTGCTAGGGCATAGCGTTTGCAGATGCCTACGCATCGAGGCAATAGAGTTCTAATGCTTCTTAAAAGGCGATATCGCATCTCATTTTTATGTTTCATTATAAGATATAATATTCATTGCGAAGTGTCATGTATACCTCGTATTCACATCAAAAGAATGTAAATGCCACACTTCCTTGCTCGGAAATAGCGTTTCCATTTGTTTACTTATCGGAGCAATAGAGTTCTATTGCTTCATTCAACACGATGTCGCAAGTCATTTCAATGATTCATGGTAATTTGCAATGTTCTATGCAATATGTTACATTTGTCTGCATCTAGACCTTAGAAGGATGTGAATCCTATACTTACTTGCAACAGAATATCGTTTCCAGATCTCTTTGTGTCCAAGCAAGACATTTCTAATACTTCAATCAGCGCGATGTCGCATCTCATTTCAACGTTTCAATGCAAAGTATCTGTAATCATATATCCATAACATTGTGCCTAACTGTTAGAAGTCTTCAATAGAATGTGAACTATATAATTCCATGCAACGGCATGGCGCTCCGTAGTGTCTGTCTGTTAAAGCAATCGAGCTAGAATTCTCCATGCAATGCGCTGGAGCATCCCATTTCATCGTTTCAAAGTAAGAATGCTGTAATCTCTTATGCATAGCTCTATGCTTATCTGCTTTAAAACTTCATAAGAATGTAAATTCTACAGCTCCATGCAACAGAATTGCCCTTCGTAGTGTCTACATGTCGAGACAATAGAGTACTAATGCATTATACAATGCCATGACTCATCTCATTTCAACGTTTCGAATTAAGTAAGCTGTAATTTTCTATGAAAAGCATTATAATTATCTGCTTCTACTCTACAATAGAATGTGAATTCTATAGATCCAAGCAACAGGAGGGCAGGCTCTCCACCATCCTACTGCCTGCCCTGATGGGGGCAAAGGATTCCCAGGGCCACTCAAACCGCGACCAACATCTATCTTATACTCTAACCGATTCATCGTTATGCGTTTTCCATTAAGCTTGCCGGGATCAGTGATATTGATTCGCTCAATCTAAATTATTATTTTCTTTTTAAGTTTCTCGATTTTTTTAGTTTCTCTCACGATATCGTCTATTTCGTTGTACCTTACCCTTACAGTATGGTATATAATCTGTTGTTTGATATTTCTAGGATTTCCTCTCAATAAATGCAATGCTTCCACATATTCTCTTTCCCTTTCTCTTTAGCTACATTGTTGTTATTTTATGCTTTTCACCCTCCACATTCACTCTCTACACCATCTCGGAACAGGCGTTATACGATTACTGCAGGATGACGCCCCGGTCTCGTTACACCGAGATCGAGTGTTCTCTCTTGCATCCGTTGATTTATATATGTTATATATTGGAGAATATTTCCTCTTATCCTTTGTATTTTTCGAATGAAATTACATTGACAGAAGTACGAGCTAGTTCTGCACGCCTATTTGAAACAACATTAAATCACCTTGTTAAACAATAATATATTAAATGTGACTTGGACTTTTAAATTTGAATTTATAAACATCTAACAGGTAAATATGTTTTTCTTACTATTTATATCATTATACATTCAGTGATTTATTGTGTGCAGTGATTTGATATATTAACTGCTTGATTATATCTTGCAATGAACTTTGCGTACCAAACATTGTTTTTACTCCTGATGGGAGTGGATAGTTCATTGTTTTATATTCTTATATCGCATTGATTATAAAAGTATATGACATCCTTTTTATGCAGTCATGTATAATTATGTACTGTGACGGGTTTTCCCGTTACAATCCGCAAGAAAAGGGTATATAGAACCAATAATAACGGGGTATCCAGAAGTTTAGTCCGGGGTTATATCGGGGTACAGAATATCCGCGTGCTTCGGCAACGCAAAGTACAGAGCAATAAATTTCCTATCCAGCAAGTATTTCGAAGCTGCGAGGCTGGGACTTTTTGGGCGCCAGCTACTCAAGAAGTAGCAAAAACTAATAATCCACGCAACCCGGGGAAACCCGGTGCAAGATGCAAGAATTTCGAAATACTCTTTCGCTCGACTGCTTCTAGCCGAGTGCGCAAATCAGGGTCGCGGGATACTGAACTCACGGCTTCTTTCTAGATTGCCTCGACGCGGTATTACAAAAGGGTATACGACACGCCGCGAATGACCGGGGATCACCACCCGTTATACAATACAAATTACAATACGCGATATCACAATTGCGGCAGGAAACAAATGGGACGCTTTAGCGTATAAGGACTCACGTTCTCGTTTCCAACAAGTATGGATCTCGTTCAGTCCGTCTACCTCTCTCTCTCTCTCTCTCCTCCGAATCGCTCCGTATAATCGCTTGCTCGGTTGCTCGCTAAGTAGTCGCTAAGTCGTTCAGAAGAATAAGAGGCTGTCTTCGTGCTGGCTAGCTCATTATTTAGGTTTGCTGGGGGTCTTCGGATCCCCTTAGATCCTCCTTAGGGCTCCTTGATGGGGTAGGGTCATACGCTTCGGTATTGTTCGGGGCATCGATCGGTGGATTTCGGCGATCTTCCCTGATCGCCCCCTCTGGTGTGTCTAGAGGGGGTCCTCTGGATTATTTGAACTGCGGCGCGTGTCGCGCGCCGCGCTTTCCACGGCTCACTTGCAATTCCGCTGCGTATCTTGAGTTTTCCTCTCCATGGGCTCAGGGGAGGGGTAGAGGTCCTTCTCACACCCGAGAACCATCCTGTTTGTCTCCATGGACTATGGCAGTGGTCTTATCGTTGCAGAGCTCTGGATCGTATCCCTCGGGCTTCAGGGTCTCTTCTTGCTCACTTCCCGACTCCTCCACCATCGAGCCCGTCACGCTACCTCGGCGCACAGCCCTTCCGCGAACCTGCGGTCTTATTATCCGCCGAAGAGGCGTCTTATGGGTCGCTTCTTCCATCAGCTCGCCAGTCTTATCCGTCGAACGGAGTGAGAGAAACGAACGGGGGGGGGGGGGGGGTTTCTACCATCGTGTATTTCACGCTCCTCGCAAATACTGCTATCGCAATGGTCCGTATCGCGCTTCTCGCATGGGTGGTGACCTGCGAGCTAGTCTGACCGAAGCAGGGGGGGGGGGGGTGAGCGAGCCTTGTGACGTCACCACGTCACAGTACATACAAATTTGCGATTAAGTAGCTATGTGTTCAAATTCAATTCCGAATAATGCACTAAAAAGCATCCCAGATAACAAACGGCAAGATGGTAGCGACACCATGCCGGCACTATATTGCCACTTCCGAGGAGTGTCAACTGATTCGTAGTCATCTGTGACCGGATTCGTTAACTAAAATGTCAGAACGTGTTACCAGCACGTTCTAGACAAGCGAATCGCGCAGCACCAGCACCATGGTGACACGCGTATCATCGCTCCATTCATGAATCTCCTCAGCAATGACGCAGGATCACATTTGGCAATGGGGAACCTGTGCTTTCATACAAATTAGAACCGTTAGATGTCATTGGATGTTCAGCATATGAGTATTGATAGACATTTTGATGGTCGTTTTCCTATATTTATAGTTATTGAACGAGTCGTATATATTTCTTTCAATCCATCATAGACTAAAAATATTATTTATAAAAAAAATTTACTTATAAAATAAAATTCATGCTGTTGCGTCCCTAACTTCGCCTTGTGTAATTTTTGAAATAACATGCTGTCATCGTATTTAATGTAACCCTCAATTGCATGAATTTGCAACAATAAATTGAAGAAAATATATATAAAATAAGTGTGTATATTTTTATGACAAAGTAATTATCGACTTTATGGAAAAAATCGCCCTATCGAGCTAGTTTATAGAAAATAATAAAATCGAGTTCTTATATCTTTGTTTTGTGCCGGTGTATCTATTTTGGAATCAAAATAAATAAATTGCACAGTTTAGTCATTTTTCATATTTGCTTATAATTTTTATGGAAACAGCTTCCCCATTAGTAAATGTCAGCCTACGCCACAACCACAAGTGTAGCTATGGTGAGCTGATAGTGTCATTGTCACGGCCGTCTAGCCCGTGTGCTATATTTCGGTGCTTTAATAGTGCCGTGATACGAATGCCGCCCCAGTACTAACAGTATGCCATTTCGAAAGCTGAGTAGGAGCACTTTGTTAGCACAGTTCTGTCACGGAATTCGTTCCATCCGTTGTCATTGGCGTGCCAATCGCTGGCTGTTTGGGATATTGTAGTGCATGAGGCAGACTTGTTCCTTATCATCGTCAAGGAGATGGATTTTCACTCCCCCCTTTTTGAATTTTTTAAATTATTGTTTGGAATTTTTGCCGTTTCTGTATCTCTATGACCGCATTGTGGATTCAACTTATGTACGATCTTTTTGGTCTTCATCTTTTATTACATGTAATATTATATATGCGATGCACTTTTGTTATGTAATGCTCCGATTTGTAAGCCTCAGATACTTTTATTCTTTGGTAAAGCAACTTATTCGATTAATGTATATTTATTAGACATAGATATAAACAATTAGAAAAATGTTATTAAAACGCTATTAAATATGTTGTTGCAATTATATACTTAAGGTCTGAAGATGTAGATGCAATTAATGTCCGATATTTTACGTGATCCAATCGACGTATCAAGTGAGGCTATGAAATATAAAAATCTTTTACTATTCTTGGACCCCTTTACATGTTAAATGAATGATTAGTTCTGCAAGACAAGAAGCCTGAATTAGTGAGATATCTAGGAACATAAGTAATTTGTAAGTAACACATCTTTTCTCTTTGAAATATTTGCCTTTGCATAGAATAGAACGTATAGATATAATGGCCTGTTTTGTACCCATTTCGGTCCAATTCTATTATAGCCTTTGAGCAGAAGTAATATTGATTATACTTGATTTTTGCAATAGTTCTTTGATTAACAGATTTTATTAACCTAGAATCATCATTTGACGGATGATTCTATCAATCTACTTTGTAGCTCCATCAGTTTCTTTTTCTGCTCGCTACTTTCCATTTTCAGTTCCGTATACTTATCCTTTATCACCATCATATATGTTGCGTAAAATTACAATAACCTTTTGTCCTCAAATTTTGCGGATATTTCAATTAAATTTCCTTTGATTAAATAAACGGAAATTAAAAAACAGTGGCACGTACCATTTCTTGGAAACGTTGTATCGTAATTTGCATCTGACTGTTTTGAAAGGCACGCACTTTACTTAACGTTTGCAATGATTCGGTTAGCGAAGTAAAGAAATATTCTACTTTCGAAATTGTTGGCTCTTGTAATTCTAAGGCAAATATATTCATCTGTCGACATCGTGAACATTGTTTTTTGGCAAAATTCCAGAAAAACAAATATACTATGAGTAAAATAATAAACATCATAATATTAAATTTAACTCTGTTCATCGTTGCCTTGTCGGACACATCCATAACAATATACAGGGTGGGGCAGTAATAATTAGCACCTCAGATATCCACGAAACTATAAGTTTCATAGAAGTTTTTGCTAATATAAAATTGCATAGTACAAAGGGGCCATCCGTTGATGAAAATAGTTTTTTTGTAAGTGGAGTTATGTTGGACATATGAAGGTTACCTTCATTTTTTAAAATGAATTGGTATGTCCATTCTTCCGTAATACGATAGAGCATTTTAAAGCAAGTTTAACGATCTGTAACATGAAGGCATTGAAGATTACAAAAAGTAAAGAAAGGCGATAATACTCACGGTTTTGATAGTAAATGAAACATACGTATTGTAAACAGTGGTGGAAGGCGTAATACTTACCGTTTACTTCACTGTGAATAAACACTTTTCGAAGGGCATTTCAATAGTTTGCAGCATAAGGTAAACATGATAAGATTAGTATTGAAAAATCGGTTCGAATACGTTTGGTTAGGCTGTTCTTTGTGTCGTTCATTTTATAAGTACTGAGCTGCGGATTCCTGAGGACAGCTCACAAAATTGCTGAACTATGGAAGATTATCATTGTGAATTTGAATCAAAAGGTAATTAAATTCCATTAGATTGTAAACAGATCTCAATGTTTCATTTTAGATAGTAAGATTAAATACTCTTTACAAAACTACACGAATGGATACATACCTTTCTGTTATTATTATTTCATAAAGAATTATAATTGCAATTATATAGTTCATTACGATAAAAAATATTTCTCAGAAAATTCTAAATATTAAATTAAAGAATCAAGTAAAACATTTTTAATAATTACGAATATGAAAGATACTTGAACATTCCAATAGAAAGATGTCTAAACAGGAGCTAGAAAGGTCAAACATTCAATTTCAATTCCAGAATTCATCTATTAGAGGCAAAATGTTTCGAAAGCTTTAATTACAGTCTTTAATGCAAGCAGTTGGGCAGTATTTCAATTTTTAAGAAAATTGATGAAAGTCAACCATTTTGAAGTGGTCAGAATCTTTGTCGTTTGAGCAATAAGTGAATAACAAATAACTGCATAAATTCCAGGCTTAAAAACTTATGGATTAAATCCTATGCAGACTCGTTTATGAGCGAGTTACTAAATAATAATTCACACTAAGTAATCATTTTAAAACGTAAACGATTACATCTCGGGAACTTTCAAAGATATCAGAAGCGTGAAAAGTATGTGGTTTATCAAAAACTCTTCTAAAAGAACGGACGAAGCCAATAGAAATCTTTGTTGAAGTAAGCAAGTTCTAATGTTCTAAGCAACGCGATGGCCCTTATCTGCCTATGTTTCATAGCAAGTAAGTTCTGAATTTCTATTAAATCCGATGGAATTTCTCACTACTAACGTTTCAAAGTAAGTTCTCAAATTCTCAGTTCTACGTTTAAAACTATGTGTGTTCTATATATCTATGTAAAGTGATGGTTCCTATTAGTTGTGACGGAAACCTATATATAGTAAGTCAGGGAAGCTCGAAGGGGTTAATTATCTAAATGCTTTAAGGTGTAAAACGTACTTTAATCTAAAGCGGTCTATCGTTCCAAGGTATCCGCTCACGTACAACTTTTCTTGGGCGCCAGCTGCTCAGAAAGTAGCAACGGGATAGACTACACGACCCCGGGAACCCTGGGGCGGAACAACCCTTGAAACTTCGAAATGGTCCTCCTCTCGACTACGTCTAGCCAAGTACACACACTCAGGTCGCGAGATACTGAAGTCACGGCATGTTTATTTATGGTCTCGACGTGGGTTTAACTATGAAGGGCTACGGGAAACTACGCAACACGCCGCAAATTACCGGGTATCATAACTCGCTCCACGATATAAGATACAATATACAATATGCGACACAAGAAATGGGACGCTTTAGCGAATAAGCTCTCACGTTCTCTTCTTCAGGTTCCTTGAATTCGCTGGTGGTCCTCGGGTCTCCTGCATCCTCCTCGGGGCTCCTTGGTGGAGTGGGCTGTAGGCTTCGGTATTGTTCGAGTCCATCGATCAGTGGATTTCGGCGATTTCCTCTTCTCGCCCCCTTGGGTGTCCCTGAGGGGATCCTCCTGATCATTTAAATTGCGTAGCGCCTCGCGCGACGCGCTCCCATGGCCCACCTGCAGGGCCGCTGGACTTTTGACTTCTCTTTAGGGGGTTAAGGATGGTTGAGGACCTTCTCACATCCCAGAGCATTATAAAGCACAAAAGCAGATAAGCATAATGCGATGCATAGAGCTTTACAACCTTCTAACTTACTTTGAACTGTTTATATGAAATGCAATATTGAGGTGCATGAAGCATGACAAATTAAATGCCTCGGCACCTGGACATCTAGAAACGCTATCCCCGGGCAAGGAAGTGTAGGGTTCACACTCAATTCATATGCAGAAGCAGATAAACATAACGCGATGCTATGAATATTACATCTTATCATAAAATATAGAAGTAAGATGCGCAGCCGCGTTTTACGAAGCATTAGAACTCTATTGCTTCTAAACCATCAGATATAGAAACGATATTCCGTAGCAAGGAAGTGATCCATTTACATTCATTTGAAGTGTAGAGGAGATATACAAAACGCATTGCATTGAAATTACATCTTATCATGTGACTTAGTATTGATATGCGATATCGCGTTTTATAATGAGTTAGAAATCTATTGCTTCGATGCGTAGACATCTAGAAACGCAATTTCCTAGCCAAGAAGTGTGGCATTTACATTCTTTTGAAGTGAATACGAGGTATACATAACACTTCGCAATGAATATTATATCTTATCATGAAACATACATGAGATGCGATATCGCGTTCTAGGAAGTATTAGAAATCCATTGCTTCGATACGTAGACATCATGGAACGCTATTTCCTAGCAAGGAAGCGTGGGGTTTGCAATCTTTAGATGTGTAGTCGAGGTATACATAAAACTTCCCAATGAATATTATAGCTTATCTTGAAACCCAGAAATGAGATGCGATATCGCGTTTTAAGAAGCAGTGGAACCCTATGGCTTGGGTACGTAGACATCAGAGAACACTATTTCCTAGCAAGGATGTGTGGCCTTCACATTTTTTTGAAGTGTATACGAGGTCCACATAGCTCTTCGCAAAGAATATTGCATCTTATCATAATACGTAGAAATGAGATGCAATATCGCATTTTAAGCAGCATTAGAACTCTATTGCTTGGATACGCAGACATCTGGAAACGCTATTTCCTAGCAAGGAAGTGTGGTATTTGCAATCTTTGGAAGTGTAGTCGAGGTATACATAATACTTCGCAATGAATATAATAACTTATCTTGAAACCCAGAAATGAGATGCGATATCGCGTTTTAAGAACCATTTGAACTCTATTTCTTCGATACGTAGACATATGGAAACGCTATCTCTTAAAAAGGAAGTGTGTCATTTACATTCCTTTGAAGTGCAGACAAGGTATACATAACATTTCGCAATGGATATTGTAGCTTATCGTGAAACATAGAAATGAGATGCGATATCGCGTTTTAAGAAGCATTAGAACTTTATAGCTTCGATACGTAGACATCTGCAAACGCTAATTCCTAGGAAGGAAGTGATGCATTTACATTCATTCGAAGTGTAGGCGTGGAAAACAATACTTCGCAATGAATATTATACCTTATCATGAATCATAGAAATGAGATGCGGTATTTCGTTTTAAGAAGCATTAGAACTCTATTGCTTCGATACGTAGACATCTGCAAGCTCTATTTCTTAGCAAGGAAGTGTCGCACTTACATTCAGTTGAAGTGTATGCGAGGAATAAGTGACATTTCGCAATAAATATTATATCCTATCATGAAACATAAGAATGAGATGCGAAATAGCGATTTAAGAAGCATTAGGACTTTATTGCTCCGATACGTAGACATCTGCAAACGCTATAGAATAGCAAGTAAATGTCGCATTTACATTCCTTTGAAGTGAAAACGATGTATACATAACACTCCGCATTGATTATTATATCTTATCATGAAACATAGAAATGAGATGCGATATCCCGTTTTAAGAAGCATTAGAACTCTATACCTTCGATACGTAGACATCTGCAAACGCTATTTCCAAGGAAGGAAGTGTCGCATTTACATTCTTTTGAACTGTATGCGAGGAATAAGTGACATATCGCAATGAATATTATATCCTATCATGAAACATATGAATGAGATGCGATAACGCGTTTTAAGTAGCATTAGAACTCTATTGCCACGATACGTAGACATCTGCAAAAGCTACATCCTAGCAAGGAATTGTCGCATTTACATTCATTTGAAGTGAATACGAGGGATACATAACACTCCACAATGAATGTCATATCTAATCATGAAACGTAGAAATGAGATGCGATATCGCGATATAAGAAGCATTACGACTCTATTGGTTCGATACGTAGACATCTGCAAACGTTATTTCCTAACAAGGAAGTGTCGCATTTACATTCATTTGAAGTGAATACGAGGGATACATTACACTCCACAATGAATATTATATCTTATCATGAAGCGTAGAAATGAGATGCGATATCGCGATATAAGAAGCATTAGAACTCTATTGCCTTGATACGTAAACATCTGCAAGCTCTATTTCCTGGCAAGCAAGTATCGCATTTAAATTCATTGGAAGTGTAGACGAGGAGTACATAGCACTTCGCACCGAATATTACATCTTAACATGAGACATAGATATGAGATGCGATATCGCTCTTCTAGAAGCATTAGTACTCTATTGCTTCGATACCGAGACATCTGGAAACGCTAGTTCCTAGCATGGAAGTGTCGCATTTACATTCCTTTGTAGCGAATACGTGGTATACGTAACACTGCACAATGAATATTATATCTCATCATGAAACATAGAAATGAGATGCGATATCGCGATATAAGAAGCATTAGAACTCTATTGCTTCGATACCTAGACATCTGCAAAAGCTACTTCCTTGGAAGGAAGTGTCGCATTTAAGTTCATTTGAAGCGTATCCGAGGTATACATAACAATTCGCAATGAATATCATATCTTATCATGAAACTTAGAAATGAGATATGATATCTCGATTTAAGAAGCATTATAACTCTATTGCTACGATACGTAAACATCTGCAAGCGCTATTTCCTAGCAAGGAAGTGTCGCATTTACATTCATTGGAAGTGTAGACGAGGAGTACATAGCACTTCGCAACGAATATTACATCTTATCATGAGACGTAGATATGAGATGCGATATCGCTCTTCAAGAAGCATTAGTACTCTATTGCTACGATACGTAGGCTTCGGCAAAAGCTACATCCTAGCAAGGAATTGTCGCATTTACATTCATTTGGAGTGAATACGAGGGATACATAACACTCCACAATGAATATTATATCTAATCATGAAACGTAGAAATGAGATGCGATATCGCGATATAAGAAGCATTAGAACTCTATTGCCTTGATAAGTAAACATCTGCAAAAGCTATTTCCTAGCAAGCAAGTGTCGCATTTACATTCATTGGAAGTGTAGACGAGGAGTACATAGCACTTCGCAACGAATATTATATCTTATCATGGGACATAGATATGAGATGCGGTATCGCGCTTCAAGAAGCATTAGTAATTTATTGCTACGATACGTAGGCTTCGGCAAAAGTTACATCCTAGCAAGGAATTGTCGCATTTACATTCATTTGGAGTGAATACGAGGGATACATATCACTCCAGAATGAATATTATATCTAATCCTGAAACGTAGAAATGAGATGCGATATCGCGATATAAGAAGCATTACAACTCTATTGCTTCGATACGTAGATATCTGCAAACGCTACTTCCTAGCAAGGAAATGTCGCGTTTACATTCCATTGAAGTGAATACGAGGTATACATGCCACTCCGCAATGAATATTATATCATATCGTGAAACATAGAAATGAGATGCGATATCTCGCTTTAAGAAGCATTAGAACCCTATTGATTCTACACGTAGATATCTGCAAACACTACTTCCTAGCAAGGAAGTGTCGCATTTACATTCCATTGAAGTGAATACGAGGTATACATGCCACTCCGCAATGAATATTATATCTTATCGTGAAACATAGAAATGAGATGCGATGTCTCGTTTTAAGAAGCATTAGAACTCTATTGCTTCGATACTTAGACATCTCCAAACGTTATTTCCTAGCAAGGAAGTGTCGCATTTACATTCATTTGAAGTGAATACGAGGGATACATAACACTCCACAATGAATATTATATCTTATCATGAAACGTAGAAATGAGATGCGATATCGCGATATAAGAAGCATTAGACCTCTATTGCCTCGATACGCAAACATCTGCAAGCGCTATTTCCTAGCAAGGAGGTGACGCATTTACATTCATTTGAAGTGTATCCGAGGTATACATAACAATTCGCAATGAATATCATATCTTATCTTGGGACATAGGTATGAGATGCGGTATCGCGCTTCAAGAAGCATTAGTACTCTATTGCTACGATACGTAGACATCTGCAAAAGCTACATCCTAGCAAGGAATTGTCGCATTTACATACATTTGAAGTGAATACGAGGGATACATAACACTCCACAATGAATATTATATCTAATCCTGAAACGTAGAAATGAGATGCGATATCGCGATATAAGAAGCATTACAACTCTATTGCTTCGATACGTAGATATCTGCAAACGCTACTTCCTAGCAAGGAAGTGTCGCGTTTACATTCCATTGAAGTGAATACGAGGTATACATGCCACTCCGCAATGAATATTATATCTTATCATGAAACATAGAAAGGAGATGCGATATCTCGTTTTGGGAAGCATTAGAACTGTATTGCTACGATACGTCGACATCTGCAATCGCTATTTCCTAGCAAGGATGTGTCGCATTTACATTCTTCTGAAGTGAATACGAGGTATACATGACTCTTCGCCATGAATATTATATCTTATCATGAAACGTAGAAATGAGATGCGATATCGCGATATAAGAAGCATTACAACTCTATTGCTTCGATACGTAGATATCTGCAAACGCTACTTCCTAGCAAGGAAGTGTCGCATTTACATTCCATGGAAGTGAATACGAGGTATACATGGCACTCCGCAACGAAAATTATATCTTATCATGAAACATAGAATTGAGATGCGATATCGCGATTTAAAAAGCATTAGAATCCTATTGCTGCGGTACGTAGACATCTGCAAAGGCTATTCAATAGAAAGGAAGTGTCGCATTTACATTCCTTTGGAGTGTAGATGCGGAATACATAACTCTTCGCAATGAATATTATATCGTTTCATGAAACATAGTAATGTGATGCGATATCGCGATTTAAAAAGCATTAGAACCCTATTGCTGCGGTACGTAGACATCTGCAAACGCTATTCAATAGAAAGGAAGTGTCGCATTTACATTCCTTTGTAGTGTAGACGAGGAATACATAACTCTTCGCAATGAATATTATATCTTATCGTGAAACATAGAAATGAGATGCGATGTCTCGTTTTAAGAAGCATTAGAACTCTATTGCCTCGATACGTAAACATCTGCAAGCGCTATTTCCTAGCAAGGATGTGTCGCATTTACATTCATTTGAAGTATATCCGAGGTATACATAACAATTCGCAATGAATATCATATCTTATCATGGGACATAGATATGAGATGCGGTATCGCGCTTCAAGAAGCATTAGAACTGTATTGCTACGAGACGTCGACATCTGCAATCGCTATTTCCTAGCAAGGATGTGTCGCATTTACATTCTTCTGAAGTGAATACGAGGTATACATGACTCTTCGCAATGAATATTATATCTTATCATGAAACATAGAAAGGAGATGCGATATCTCGTTTTGGGAAGCATTAGAACTGTATTGCTACGATACGCCGACATCTGCAAACGCTATTTCCTTGCTAGGAAGTGTCGCATTTACATTCTTCTGAAGTGAATACGAGGTATACATGACTCTTCGCAATGAATATGATATCTTATCATGAAACATAGAAATTAGATGCGATATCGCGATATAAGAAGCATTAGAACACTATTGCTTCTCAAAACGCGATATCGCATCTCATTCCTATGTTTCATGGTAAGATATAATATCGATTGCGAAGTGTCATGCAAACCTCGTATTCACTTCAATGGAATGTAAATGTGACACTTCCATGCTAGGAAGCAGCGTGTGCAGATGTGTACATATCGAAGCAATAGTGTTCTAATGCTTCTTAGAAAGCGATATCGCATATCATTTCTATTTCCCATGATGAGATATAATATTCATTGCGAAGTGTTATGTACTCCTCGTCTACTCTTCAAACGAATGTAAATGCCACACTTAATTTCTAGGAAATTACGTTTGCACATAACTCTGTATCGTAGCAATAGAGTTCTGATGCTTCTTAAAACGCGATATCGCATGTCATTTCGATGTCTCATGATAAGATATAATATTCATTGTGGAGAGCTATGTATACCTTGTATTCACTTCAAAAGAATGTAAATGCGGCAACTTCCTTTCTAGGAAGAAGCGTTTCCAGATGTCTACGTATCGTAGCAATAGTCTGCTAATGCTTCTTAAAACGCGATATCGCATCTCATTTCTATGTTTCGTGATAAGGTATAATATTCATTGTGGTGTCTTATGTATACCTCGTATTCACTTCAAAAGAATGTAAATGCGACACTTCCTTGCATGGAAATAGCGTTTGCAGGTGTCTACGTATCGAAGCAATAGACATCTGATGCTTCATAAATCGCCATATCGCATCTCATTTCTATGTTTCATGTTAAGATTTAATATTCATTGTGCAGTGTTATGTATACCTCGTATTCACTTCAAAAGAATGTAAATGCGACACTTCCTTGCTAGGAAGTAGCGTTTGCAGATGTCTGCGTATCGAAGCAATAGAATTCTAATGTTTCTTATATCGTCATATCGCATCTCATTTCTATGTTTCATGATAAGATATAATATTCATTGTGCGGTGTTATGTATACCTCGTATTCACCTCAAAAGAGTGTAATTACGACACTTTCTTGCTTGGAAATAGCGTTTGCAGATGTCTACGTATCGAAGAAATAGACATCTAACGCTTCATAAATCGCTATATGGCATCTCATTTCTACGTTTCATGATAAGATATAATATTCATTGTGCAGTGTTATGTGTACCTTGTATTCACCTCAAAAGAATGTAACTGCGACACTTCCTTGTTAGGGATAGCGTTTGCAGATGTCTAAGTATCGAAGCAATAGAGTTCTAGTGCTTCTTAAATCGCCATATTACATCTCATTTCTATGTTTCATTATATGATATAATTTTCATTGTGGAGTGTTATGTATACCTCGTATTCACTTCAAAAGAATGTAAATGCGACACTTCCTTGCTTGGAAATAGCGTTTCCAGATGTCTACATATCGAAGCAGTAGATTTCTAATGCTTCTTAAATCGCCATATTGCATCTCATTTCTATGTTTCATGATAAGATATAATATTCATTGCGAAGTGTCATGTATACCTCGTATTCCTTTCAAAATAATGTAAATGCGACACTTCCTTGCTAGGAAGTAGCGTTTGCAGATGTCTACCTATCGAACCAATAGATTTCTAATGCTCCTTAAACCGCCATATCGTATCTCATTTCTATGATTCATGATAAGATATAATATTCATTGTGCAGTGTTATGAATACCTCGTACTCACTTCAAAACATTGTAAATGCGACACTTTCTTGTTTGGAAATAGCGTTTGCAGATGTCTACGTATCGAACCAATAGACTTCTAATGCTTCTCAAAACACGATATCGCTTCTCATTTCTATGTTTCATGATAATATATAATATTCATTGCGAAGTGCCATCTATACCTCGAATACACTTCAATTGAATGTAAATGCGACACTTCCTTGTTAGGAAGTAGCGTTTGCAGATGTCTACGTATCGAAGCAATAGAGTTCTAATGCTTCTTAAATCGCCATATTACATCTCATCTCTATGTTTCATAATGAGATATAATATTCATTGTGGAGTGTTATGTATACCTCGTATTCACTTCAAGAGAATGTAAATGCGACACTTCCTTGCTAGGAAATAGAGTTTGCAGATGTCTACGTTTCGTGGCATTAGGGTTCTAATGCTTCTCAAAACGCGATATCGCATCTCATTTCTATCTTTCAAGATAAGATATAATATTCATTGCGAAGTGCCATGTATACCTCGCATACACTTCAATTGAATGTACATGCGACACTTCCTTGCTAGGAAATAGCGTTTGCAGATGTCTGCGTATTGAAGCAATAGAGTTCTAATGCTTCTTAAACCGTCATATCGCATCTCATATTTACGTTTCCTGATAAGATATAATATTCATTGCGAAGTGTCATGTATGCCTCGTATTCCTTTCAAAGGAATGTAAATGCGACACTTCCTTGTTAGGGATAGCGTTTGCAGATGTCTACGTATCGAAGCAATAGATTTCTAATGCTTCTTAAATCGCCATATTACATCTCATTTCTATGTTTCATGATAAGATATAATTTTCATTGTGGAGTGTTATGTATACCTCGTATTCACTTCAAAAGAATGTAAATGCCACACTTCCTTGCTTGGAGATAGCGTTTGCAGATGTCTACATATCGAAGCAATAGATTTCTAATGCTTCTTAAATAGCCATATTGCATCTCATTTCTATGTTTCATGGTAAGATATAATATTCATTGTGGAGTGTTATGTATACCTCGTATTCCTTTCAAAGGAATGTAAATGCGACACTTCCTTGTTGGGGATAGCGTTTGCAGATGTCTACGTATCGAAGCAATAGAGTTCTAATGCTCCTTAAATCGTCATATCGAATCTCATTTCTATGTTTCATGATAAGATATAATATTCATTGCGAAGTGTCATGTATACCTCGTATTCCTTTCAAATGAATGTCAATGCGACACTTCCTTGCTAGGAAGTAGCGTTTGCAGATGTCTACATATCGAACCAATAGATTTCTAATGCTTTTTATGTCGCCATATCGCATCTCATTCCTATGTTTCATGATAAGATATAATATTCATTGTGCAGTGTTATGGATATCTCGTCTATACTTCAAATGAATGTAAATGCGACACTTCCTTGCTAGGAAATAGCGTTTGCAGATGTCTACGTATCGTTGCATTAGATTTCTAATGCTTCTCAAAACGCTATATCGCCTCTCATTTCTATGTTTCACGATAAGATATAATATTCATTGTGGAGTGTCATGTACACCTCGTATTCCTTTCAAAAGAATGTAAATGCGACACTTCCTTGCGTGGAAATAGCGTTTGCAGATGTCTACGTATCGAAGCAATTGAGTTCTAATGCTTCTTAAATCGCCATATTGCATCACATTTCTATGTTTCATGATAAGATATAATATTCAATGTGGAGTGTTATGCATACCTCGTATTCAATTCAAAAGAATATAAATACGACACTTCCTTGCTAGGAAATAGCGTTTGCAGATGTCTACGTATCGAAGCAATAGAGTTCTAATGCTTCTGAAATCGTCATATCGCATCTCATTTCTATGTTTCATGATAAGATATAATATTCATTGCGAAGTGTCATGTATACATCACATTCCTTTCAAAAGAATGTAAATGGGACACATCCTTGCGTGGGAAGTAGCGTTTGCAGATGTCTACCTATCGAACCAATAGATTTCTAATGCTTCTTAAACCGCCATATCGTATCTCATTTCTATGATTCATGATAAGATATAATATTCATTGTGCAGTGTTATGAATACCTCGTACTCACTTCAAAACATTGTAAATGCGACACTTTCTTGTTTGGAAATAGCGTTTGCAGATGTCTACGTATCGAACCAATAGACTTCTAATGCTTCTCAAAACACGATATCGCTTCTCATTTCTATGTTTCATGATAATATATAATATTCATTGCGAAGTGCCATCTATACCTCGAATACACTTCAATTGAATGTAAATGCGACACTTCCTTGTTAGGAAGTAGCGTTTGCAGATGTCTACGTATCGAAGCAATAGAGTTCTAATGCTTCTTAAATCGCCATATTACATCTCATTTCTATGTTTCATAATGAGATATAATATTCATTGTGGAGTGTTATGTATACCTCGTATTCACTTCAAGAGAATTTAAATGCGACACTTCCTTGCTAGGAAATAGAGTTTGCAGATGTCTACGTTTCGTGGCATTAGGGTTCTAATGCTTCTCAAAACGCGATATCGCATCTCATTTCTATCTTTCAAGATAAGATATAATATTCATTGCGAAGTGCCATGTATACCTCGCATACACTTCAATTGAATGTACATGCGACACTTCCTTGCTAGGAAATAGCGTTTGCAGATGTCTGCGTATTGAAGCAATAGAGTTCTAATGCTTCTTAAACCGTCATATCGCATCTCATATTTACGTTTCCTGATAAGATATAATATTCATTGCGAAGTGTCATGTATGCCTCGTATTCCTTTCAAAGGAATGTAAATGCGACACTTCCTTGTTAGGGATAGCGTTTGCAGATGTCTACGTATCGAAGCAATAGATTTCTAATGCTTCTTAAATCGCCATATTACATCTCATTTCTATGTTTCATGATAAGATATAATTTTCATTGTGGAGTGTTATGTATACCTCGTATTCACTTCAAAAGAATGTAAATGCCACACTTCCTTGCTTGGAGATAGCGTTTGCAGATGTCTACATATCGAAGCAATAGATTTCTAATGCTTCTTAAATAGCCATATTGCATCTCATTTCTATGTTTCATGGTAAGATATAATATTCATTGTGGAGTGTTATGTATACCTCGTATTCCTTTCAAAGGAATGTAAATGCGACACTTCCTTGTTGGGGATAGCGTTTGCAGATGTCTACGTATCGAAGCAATAGAGTTCTAATGCTCCTTAAATCGTCATATCGAATCTCATTTCTATGTTTCATGATAAGATATAATATTCATTGCGAAGTGTCATGTATACCTCGTATTCCTTTCAAATGAATGTCAATGCGACACTTCCTTGCTAGGAAGTAGCGTTTGCAGATGTCTACATATCGAACCAATAGATTTCTAATGCTTTTTATATCGCCATATCGCATCTCATTCCTATGTTTCATGATAAGATATAATATTCATTGTGCAGTGTTATGGATATCTCGTCTATACTTCAAATGAATGTAAATGCGACACTTCCTTGCTAGGAAATAGCGTTTGCAGATGTCTACGTATCGTTGCATTAGATTTCTAATGCTTCTCAAAACGCTATATCGCCTCTCATTTCTATGTTTCACGATAAGATATAATATTCATTGTGGAGTGTCATGTACACCTCGTATTCCTTTCAAAAGAATGTAAATGCGACACTTCCTTGCGTGGAAATAGCGTTTGCAGATGTCTACGTATCGAAGCAATTGAGTTCTAATGCTTCTTAAATCGCCATATTGCATCACATTTCTATGTTTCATGATAAGATATAATATTCAATGTGGAGTGTTATGCATACCTCGTATTCAATTCAAAAGAATATAAATACGACACTTCCTTGCTAGGAAATAGCGTTTGCAGATGTCTACGTATCGAAGCAATAGAGTTCTAATGCTTCTGAAATCGTCATATCGCATCTCATTTCTATGTTTCATGATAAGATATAATATTCATTGCGAAGTGTCATGTATACATCACATTCCTTTCAAAAGAATGTAAATGGGACACATCCTTGCGTGGGAAGTAGCGTTTGCAGATGTCTACCTATCGAACCAATAGATTTCTAATGCTTCTTAAACCGCCATATCGTATCTCATTTCTATGATTCATGATAAGATATAATATTCATTGTGCAGTGTTATGAATACCTCGTACTCACTTCAAAACATTGTAAATGCGACACTTTCTTGTTTGGAAATAGCGTTTGCAGATGTCTACGTATCGAACCAATAGACTTCTAATGCTTCTCAAAACACGATATCGCTTCTCATTTCTATGTTTCATGATAATATATAATATTCATTGCGAAGTGCCATCTATACCTCGAATACACTTCAATTGAATGTAAATGCGACACTTCCTTGTTAGGAAGTAGCGTTTGCAGATGTCTACGTATCGAAGCAATAGAGTTCTAATGCTTCTTAAATCGCCATATTACATCTCATTTCTATGTTTCATAATGAGATATAATATTCATTGTGGAGTGTTATGTATACCTCGTATTCACTTCAAGAGAATTTAAATGCGACACTTCCTTGCTAGGAAATAGAGTTTGCAGATGTCTACGTTTCGTGGCATTAGGGTTCTAATGCTTCTCAAAACGCGATATCGCATCTCATTTCTATCTTTCAAGATAAGATATAATATTCATTGCGAAGTGCCATGTATACCTCGCATACACTTCAATTGAATGTACATGCGACACTTCCTTGCTAGGAAATAGCGTTTGCAGATGTCTGCGTATTGAAGCAATAGAGTTCTAATGCTTCTTAAACCGTCATATCGCATCTCATATTTACGTTTCCTGATAAGATATAATATTCATTGCGAAGTGTCATGTATGCCTCGTATTCCTTTCAAAGGAATGTAAATGCGACACTTCCTTGTTAGGGATAGCGTTTGCAGATGTCTACGTATCGAAGCAATAGATTTCTAATGCTTCTTAAATCGCCATATTACATCTCATTTCTATGTTTCATGATAAGATATAATTTTCATTGTGGAGTGTTATGTATACCTCGTATTCACTTCAAAAGAATGTAAATGCCACACTTCCTTGCTTGGAGATAGCGTTTGCAGATGTCTACGTGTCGTGGCATTAGAGTTCTAGTGCTTCTCAAAATGCGACATCGCTTCTCATTTCTATGTTTCATGATAAGATATAATTTTCATTGTGGAGTGTTATGTATACCTCGTATTCACTTCAAAAGAATGTAAATGCCACACTTCCTTGCTTGGAGATAGCGTTTGCAGATGTCTACATATCGAAGCAATAGATTTCTAATGCTTCTTAAATAGCCATATTGCATCTCATTTCTATGTTTCATGGTAAGATATAATATTCATTGTGGAGTGTTATGTATACCTCGTATTCCTTTCAAAGGAATGTAAATGCGACACTTCCTTGTTGGGGATAGCGTTTGCAGATGTCTACGTATCGAAGCAATAGAGTTCTAATGCTCCTTAAATCGTCATATCGAATCTCATTTCTATGTTTCATGATAAGATATAATATTCATTGCGAAGTGTCATGTATACCTCGTACTCCTTTCAAAATAATGTAAATGCGACACTTCCTTGCTAGGAAGTAGCGTTTGCAGATGTCTACATATCGAAGCAATAGATTTCTAATGCTTCTTAAATCGCTTATTGCATCTCATTTCTATGTTTCATGGTAAGATATAATATTCATTGTGGAGTGTTATGTATACCTCGTATTCACTTCAAAAGAGTGTAAACGCGATACTTCCTTGCCAGGAAATAGCGTTTGCAGATGTTAAGGTATCGAAGCAATAGAGTTCTAATGCTTCTTAAATCGTCATATTGCATCTCATTTCTATGTTTCGTGATAAGATATAATATTCCTTGTGGAGTGTTATGTATACCTCGTATTCAATTCAAAAGAATGTAAACGCGACACTTCCTTGCTAGGAAATAGTGTTTGCAGATGTCTACGTGTCGTGGCATTAGAGCTCTAATGCTTCTCAAAACGCGGTACCGCTTGTCATTTCAATGTTTCATGATAACATATAATATTCATTGCGAAGTGCCATGTATATCTCGCATACACTTCAAATGAATGTAAATGCGGCACTTCCTTGCTAGGAAATAACGCTTGCAGATGTCTACGTATCGAAGCAATAGAGTTCTAATGCTTCTTAACTCGCCATATCGCATCTCATTTCCATGTTTCATGATAAGATGAAATATTCATTGCGAAGTGACATGTATACCTCGTATTCACTTCAAAAGAATGACAATGCGACGCTGCCGTGCTAGGAAATTGTGTTTGTAGATGTCTACGTATCATAGCAATACAGATCTAATGCTTCTTAAAACGCGATATTGCATCTCATTTCTATGTTTCATGATAAGAAATAATATCCATTGTGAATTGTCATGATTACCTCGTATTCACTTCAAAAGAATGTAAATTCGACTCTTCCTGCCTATTAAATAGCGTTACCAGATGTCTACGTACCGAAGCAATAGAATTCTAATGCTCCTTAAAACGAGATATCGCATCTCATTTCTATGTTTCATGATAAGATATAATATCCATTGCGAAGTGTCATGTGTACCTCGCATATACTTCAAATGAATGTAAATGCGACACTTCCTTGGTAGGAAATAGCGTTTGCAGATGTCTACGTATCGCAGCAATATATTTCTAATGCTTCTTAAATCGCGATATCGCATCTCATTTCTATGTTTCGTGATAAAGTGTAATATTCATTGTGGAGTGTTACGTATACCCCGAATTAACTTCAAAAGAATGTAAATGCGACACTTACTTGCTAGGAAATAGCGTTTGCGGATGTCTACGTATCGAAGCAATAGAGTTCTAATGCTTCTTAAAACGCGATATCGCATCTAGTTTCTATTTTTCATGATAAGATATAATATCCATTGCGAAGTCTCACTTATTCCTCGTATTCACTTCAAATGAATGTAAATGCGACACTTCCTTGCTAGGAAATAGCGTTTGCAGATGTCTACGTTTCGAAGCAGTAGAGTACTAATGCTTCATAAAGCGCGATATCGCGTCTCATTTCAATTTTTCATGATAAGATACAATATTCATTGCGAAGTGTCACGTATAACCCGAATTCACTTCAAAAGAAAGTAGATGCGACACTTCCATGCTAGGAAATAGCGTTTGCAGATGTCTCCGCATCGAGGCCATAGAGTTCTAATGCTTCTTAAACCGCGATATGGCACCTCTCTTCTACGTATCATGATAAGATATAATATTCATTGCGAAGTGTCATGTATATCTCGTCTTCACTTCAAAGGAATGTAAAAGCGGCACTTCCTTGCCAGGAAGTAGCGCTTGCAGATGTCAACGTATCGAAGCAATAGAGTTCTAATTCATCTCAAAACGCGATATCGTAACTCATTCCAATGTTTCGTGATAAGATATAATATTCATTGCGAAGTGTCATGTATACCTCGATTTCACTTCACAAGAATATAAATGCGACACTTCCTTGCTAGGAAATATTGTTTGCAGATGTCTACGTATCACAGGAATAGAGAACTAATGCTTCTTAAAACGAGATGTCGTATTTCATTTTTATGTTTCGTAATAAGATATAATATTCATTGTGTATTTTTATGTATACCTCGTATTCACTTCAATGGAATGTAAGTGCGACATTTCCTTGCTAGGAAATAGAGATTGCAGATGTCTACCTATATTAGCAATAGAGTTCTAATGCTTCTCAAAACGCGATATAGCACCTCATTCCGATGTTTCACGATAAGATATAATATTCTTTGCGAAGTATCATGTATATCTCGTATTCACTTCAAAAGAATGTAAATGCGACACTTGCATATTAGGAAATAGCGTTTGCAGATGTCTACGTATCGAAGCAATAGAGTTCAAATGCTTCTTAAAACGAGATATTGCATCTCATATCTATGTTTCATGATAAGATATAATATTCATTGCGAAGTGTTATGCATTCCTCGCCTACGATTGAAATGGACGTAAATGTGACACTTCCTTGCTAGGAAATAGCGTTTGCAGATGTCTACGTATCGTAGCAATAGAGTTCTAATGCTTCTTAAAACGCGATATCGCATCTCATTACTATGTTGCATGATAAGATATAATTTTCAATGTAATGTGTTATGTATACCTCGTATTCACTTCAGAAGAATGTAAATGCGACACTTCCTTGCAAGGAAATAGCGTTTGCAGATGTCTACTTATCGTAGGGATGGTGTTCTAATGCTTCTTAAAACGCGATATCGCATCTCATTTCTATGTTTCATGGTAAGATATAATATGATTTGCGAAGTGTCATGTATTCCTCGTCTACACTTCAAATGAATGTGAATGCGACATTTCCTCGCTAGGAAATAGCGTTTGCAGATGTCTACGTATCGTAGCAATAGATTTCTAATGCTTCTTAAAGCGCGATATCGCATCTCATTCCTCTATTTCATGGTAAGATATAATATGATTTGCGAAGTGTCATGTATTCCTCGTCTACACTTCAAATGAATGTAAATGCGACACTTCCTTACAAGGAAATAGCGTTTGCAGATGTTTACCTATCGTAGCAATAGAGTTCTAATGCTTCTTAAAACGGGATATCGCTTCTCATTTCTATGTTTCATGGTAAGATATAATATGAGTTGCGAAGTGTTATGTATTCCTCGTCTACACTTCAAATGAATGTGAATGCGATACTTCCTCGCTAGGAAATAGCGTTTGCAGATGTCTACGTATCGTAGCAATAGAGTACTAATGCTTCTTAAAACGCGATATCGCATCTCATTTCTATGTTTCATGGTAAGATGTAATATGATTTGCGAAGTGTTATGTATTCCTCCTCTACATTTCAAATGAATGTAAATGCGACACTTCCTTGCTAGGAAATAGCGTCTGCAGATGTCTAGGTATCGTAGCAATAGAGTTCTAATGCTTCTTAAAACGCGATATCGCGTCTCATTTCTATGTTTCATGGTAAGATATAATATCCATTGCGAAGTCTCACTTATTCCTCGTATTCACTTCAAATGAATGTAAATGCGACACTTCCTTGCTAGGAAATAGCGTTTGCAGATGTCTACGTTTCGAAGCAGTAGAGTACTAATGCTTCATAAAGCGCGATATCGCGTCTCATTTCAATTTTTCATGATAAGATACAATATTCATTGCGAAGTGTCATGTATAACCCGAATTCACTTCAAAAGAAAGTAGATGCGACACTTCCATGCTAGGAAATAGCGTTTGCAGATGTCTCCGCATCGAGGCCATAGAGTTCTAATGCTTCTTAAAACGCGATATGGCACCTCTCTTCTACGTATCATGATAAGATATAATATTCATTGCGAAGTGTCATGTATATCTCGTCTTCACTACAAAGGAATGTAAAAGCGGCACTTCCTTGCCAGGAAGTAGCGCTTGCAGATGTCAACGTATCGAAGCAATAGAGTTCTAATTCATCTCAAAACGCGATATCGTAACTCATTCCAATGTTTCGTGATAAGATATAATATTCATTGCGAAGTGTCATGTATACCTCGATTTCACTTCACAAGAATGTAAATGCGACACTTCCTTGCTAGGAAATATTGTTTGCAGATGTCTACGTATCACAGCAATAGAGTACTAATGCTTCTTAAAACGAGATGTCGTATTTCATTTTTATGTTTCGTAATAAGATATAATATTCATTGTGTATTTTTATGTATACCTCGTATTCACTTCATTGGAATGTAAGTGCGACATTTCCTTGCTAGGAAATAGAGATTGCAGATGTCTACCTATAATAGCAATAGAGTTCTAATGCTTCTCAAAACGCGATATAGCACCTCATTCCGATGTTTCACGATAAGATATAATATTCTTTGCGAAGTATCATGTATATCTCGTATTCACTTCAAAAGAATGTAAATGCGACACTTGCATGCTAGGAAATAGCGTTTGCAGATGTCTACGTGTCGTAACAATAGAGTTCTAATGCTTCCTAAAACGAGATGTCGCATTTCATTTCTATGTTTCGTGATAAGATATAATATTCATTTTGGAGTGTAACGTATACCTCGTATTAACTTCAAAAGAATGTAAATGCGACAGTTCCATGCTAGGAAATAGCGTTTGCAGATGTCTATGTATCGTAGCAATAGAGTTCTAATGCTTCTTAAAACGCTATATCGCATCTCACTTCTATGTTTCATGATAAGATATAATTTTCATTGCGAAGTGTCATGTGTACCTCAATTTCACGTCACAAGAATATAAATGCGACACTTCCTTGCTAGGAAATATTGTTTGCAGATGTCTACGTATCACAGCAATAGAGAACTAATGCTTCTTAAAACGAGATGTCGTATTTCATTTTTATGTTTCGTAATAAGATATAATATTCATTGTGTATTTTTATGTATACCTCGTATTCACTTCAATGGAATGTAAGTGCGACATTTCCTTGCTAGGAAATAGAGATTGCAGATGTCTACCTATATTAGCAATAGAGTTCTAATGCTTCTCAAAACGCGATATAGCACCTCATTCCGATGTTTCACGATAAGATATAATATTCTTTGCGAAGTATCATGTATATCTCGTATTCACTTCAAAAGAATGTAAATGCGACACTTGCATATTAGGAAATAGCGTTTGCAGATGTCTACGTATCGAAGCAATAGAGTTCAAATGCTTCTTAAAACGAGATATTGCATCTCATATCTATGTTTCATGATAAGATATAATATTCATTGCGAAGTGTTATGCATTCTTCGCCTACGATTGAAATGGACGTAAATGTGACACTTCCTTGCTAGGAAATAGCGTTTGCAGATGTCTACGTATCGTAGCAATAGAGTTCTAATGCTTCTTAAAACGCGATATCGCATCTCATTACTATGTTGCATGATAAGATATAATTTTCAATGTAATGTGTTATGTATACCTCGTATTCACTTCAGAAGAATGTAAATGCGACACTTCCTTGCAAGGAAATAGCGTTTGCAGATGTCTACTTATCGTAGGGATGGTGTTCTAATGCTTCTTAAAACGTGATATCGCATCTCATTTCTATGTTTCATGGTAAGATATAATATGATTTGCGAAGTGTTATGTATTCCTCGTCTGCACTTCAAACGAATGAAAATGCGACACTTCCTTGCAAGGAAATAGTGTTTGCAGATGTCTACGTATCGTAGCAATAGAGATCTAATGCTTCTTGTAGCGCGATATCGCATCTCATTTCTATGTTCCATGGTAAGATATAATATGATTTGCGAAGTGTCATGTATTCCTCGTCTACACTTCAAATGAATGTAAATGCGACACTTCCTTGCAAGGAAATAGCGTTTGCAAATGTCTACCTATCGTAGCAATAGTGTTCTGATGCTTCTTAAAACGCGATATCGCATCTCATTTCTATGTTTCATGGTAAGATATAATATGATTTGCGAAGTGTTATGTATTCCTCGTCTACACTTCAAATGAATGAAAATGCGACACTTCCTTGCAAGGAAATAGCGTTTGCAGATGTCTACGTATCGTAGCAATAGAGTTCTAATGCTTCTTGTAGCGCGATATCGCATCTCATTTCTATGTTTCATGGTAAGATATAATATGATTTGCGAAGTGTTATGTATTCCTCGTCTACACTTCAAATGAATGAAAATGCGATACTTACTTGCAAGGAAATAGGGTTTGCAGATGTCTACTTATCGTAGGGATGGAGTTCTAATGCTTCTTAAAACGTGATATCGCATCTCATATCTATGTTTTAAGATAAGATATAATATTCATTGCGAAGTGTTATGCATTCCTCGTCTACGATTCAAATGGATGTAAATGCGACACTTCCTTGCCAGGACATAGCGTTTGCAGATGTCTACGTATCGAAGCAATAGAGTTCTTATCTTACTTAAAACGCGATATCGCATCTCATTTCTATGTTTCATGGTAAGATATAATATGATTTGCGAAGTGTCATGTATTCCTCGTCTACACTTCAAATGAATGTAAATGCGACACTTCCTTGCTAGGAAATAGCGTCTGCAGATGTCTAGGTATCGTAGCAATAGATTTCTAATGCTTCTTAAAACGCGATATCGCATCTCATTTCTATGTTTCATGGTAAGATATAATATGATTTGCGAAGTATTATGTATTCCTCGTCTACACTTCAAATGAATGAAAATGCGACACTTCCTTGCAAGGAAATAGCGTTTGCACATGTCTACTTATCGTAGGGATGGAGTTCTAATGCTTCTTAAAACGTGATATCGCATCTCATTTCTATGTTTTATGGTAAGATATAATATGATTTGCGAAGTGTTATGTATTCCTCGTCTACACTTCAAATGAATGAAAATGCGACACTTCCTTGCAAGGAAATAGCGTTTGCAGATGTCTACTTATCGTAGGGATGGAGTTCTAATGCTTCTTAAAACGTGATATCGCATCTCATATCTATGTTTCAAGATAAGATATAATATTCATTGCGAAGTGTTATGCATTCCTCGTCTACGATTCAAATGGATGTAAATGCGACACTTCCTTGCCAGGACATAGCGTTTGCAGATGACTACGTATCGAAGCAATAGAGTTCTTATGTTACTTAAAACGCGACATCGCATCTCATTTCTATGTTTCATGGTAAGATATAATATGATTTGCGAAGTGTCATGTATTCCTCGTCTACACTTCAAATGAATGTAAATGCTACACTTCCTTGCTAGGAAATAGCGTTTGCAGATGTCTACGTATCGTAGCAATAGATTTCTAATGCTTCTTAAAGCGCGATATCGCATCTCATTTCTATGTTTCATGGTAAGATATAACATGATTTGCGAAGTGTTATGTATTCCTCGTCTACACTTCAAATGAATGTGAATGCGATACTTCCTCGCTAGGAAATAGCGTTTGCAGATGTCTACGTATCGTAGCAATAGCTTTCTAATGCTTCTTAAAACGCGATATCGCATCTCATTTCTATGTTTCATGGTAAGATATAATATGATTTGTTAAGTGTTATGTATTTCTCGTCTACACTTCAAATGAATGTAAACGCGACACTTCCTTGCAAGGAAATAGCGTTTGCAGATGTCTACGTGTCGAAGCAATGGAGTTCAAAGCTTCTTAAAACGAGATATTGCATCTCATATCTGTGTTTCAAGATAAGATATAATATTTATTGCGAAGTGTTATGCATTCCTCGTCTACGATTCAAATGAAAGTAAATGCGACACTTCCTTGCAAGGAAATAACGATTGCAGATGTCTACGTATCGTAGCAATAGCTTTCTAATGCTTCTTAAAACGCGATATCGCATCTCATTTCTATGTTTCATGGTAAGATATAATATGATTTGCGAAGTGTTATGTATTCCTCGTCTACGCTTCAAATGAATGTAAATGCGACACTTCCTTGCTAGGAAATAGCGTCTGCAGATGTCTAGGTATCGTAGCGATAGAGTTCTAATGCTCCTTAAAACGCGATATCGCATCTCATTTCTATGTTTCATGGTAAGATATAATATGATTTGCGAAGAGTTATTTATTCCTCGTCTACACTTCAAATGAATGTAAATGCGACACTTCCTTGCTAGGAAATAGCGTCTGCAGATGTCTAGGTATCGTAGCGATAGAGTTCTAATGCTTCTTAAAACGCGATATCGCATCTCATTTCTATGTTTCATGGTAAGATATCATATGATTTGCGAAGAGTTATGTATTCCTCGTCTACACTTCAAATGAATGTAAATGCGACACTTCCTTGCAAGGAAATAGCGTTTGCAGATGTCTACGTATCGAAGCAATAGAGTTCAAATGCTTCTTAAAACGAGATATTGCATCTCATATATGTGTTTCATGATAAGATATAATATTCATTGCGAAGTGTTATGCATTCCTCTTCTACGATTCAAATGAAAGTAAATGCGACACTTCCTTGCAAGGAAATAACGATTGCAGATGTCTACGGATCGTAGCAATAGTTTTCTAATGCTTCTTAAAACGCGATATCGCATCTCATTTCTATGTTTCATGGTAAGGTATAACATAATTTGCGAAGTGTTATGTATTCCTCGTCTACACTTCAATTGAATGTGAATGCGGTACTTCCTCGCTAGGAAATAGCGTTTGCAGATGTCTACGTATCGTAGCAATAGCTTTCTAATGCTTCTTAAAACGCGATATCGCACCTCATTTCTATGTTTCATGGCAAGATTTAACATGATTTGTTAAGTGTTATGTATTTCTCGTCTACACTTCAAATGAATGTAAATGCGACACTTCCTTGCAAGGAAATAGCGTTTGCAGATATCTACGTATCGAAGCAACAGAGTTCAAATGCTTCTTAGAACGAGATATTGCATCTCATATCTGTGTTTCATGATAAGGTATAATATTCATTGCGAAGTGTTATGCATTCCTCGTCTACGATTCAAATGAAAGTAAATGCGACACTTCCTTGCAAGGAAATAACGATTGCAGATATCTACGTATCGTAGCAATAGCTTTCTAATGCTTCTTAAAACGCGATATCGCATCTCATTTCTATGTTTCATGGTAAGATATCATATGATTTGCGAAGAGTTATGTATTCCTCGTCTACACTTCAAATGAATGAAAATACGACACTTCCTTGCAAGGAAATAGCGTTTGCAGATGTCTACGTATCGTAGCAATAGAGTTCTAATTCCTCTTAGAGCACGATATCGCATCTCATTTCTATGTTTCATGGTAAGATATAATATGATTTGCGATGTGTCATGTATTCCTCGTCTACACTTCAAATGAATGTGAATGCGACATTTCCTCGCTAGGAAATAGCGTTTGCAGATGTCTACGTATCGTAGCAATATATTTCTAATGCTTCTTAAAGCGCGATGTCGCATCTCATTTCTAAGTTTCACGGTAAGATATAATATGATTTGCGAAGTGTCATGTATTCCTCGTCTACACTTCAAATGAATGTAAATGCGAAACTTCCTTGCTAGGAAATAGCGTTTGCAGGTGTCTATGTATCGTAGCAATAGAGTTATAATGCTTCTTAAAACGCGATATCGCATCTCATTTCTATGTTTCATGGTAAGATGTAACATGATTTGCGAAGTGTTATGTACTCCTCTACACTTCAAATGAATGTAAATGCGACACTTCCTTGCCAGGAAATAGCGTTTGCAAATGTCTACCTATCGTAGCAATAGTGTTCTAATGCTTCTTAAAACGCGATATCGCATCTCATTTCTATATTTCATGTTAAGATATAACATGATTTGCGAAGTGTTATGTATTCCTCGTCCACACTTCAAATGAATGTGAATGCGATACTTCCCCGCTAGGAAATAGCGTTTGCAGATGTCTACGTATCGTAGCAACAGCTTTCTAATCCTTCTTAAAACGCGATATCGCATCTCATTTCTATGTTTCATGGTAAGATATAATATGATTTGCGAAGTGTCATGTATTCCTCGTCTACACTTCAAATGAATGAAAATACGACACTTCCTTGCAAGGAAATAGCGTTTGCAGATGTCTACGTATCGTAGCAATAGAGTTCTAATTCCTCTTAGAGCGCGATATCGCATCTCATTTCTATGTTTCAAGGTAAGATATAATATGATTTGCGGAGTGTTATGTATTCCTCGTCTACACTTCAAATGAATGTAAATGCGACACTTCCTTGCCAGGAAATAGCGTTTGCAGATGTCTACGTATCGTAGCAATGGAGTTCTTATGTTACTTAAAACGCGATATCGCATCTCATTTCTATGTTTCATGGTAAGATATAATATGATTTGCGAAGTGTCATGTATTCCTCGTCTACACTTCAAATGAATGTGAATGCGACATTTCCTCGCTAGGAAATAGCGCTTGCAGATGTCTACGTATCGTAGCAATAGATTTCTAATGCTTCTTAAAGGGCCATATCTCATCTCATTTCTATGTTGCATGGTAAGATGTAATATCCATTACGAAGTGTTATGCATTCCTCGTCTACGATTCAAATGAAAGTAAATGCGACACTTCCTTGCAAGGAAATAACGATTGCAGATGTCTACGTATCGTAGCAATAGAGTTCATATGATTCTTAAAACGCGATATCGCATCTCATTTCTATGTTTCATGGTAAGATGTAACATGATTTGCGAAGTGTTATGTACTCCTCCTCTACACTTCAAATGAATGTAAATGCGACACTTCCTTGCCAGGAAATAGCGTTTGCAAATGTCTACCTATCGTAGCAATAGTGTTCTAATGCTTCTTAAAACGCGATATCGCATCTCATTTCTATGTTTCATGGTAAGATATAACATGATTTGCGAAGTGTTATGTATTCCTCGTCCACACTTAAAATGAATGTGAATGCGATACTTCCCCGCTAGGAGATAGCGTTTGCAGATGTCTACGTATCGTAGCAATAGCATTCTAATCCTTCTTAAAACGCGATATCGCATCTCATTTCTATGTTTCATGGTAAGATATAATATGATTTGTTAAGTGTTATGTATTTCTTGTCTACACTTCAAATGAATGTAAATGCGACACTTCCTTGCAAGGAAATAGCGTTTGCAGATGTCTACGTATCGAAGCAATAGAGTACAAATGCTTCTTAAAACGAGATATTGCATCTCATATCTGTGTTCCATGATAAGATATAATATTCATTGCGAAGTGTTATGCATTCCTCGTCTACGATTCAAATGAAAGTAAATACGACACTTCCCTGGAAGGAAATAACGATTGCAGATGTCTACGTATCGTTGCAATAGCTTTCTTATGCTTCTTAAAACGCGATATCGCATCTCATTTCTATGTTTCATGGTAAGATATAATATGATTTGCGAAGTGTTATGTATTCCTCGTCTACACTTCAAACGAATGTAAATGCGACACTTCCTTGCGAGGAAATAGCGTTTGCAGATGTCTACCTATCGTAGCAATAGTGTTCTAATGCTTCTTAAAACGCGATATCGCATCTCATTTCTATGTTTCATGGTAAGATATAATATGATTTGCGAAGTGTCATGTATTCCTCGTCTACACTTCAAATGAATGTGAATGCGACATTTCCTCGCTAGGAAATAGCGTTTGCAGATGTCTACGTATCGTAGCAATAGATTTCTAATGCTTCTTAAAGCGCGATATCGCATCTCATTTCTATGTTGCATGGTAAGATGTAATATACATTACGAAGTGTTATGCATTCCTCGTCTACGATTCAAATGAAAGCTAAATGCGACACTTCCTTGCAAGGAAATAACGATTGCAGATGTCTACGTATCGTAGCAATAGAGTTCATATGATTCTTAAAACGCGATATATCGCATCTCATTTCTATGTTTCATGGTAAGCTATAACATGATTTGCGAAGTGTTATGTATTCCTCGTCTACACTTCAAATGAATGTGAATGCGATACTTCCTCGCTAGGAAATAGCGTTTGCAGATATCTACGTATCGTAGCAATAGCTTTTTAATGCTTCTTAAAACGAGATATTGCATCTCATATCTGTGTTTCATGATAAGATATAATATTCATTGCAAAGTGTTATGCATTCCTCGTCTACGATTCAAATGAAAGTAAATGCGACACTTCCTTGCAAGGAAATAGCGTTTGCTGATGTCTACGTATCGAAGCAATAGAGTTCAAATGCTTCTTAAAACGAGATATTGCATCTCATATCTATGTTTCATGATAAGATATAATATTCATTGCGAAGTGTTATGCATTCCTCGTCTACGATTCAAATGAATGTAAATGCGACACTTCCTCGCTAGGAAATAGCGTTTGCAGATGTCTACGTATCGTAGCAATAGCTTTCTAATGCTTCTTAAAACGCGATATCGCATCTCATTTCTATGTTTCATGGTAAGATATAATATGATTTGCGAAGTGTTATGTATTCCTCGTCTACACTTCAAATGAATGTAAATGCGATACTTCCTTGCAAGGAAATAGCGTTTGCAGATGTCTACGTATCGAAGCAATAGAGTACAAATGCTTCTTAAAACGAGATATTGCATCTCATATATGTGTTTCATGATAAGATATAATATTCATTGCGAAGTGTTATGCATTCCTCGTCTACGATTCAAATGAAAGTAAATGCGACACTTCCCTGGAAGGAAATAACGATTGCAGATGTCTACGTATCGTAGCATTAGCTTTCTAATGCTTCTTGAAACGCGATATCGCATCTCATTTCTATGTTTCATGGTAAGATATAATATGATTTGCGAAGTGTTATGTATTCCTCGTCTACACTTCAAATGAATGAAAATACGACACTGCCTTGCAAGGAAATAGCGTTTGCAGATGTCTACGTATCGTAGCAGTAGAGTTCTAATTCTTCTTAAAGCGCGATATCGCATCTAATTTCTATGTTTCAAGGTAAGATATAATATGATTTGCGAAGAGTTATGTATCCCTCGTCTACACTTCAAATGAATGTAAATGCGACACTTCCTTGCCAGGAAATAGCGTTTGCAGATGACTACGTGCCGTAGCAATGGAGTTCTTATGTTACTTAAAACGCGATATCGCATCTCATTTCTATGTTTCATGGTAAGATATAATATGATTTGCGAAGTGTCATGTATTCCTCGTCTACACTTCAAATGAATGTGAATGCGACATTTCCTCGCTAGGAAATAGCGTTTGCAGATGTCTACGTATCGTAGCAATAGATTTCTAATGCTTCTTAAAGCGCGATATCGCATCTCATTCCTCTGTTTCATGGTAAGATATAATATGATTTGCGAAGTGTCATGTATTCCTCGTCTACACTTCAAATGAATGTAAATGCGACACTTCCTTACAAGGAAATAGCGTTTGCAGATGTTTACCTATCGTAGCAATAGAGTTCTAATGCTTCTTAAAACGGGATATCGCTTCTCATTTCTATGTTTCATGGTAAGATATAATATGAGTTGCGAAGTGTTATGTATTCCTCGTCTACACTTCAAATGAATGTGAATGCGATACTTCCTCGCTAGGAAATAGCGTTTGCAGATGTCCACGTATCGTAGCAATAGAGTTCTAATGCTTCTTAAAGCGCGATATCGCATCTCATTTCTATGTTTCATGGTAAGATGTAATATGATTTGCGAAGTGTTATGTATTCCACCTCTACACTTCAAATGAATGTAAATGCGACACTTCCCTGCCAGGAAATAGCGTTTGCAAATGTCCACCTATCGTGGCAATAGTGTTCTAATGCTTCTTAAAACGCGATATCGCTCCTCATTTCTATGTTTCATGGTAAGATATAATATGATTTGCGAAGTGTTATGTACTCCTCGTCTACACTTCAAATGAATGTAAATGCGACACTTCCTTGCAAGGAAACAGCGTCTGCAGATGTGTACGTATCGAAGCAATAGAGTTCAAATGCTTCTTAAAACGCGATATTGCATCTCGTATCTATGTTTCATGATAAGATATAATAATCATTGCGAAGTGTTGTGCATTCCTCGTCTAGGATTCAAATGAATGTAAATGCGACACTTCCTTGCAAGGAAATAACGATTGCAGACGTCTACGTATCGTAGCAATAGAGTTCATATGATTCTTAAAACGCGATATCGCATTTCATTTCTATGTTTCATGGTAAGATATAACATGATTTGCGAAGTGATATGTATTCCTCGTCTACACTTCAAATGAATGTGAATGCGATACTTCCTCGCTAGGAAATAGCGTTTGCAGATCTCTACGTATCGTAGCATTAGCTTTCTAATGCTTCTTAAAACGCGATATCGCATCTCATATCTATGTTTCATGGTAAGATATAGTATGATTTGCGAAGTGTTATGTATTCCTCGTCTACACTTCAAATGAATGTGAATGCGACACTTCCTCGCTAGGAAATAGCGTTTGCAGATGTCTACGTATCGTAGCAATAGATTTCTAATGCGTCTTAAAACGCGATATCGCATCTCATTCCTCTGTTTCATGGTAAGATATAATATGATTTGCGAAGTGTCATGTATTCCTTGTCTACACTTCAAATGAATGTAAATGCGACATTTCCTTACAAGGAAATAGCGTTTGCAGATGTTTACCTATCGTAGCAATAGATTTCTAATGCTTCTTAAAACGCGATATCGCATCTCATTCCTCTGTTTCATGGTAAGATATAATATGATTTGCGAAGTGTCATGTATTCCTTGTCTACACTTCAAATGAATGTAAATGCGACATTTCCTTACAAGGAAATAGCGTTTGCAGATGTTTACCTATCGTAGCAATAGATTTCTAATGCTTCTTAAAACGCGATATCGCATCTCATTCCTCTGTTTCATGGTAAGATATAATATGATTTGCGAAGTGTCATGTATTCCTTGTCTACCCTTCAAATGAATGTAAATGCGACACTTCCTTACAAGGAAATAGCGTTTGCAGATGTTTACCTATCGTAGCAATAGAGTTCTAATGCTTCTTAAAACGCGATATCGCATCTCATTTCTATGTTTCATGGTAAGATATAATATGATTTGCGAAGTGTTATGTATTCCTCGTCTACACTTCAAATGAATGTGAATGCGACACTTCCTCGCTAGGAAATAGCGTTTGCAGATGTCTACGTATTGTAGCAATAGATTTCTAATGCTTCTTAAAACGCGATATCGCATCTCATTTCTATGTTTCATGGTAAGATATAATATGATTTGCGAAGTGTTATGTATTCCTCGTCTACACTTCAAATGAATGTGAATGCGATACTTCCTCGCTAGGAAATAGCGTTTGCAGATGTCTACGTATCGTAGCAATAGAGTTCTAATGCTTCCTAAACCCGATATCGCATCTCATTTCTATGTTTCATGGTAAGATGTAATATGATTTGCGAAGTGTTATGTATTCCTCCTCTACATTTCAAATGAATGTAAATGCGACACTTCCTTGCTAGGAAATAGCGTCTGCAGATGTCTAGGTATCGTAGCAATAGAGTTCTAATGCTTCTTAAAACGCGATATCGCGTCTCATTTCTATGTTTCATGGTAAGATGTAATATGATGTGCGAAGTGTTATGTATTCCACCTCTACACTTCAAATGAATGTAAATGCGACGCTTCCCTGCCAGGAAATAGCGTTTGCAAATGTCTACCTATCGTAGCAATAGAGTTCTAATGCTTCTTAAAACGGGATATCGCATCTCATTTCTATGTTTCATGGTAAGATATAATATGAGTTGCGAAGTGTTATGTATTCCTCGTCTACACTTCAAATGAATGTGAATGCGATACTTCCTCGCTAGGAAATAGCGTTTGCAGATGTCTACGTATCATAGCAATAGAGTTCTAATGCTTCTAAAAACGCGATATCGCATCTCATTTCTATGTTTCATGGTAAGATGTAATATGATTTGCGAAGTGTTACGTATTCCTCCTCTACATTTCAAATGAATGTAATTGCGACACTTCCTTGCTAGGAAATAGCGTCTGCAGATGTCTAGGTATCGTAGCAATAGAGTTCTAATGCTTCTTAAAACGCGATATCGCGTCTCATTTCTATGTTTCATGGTAAGATGTAATATGATGTGCGAAGTGTTATGTATTCCTCCTCTACACTTCAAATGAATGTAGATGCGACACTTCCCTGCCAGGAAATAGCGTTTGCAAATGTCTACCTATCGTAGCAATAGTGTTCTAATGCTTCTTAAAACGCGATATCGCACCTCATTTCTATGTTTCATGGTAAGATATAATATGACTTGCGAAGTGTTATGTATTCCTCGTCTACACTTCAAATGAATGTAAATGCGACACTTCCTTGCAAGGAAATAACGTTTGCAGATGTCTACGTATCGATGCAATAGAGTTCAAATGCTTCTTAAAACGAGATATTGCATCTCATATCTATGTTTCATGATAAGATATAATATTCATTGCGAAGTGTTGTGCATTCCTCGTCTACGATTCAAATGAAAGTAAATGCGACACTTCCTTGCAAGGAAATAACGATTGCAGATGTCTACGTATCGTAGCAATAGAGTTCATATGATTCTTAAAACGCGATATCGCGTTTCATTTCTATGTTTCATGGTAAGATATAACATGATTTGCGAAGTGTTATGTATTCCTCGTCTACACTTCAAATGAATGTGAATGCGATACTTCCTCGCTAGGAAATTGCGTTTGCAGGTGTCTACGTATCGTAGCAATAGAGTTCTAATGCTTCTTAAAACGCGATATCGCATTTCATTTCTATGTTTCATGGTAAGATATAACATGATTTGCGAAGTGATATGTATTCCTCGTCTACACTTCAAATGAATGTGAATGCGATACTTCCTCGCTAGGAAATAGCGTTTGCAGATCTCTACGTATCGTAGCATTAGCTTTCTAATGCTTCTTAAAACGCGATATCGCATCTCATATCTATGTTTCATGGTAAGATATAGTATGATTTGCGAAGTGTTATGTATTCCTCGTCTACACTTCAAATGAATGTGAATGCGACACTTCCTCGCTAGGAAATAGCGTTTGCAGATGTCTACGTATCGTAGCAATAGATTTCTAATGCGTCTTAAAACTCGATATCGCATCTCATTCCTCTGTTTCATGGTAAGATATAATATGATTTGCGATGTGTCATGTATTCCTTGTCTACACTTCAAATGAATGTAAATGCGACATTTCCTTACAAGGAAATAGCGTTTGCAGATGTTTACCTATCGTAGCAATAGATTTCTAATGCTTCTTAAAACGCGATATCGCATCTCATTCCTCTGTTTCATGGTAAGATATAATATGATTTGCGAAGTGTCATGTATTCCTTGTCTACACTTCAAATGAATGTAAATGCGACATTTCCTTACAAGGAAATAGCGTTTGCAGATGTTTACCTATCGTAGCAATAGATTTCTAATGCTTCTTAAAACGCGATATCGCATCTCATTCCTCTGTTTCATGGTAAGATATAATATGATTTGCGAAGTGTCATGTATTCCTTGTCTACCCTTCAAATGAATGTAAATGCGACACTTCCTTACAAGGAAATAGCGTTTGCAGATGTTTACCTATCGTAGCAATAGAGTTCTAATGCTTCTTAAAACGCGATATCGCATCTCATTTCTATGTTTCATGGTAAGATATAATATGATTTGCGAAGTGTTATGTATTCCTCGTCTACACTTCAAATGAATGTGAATGCGACACTTCCTCGCTAGGAAATAGCGTTTGCAGATGTCTACGTATTGTAGCAATAGATTTCTAATGCTTCTTAAAACGCGATATCGCATCTCATTTCTATGTTTCATGGTAAGATATAATATGATTTGCGAAGTGTTATGTATTCCTCGTCTACACTTCAAATGAATGTGAATGCGATACTTCCTCGCTAGGAAATAGCGTTTGCAGATGTCTACGTATCGTAGCAATAGAGTTCTAATGCTTCCTAAACCCGATATCGCATCTCATTTCTATGTTTCATGGTAAGATGTAATATGATTTGCGAAGTGTTATGTATTCCTCCTCTACATTTCAAATGAATGTAAATGCGACACTTCCTTGCTAGGAAATAGCGTCTGCAGATGTCTAGGTATCGTAGCAATAGAGTTCTAATGCTTCTTAAAACGCGATATCGCGTCTCATTTCTATGTTTCATGGTAAGATGTAATATGATGTGCGAAGTGTTATGTATTCCACCTCTACACTTCAAATGAATGTAAATGCGACGCTTCCCTGCCAGGAAATAGCGTTTGCAAATGTCTACCTATCGTAGCAATAGAGTTCTAATGCTTCTTAAAACGGGATATCGCATCTCATTTCTATGTTTCATGGTAAGATATAATATGAGTTGCGAAGTGTTATGTATTCCTCGTCTACACTTCAAATGAATGTGAATGCGATACTTCCTCGCTAGGAAATAGCGTTTGCAGATGTCTACGTATCATAGCAATAGAGTTCTAATGCTTCTAAAAACGCGATATCGCATCTCATTTCTATGTTTCATGGTAAGATGTAATATGATTTGCGAAGTGTTACGTATTCCTCCTCTACATTTCAAATGAATGTAATTGCGACACTTCCTTGCTAGGAAATAGCGTATGCAGATGTCTAGGTATCGTAGCAATAGAGTTCTAATGCTTCTTAAAACGCGATATCGCGTCTCATTTCTATGTTTCATGGTAAGATGTAATATGATGTGCGAAGTGTTATGTATTCCTCCTCTACACTTCAAATGAATGTAGATGCGACACTTCCCTGCCAGGAAATAGCGTTTGCAAATGTCTACCTATCGTAGCAATAGTGTTCTAATGCTTCTTAAAACGCGATATCGCACCTCATTTCTATGTTTCATGGTAAGATATAATATGACTTGCGAAGTGTTATGTATTCCTCGTCTACACTTCAAATGAATGTAAATGCGACACTTCCTTGCAAGGAAATAACGTTTGCAGATGTCTACGTATCGATGCAATAGAGTTCAAATGCTTCTTAAAACGAGATATTGCATCTCATATCTATGTTTCATGATAAGATATAATATTCATTGCGAAGTGTTGTGCATTCCTCGTCTACGATTCAAATGAAAGTAAATGCGACACTTCCTTGCAAGGAAATAACGATTGCAGATGTCTACGTATCGTAGAAATAGAGTTCATATGATTCTTAAAACGCGATATCGCGTTTCATTTCTATGTTTCATGGTAAGATATAACAGGATTTGCGAAGTGTTATGTATTCCTCGTCTACACTTCAAATGAATGTGAATGCGATACTTCCTCGCTAGGAAATTGCGTTTGCAGGTGTCTACGTATCGTAGCAATAGAGTTCTAATGCTTCTTAAAACGCGATATCGCATCTCATTTCTATGTTTCATGGTAAGATGTAATACGATTTGCGAAGTGTTATGTATTCCTCCTCTACATTTCAAATGAATGTAAATGCGACACTTCCTTGCTAGGAAATAGCGTTTGCAGATGTCTACGTATCGTAGCACTAGCTTTCTAATGCTTCTTAAAACGCGATATCGCGTCTCATTTCTATGTTTCATGGTAAGATGTAATATGATGTGCGAAGTGTTATGTATTCCTCCTCTACACTTCAAATGAATGTAAATGCGACACTTCCCTGCCAGGAAATAGCGTTTGCAAATGTCCACCTATCGTGGCAATAGTGTTCTAATGCTTCTTAAAACGCGATATCGCACCTCATTTCTATGTTTCATGGTAAGATATAATATGATTTGCGAAGTGTTATGTACTCCTCGTCTACACTTCAAATGAATGTAAATGCGACACTTCCTTGCAAGGAAACAGCGTTTGCAGATGTGTACGTATCGAAGCAATAGACTTCAAATGCTTCTTAAAACGAGATATTGCATCTCATATCTATGTTTCATGATAAGATATAATAATCATTGCGAAGTGTTGTGCATTCCTCGTCTAGGATTCAAATGAATGTAAATGCGACATTTCCTTACAAGGAAATAGCGTTTGCAGATGTTTACCTATCGTAGCAATAGATTTCTAATGCTTCTTAAAACGCGATATCGCATCTCATTCCTCTGTTTCATGGTAAGATATAATATGATTTGCGAAGTGTCACGTATTCCTTGTCTACCCTTCAAATGAATGTAAATGCGACACTTCCTTACAAGGAAATAGCGTTTGCAGATGTTTACCTATCGTAGCAATAGAGTTCTAATGCTTCTTAAAACGCGATATCGCATCTCATTTCTATGTTTCATGGTAAGATATAATATGATTTGCGAAGTGTTATGTATTCCTCGTCTACACTTCAAATGAATGTGAATGCGACACTTCCTCGCTAGGAAATAGCGTTTGCAGATGTCTACGTATTGTAGCAATAGATTTCTAATGCTTCTTAAAACGCGATATCGCATCTCATTTCTATGTTTCATGGTAAGATTTAATATGATTTGCGAAGTGTTATGTATTTCTCGTCTACACTTCAAACGAATGTAAATGCGACACTTCCTTGCAAGGAAATAGCGTTTGCAGATGTCTACGTATCGAAGCAATAGAGTTCAAATGCTTCTTAAAACGAGATATTGCATCTCATATCTGTGTTTCATGATAAGATATAATATTCATTGCAAAGTGTTATGCATTCCTCGTCTACGATTCAAATGAAAGTAAGTGCGACACTTCCTTGCAAGGAAATAACGATTGCAGGTGTCTACGTATCGTAGCAATAGCTTTCTAATGCTTCTTAAAACGCGATATCGCTTCTCATTTCTATGTTTCATGGTAAGATATAATATGATTTGCGAAGTGTTATGTATTCCTCGTCTACACTTCAAATGAATGTGAATGCGATACTTCCTCGCTAGGAAATAGCGTTTGCAGATGTCTACATATCGTAGCAATAGAGTTCTAATGCTTCCTAAACCCGATATCGCATCTCATTTCTATGTTTCATGGTAAGATGTAATATGATTTGCGAAGTGTTATGTATTCCTCCTCTACATTTCAAATGAATGTAAATGCGACACTTCCTTGCTAGGAAATAGCGTCTGCAGATGTCTAGGTATCGTAGCAATAGACTTCTAATGCTTCTTAAAACGCGATATCGCGTCTCATTTCTATGTTTCATGGTAAGATGTAATATGATGTGCGAAGTGTTATGTATTCCACCTCTACACTTCAAATGAATGTAAATGCGACGCTTCCCTGCCAGGAAATAGCGTTTGCAAATGTCTACCTATCGTAGCAATAGAGTTCTAATGCTTCTTAAAACGGGATATCGCATCTCATTTCTATGTTTCATGGTAAGATATAATATGAGTTACGAAGTGTTATGTATTCCTCGTCTACACTTCAAATGAATGTGAATGCGATTCTTCCTCGCTAGGAAATAGCGTTTGCAGATGTCTACGTATCATAGCAATAGAGTTCTAATGCTTCTAAAAACGCGATATCGCATCTCATTTCTATGTTTCATGGTAAGATGTAATATGATTTGCGAAGTGTTACGTATTCCTCCTCTACATTTCAAATGAATGTAATTGCGACACTTCCTTGCTAGGAAATAGCGTCTGCAGATGTCTAGGTATCGTAGCAATAGAGTTCTAATGCTTCTTAAAACGCGATATCGCGTCTCATTTCTATGTTTCATGGTAAGATGTAATATGATGTGCGAAGTGTTATGTATTCCTCCTCTACACTTCAAATGAATGTAGATGCGACACTTCCCTGCCAGGAAATAGCGTTTGCAAATGTCTACCTATCGTAGCAATAGTGTTCTAATGCTTCTTAAAACGCGATATCGCACCTCATTTCTATGTTTCATGGTAAGATATAATATGACTTGCGAAGTGTTATGTATTCCTCGTCTACACCTCAAATGAATGTAAATGCGACACTTCCATGCAAGGAAATAGCGTTTGCAGATGTCTACGTATCGATGCAATAGAGTTCAAATGCTTCTTAAAACGAGATATTGCATCTCATATCTATGTTTCATGATAAGATATAATATTCATTGCGAAGTGTTGTGCATTCCTCGTCTACGATTCAAATGAAAGTAAATGCGACACTTCCTTGCAAGGAAATAACGATTGCAGATGTCTACGTATCGTAGCAATAGAGTTCATATGATTCTTAAAACGCGATATCGCGTTTCATTTCTATGTTTCATGGTAAGATATAACATGATTTGCGAAGTGTTATGTGTTCCTCGTCTACACTTCAAATGAATGTAAATGCGACACTTCGTTGCAAGGAAATAGCGTTTGCAGATGTGTACGTATCGAAGCAATAGAGTTCAAATGCTTCTTAAAACGAGATATTGCATCTCATATCTATGTTTCATGATAAGATATAATAATCATTGCGAAGTGTTGTGCATTCCTCGTCTAGGATTCAAGTGAAAGTAAATGCGACACTTCCTCTAAGGAAATAACGATTGCAGACGTCTACGTATCGTAGCAATAGAGTTCTAATGCTTCTTAAAACGGGATATCGCATCTCATTTCTATGTTTCATGGTAAGATATAATATGAGTTGCGAAGTGTTATGTATTCCTCGTATACACTTCAAATGAATGTGAGTGCGATACTTCCTCGCTAGGAAATAGCGTTTGCAGATGTCTACGTATCGTAGCAATAGAGTTCTAATGCTTCTTAAAACGCGATATCGCATCTCATTTCTATGTTTCATGGTAAGATGTAATATGATTTGCGAAGTGTTATGTATTCCTCCTCTACATTTCAAATGAATGTAATTGCGACACTTCCTTGCTAGGAAATAGCGTCTGCAGATATCTAGGTATCGTAGCAATAGAGTTCTAATACTTCTTAAAACGCGATATCGCGTCTCATTTCTATGTTTCATGGTAAGATGTAATATGATGTACGAAGTGTTATGTATTCCTCCTCTACACTTCAAATGAATGTAAATGCGACACTTCCCTGCCAGGAAATAGCGTTTGCAAATGTCTACCTATCGTAGCAATAGTGTTCTAATGCTTCTTAAAACGCGATATCGCACCTCATTTCTATGTTTCATGGTAAGATATAATATGACTTGCGAAGTGTTATGTATTCTTCGTCTACACTTCAAATGAATGTAAATGCGACACTTCCTTGCAAGGAAATAGCGTTTGCAGATGTCTACGTATCGAAGCAATAGTGTTCAAATGCTTCTTAAAACGAGATATTGCATCTCATATCTATGTTTCATGATAAGATATAATATTCATTGCGAAGTGTTGTGCATTCCTCGTCTACGATTCAAATGAAAGTAAATGCGACACTTCCTTGCAAGGAAATAACGATTGCAGATGTCTACGTATCGTAGCAATAGAGTTCATATGATTCTTAAAACGCGATATCGCGTTTCATTGCTATGTTTCATGGTAAGATATAACATGATTTGCGAAGTGTTATGTATTCCTCGTCTACACTTCAAATGAATGTAAATGCGACACTTCCTTGCTAGGAAATAGCGTCTGCAGATGTCTGTGTATCGTAGCAATAGAGTTCTAATGCTTCTTAAAACGCGATATCGCGTCTCATTTCTATGTTTCATGGTAAGATGTAATATGATTTGCGACGTGTTATGTATTCCTCCTCTACATTTCAAATGAATGTAAATGCGACACTTCCTTGCTAGGAAATAGCGTCTGCAGATGTCTAGGTATCGTAGCAATAGAGTTCTAATGCTTCTTAAAACGCGATATCGCGTCTCATTTCTATGTTTCATGGTAAGATGTAATATGATGTGCGAAGTGTTATGTATTCCTCCTCTACACTTCAAGTGAATATAAATGCGACACTTCCCTGCCAGGAAATAGCGTTTGCAAATGTCCACCTATCGTAGCAATAGTGTTCTAATGCTTCTTAAAACGCGATATCGCACCTAATTTCTATGTTTCATGGTAAGATATAATATGATTTGCGAAGTGTTATGTATTCCTCGTCTACACTTCAAATGAATGTAAATGCGACACTTCCTTGCAAGGAAATAGCGTTTGCAGATGTGTACGTATCGAAGCAATAGAGTTCAAATGCTCCTTAAAACGAGATATTGTATCTCATATCTATGTTTCATGATAAGATATAATAATCATTGCGAAGTGTTGTGCATTCCTCGTCTAGGATTCAAATGAAAGTAAATGCGACACTTCCTTGCAAGGAAATAACGATTGCAGATGTCTACGTATCGTAGCAATAGAGTTCATATGATTCTTAAAACGCGATATCGCATTTCATTTCTATGTTTCATGGTAAGATATAACATGATTTGCGAAGTGATATGTATTCCTCCTCTACACTTCAAATGAATGTGAATGCGATACTTCCTCGCTAGGAAATAGCGTTTGCAGATGTCTACGTATCGTAGCATTAGCTTTCTAATGCTTCTTAAAACGCGATATCGCATCTCATATCTATGTTTCATGGTAAGATATAGTATGATTTGCGAAGTGTTATGTATTCCTCGTCTACACTTCAAATGAATGTGAATGCGACACTTCCTCGCTAGGAAATAGCGTTTGCAGATGTTTAACTATCGTAGCAATAGAGTTCTAATGCTTCTTAGAACGCGATATCGCATCTCATTTCTATGTTTCATGGTAAGATATAATATGATTTGCGAAGTGTTATGTATTCCTCGTCTGCACTTCAAATGAATGTAAGTGCGACACTTCCTTGCAAGGAAATAGCGTTTGCAGATGTCTATGTATCGTAGCAATAGAATTCTTATGATTCCTAAAACGCTATATCGCATCTCATTTCTATGTTTCATGGTAAGATATAATATGATTTGCGAAGTGTTATGTATTCCTCGTCTACACTTCAAGTGAATGTAAATGCGACACTTCCTTGCTATGAAATAGCGTCTGCAGATATCTAGGTATCGTAGCGATAGAGTTCGAATGCTTCTTAAAACGCGATATCGCACCTCATTTCTATGTTTCATGGTAAGATATAATATGATTTGCGAAGTGATATGTATTCCTCGTCTACACTTCAAATGAATGTAAATGCGACACTTCCTTGCAAGGAAATAGCGTTTGCAGATTTCTACGTATCGTAGCAATAGAGTTCTTATGATTCTTAAAACGCGATATCGAATCTCATTTCTATGTTTCATGGTAAGATATAATATGATTTGCGAAGTGTCATATATTCCTCGTCTACACTTCAAATGAATGTAAATGCGAGACTTCCTCGCTAGGAAATAGCGTTTGCAGATGTCTATGTATCGTAGCAATAGCTTTCTAATGCTTCTTAAAACGCGATATCGCATCTCATTTCTATGTTTCATGGTAAGATATAATATTCATTGCGAAGTGTTATGCATTCCTCGTCTACGATTCAAATGAAAGTAAATGCGACACTTCCTTGCAAGGAAATAGCGATTGCAGATGTCTACGTATCGTAGCAATAGAGTTCATATGATTCTTAAAACGCGATATAGCATTTCATTTCTATGTTTCATGGTAAGATATAACATGATTTGCGAAGTGTTATGTATTCCTCGTCTACACTTCAAATGAATGTGAATGCGATACTTCCTCGCTAGGAAATAGCGTTTGCAGATGTCTACGTATCGTAGCATTAGCTTTCTAATGCTTCTTAAAACGCGATATCGCATCTCATATCTATGTTTCATGGTAAGATATAATATGATTTGCGAAGTGTCATGTATTCCTCGTCTACACTTCAAATGAATGTAAATGCGACACATCCTTACAAGGAAATAGCGTTTGCAGATGTTTACCTATCGTAGCAATAGAGTTCTAATGCTTCTTAAAACGCGATATCGCACCTCATTTCTATGTTTCATGGTAAGATGTAATATGATTTGCGATGTGTTATGTATTCCTCCTCTACATTTCAAATGAATGTAAATACGACACTTCCTTGCTAGGAAATAGCGTCTGCAGATGTCTAGGTATCGTAGCAATAGAGTTCTAATGCTTCTTAAAACGCGATATCGCGTCTCATTTCTATGTTTCATGGTAAGATGTAATATGATGTGCGAAGTGTTATGTATTCCTCCTCTACACTTCAAATGAATGTAAATGCGACACTTCCCTGCCAGGAAATAGCGTTTGCAAATGTCTACCTATCGTAGCAATAGTGTTCTAATGCTTCTTAGAACGCGATATCGCACCTCATTTCTATGTTTCATGGTAAGATATAATATGATTTGCGAAGTGTTATGTACTCCTCCCCTACACTTCAAATGAATGTAAATGCGACACCTCCTTGCAAGGAAATAGCGTTTGCAGTTGTCTACCTATCGTAGCAATAGTGTTCTAATGCTCCTTAAAACGAGATATCGCATCTCATTTCAATGTTTCATGGTAAGATAATATGATTTGCGAAGTGTTATGTATTCATCGTCTACACTTCAAATGAATGTGAATGCGACACTTCCTCGCTAGGAAATAGCGTTTGCAGATGTCTACGTATCGTAGCAATAGATTTCTGATGCTTCTTAAAACGCGATATCGCATCTCATTCCTATGTTTCATGGTAAGATATAATATGATTTGCGAAGTGTCATGTATTCCTCGTCTACACTTCAAATGAATGTAAATGCAACACTTCCTTGCAAGGAAATAGCGTTTGCAGATGTTTACCTATAGTAGCAATAGAGTTCTAATGCTTCTTAAAACGCGATATCGCATCTCATTTCTATGTTTCATGGTAAGATATAATATGATTTGCGAAGTGTTATGTATTCCTCGTCAGCACTTCAAATGAATGTAAGTGCGACACTTCCTTGCAAGGAAATAGCGTTTGCAGTTGTCTACGTATCGTAGCAATAGAGATCTTATGATTCTTAAAACGCGATATCGCATCTCATCTCTATGTTTCATGGTAAGATATAATATGATTTGCGAAGTGTTATGTATTCCTCCTCTACACTTCAAGTGAATGTGAATGCGATACTTCCTCGCTAGGTAATAGCGTTTGCAGATGTCTACGTATCGTAGCAATAGCTTTCTAATTCTTCTTAAAACGCGATATCGCATCTCATTTCTATGTTTCATGGTAAGATATAAAATGATTTGCGAAGTGTTATGTACTCCTCCTCTACATCTCAAATGAATGTAAATGCCACACCTCCTTGCAAGGAAATAGCGTTTGCAGTTGTCTACCTATCGTAGCAATGGTGTTCTAATGCTACTTAAAACGCGATATCGCATCTCATTTCAATGTTTCATGGTAAGATATAAAATGATTTGCGATGTGTTTTGTATTCCTCGTCTACACTTCAAATGAATGTGAATACGATACTTCCTCGCTAGGAAATAGCGTTTGCAGATGTCTACGTATCGTAGCATTAGCTTTCTAATGCTTCTTAAAACGCGATATCGCATCTCATTTCTATGTTTCATGGTAAGATATAATATGATTCGCGAAGTGTTATGTATTCCTCCTCTACACTTCAAATGAATGTAAATGCGACACTTCCTTGCAAGGAAATAGCGTTTGCAGTTGTCTACCTATCGTAGCAATAGTGTTCTAATGCTTCTTAAAACGAGATATCGCATCTCATTTCTATGTTTCATGGTAAGATATAATATGACCTGCGAAGTGTTATGTATTCCTCGTCTACTAATCAAATGAATGTAAATGCGACACTTCCTTGCAAGGAAATAGCGTTTGCTGATGTCTACGTATCGAAGCAATAGTGTTCAAATGCTTCTTAAAACGAGATATTGCATCTCATATCTATGTTTCATGATAAGATATAATATTCATTGCGAAGTGTTATGCATTCCTCGTATGCGATTCAAATGAATGTAAATGCGACACTTCCTTGCAAGGAAATAGCGTTTGCAGTTTTCTACGTATCGTAGCAATAGAGTTCTTATGATACTTAAAACGCGATATCGCATCTCATTTCCATCTTTCATGGTAAGATATAATATGATTTGCGAAGTGTTATGTATTCCTCGTCTACACTTCAAATGAATGTGAATGCGACACTTCCTCGCTAGGAAATAGCGTTTGCAGATGTCTACGTATCGTAGCAATAGATATGTAATGCTTCTTAAAACGCGATGTCGCATCTCATTTCTATGTTTCATGGCAAGATATAATATGATTTGCGAAGTGTTACGTATTCCTCGTCTACACTTCAAATGAATGTAAATGCGACACTTTCTTGCTAGGAAATAGCGTCTGCAGATGTCTAGGTATCGTAGCAATAGAATTCTAATGCTTCTTAAAACGAGATATTGCATCTCATATCTATGTTTCATGATAAGATATAATATTCATTGCGAAGTGTTATGCATTCCTCGCCTACGATTCAAATGAAAGTAAATGCGACACTTCCTCGCTAGGAAATAGCGTTTGCAGATGTCTACCTATCGTAGCAATAGTGTTCTAATGCTTCTAAAAACGCGATATCGCACCTCATTTCTATGTTTCATGGTAAGATATAGTATGATTTGCGAAGTGTTATGTATTCCTCGTCTACACTTCAAATGAATGTAAATGCGACACTTCCTTGCAAGGAAATAGCGTTTGCAGATTTCTACGTATCGTAGCAATAGAGTTCTTATGATTCTTAAAACGCGATATCGCATCTCATTTCTATGTTTCATGGTAAGATATAATATGATTTGCGAAGTGTCATGTATTCCTCGTCTACACTTCAAATGAATGTAAATGCGAGACTTCCTCGCAAGGAAATAGCGTTTGCAGATGTCTATGTATCGTAGCAACAGCTTTCTAATGCTTCTTAAAACGCGATATCGCATCTCATTTCTATGTTTCATGGTAAGATATAATATTCATTGCGAAGTGTTATGCATTCCTCGTCTACGATTCAAATGAAAGTAAATGCGACACTTCCTTGCAAGGAAATAGCGATTGCAGATGTCTACGTATCCTAGCAATAGACTTCAAATGCTTCTTAAAACGAGATATTGCATCTCATATCTATGTTTCATGATAAGATATAATAATCATTGCGAAGTGTTGTGCATTCCTCGTCTACGATTCAAGTGAAAGTAAATGCGACACTTCCTTGCAAGGAAATAACGATTGCAGATGTCTAGGTATCGTAGCAATAGAGTTCTAATGCTTCTTAAAACGCGATATCGCGTCTCATTTCTATGTTTCATGGTAAGATGTAATATGATGTGCGAAGTGTTATGTATTCCTCCTCTACACTTCAAATGAATGTAAATGCGACACTTCCCTGCCAGGAAATAGCGTTTGCAAATGTCTACCTATCGTAGCAATAGTGTTCTAATGCTTCTTAAAACGCGATATCGCACCTCATTTCTATGTTTCATGGTAAGATATGATATGATTTGCGAAGTGTTATGTATTCCTCGTCTACACTTCAAAAGAATGTAAATGCGACACTTCCTTGCAAGGAAATAGCGTTTGCAGATGTGTACGTATCGAAGCTATAGAGTTCAAATGCTTCTTAATACGAGATATTGCATCTCATATCTATGTTTCATGATAAGATATAATAATCATTGCGAAGTGTTGTGCATTCCTCGTCTACGATTCAAGTGAAAGTAAATGCGACACTTCCTTGCAAGGAATTAGCGATTGCAGATGTCTACGTATCGTAGCAATAGAGTTCATATGATTCATAAAACGCGATATCGCATCTCATTTGTATGTTTCATGGTAAGATATAACATGATTTGCGAAGTGTTATGTATTCCTCGTCTACACTTCAAATGAATGTGACTGCGATATTTCCTCGCCAGGAAATAGCGTTTGCAGATGTCTACGTATCGTAGCAATAGATATGTAATGCTTCTTAAAACGCGATATCGCATCTCATTTCTACGTTTCATGGTAAGATATAATATGATTTGCGAAGTGTCATGTATTCCTCGTCTACTACTCAAATAAGTGTAAAAGCGACACTTCCTTGCCAGGAAATAGCGTTTGCAAATGTTTACCTATCGTAGCAATAGTGCTCTTATGCTTCTTAAATCGCGATATCGCATCTCATTTCTATGTTTCATGGTAAGATATAATATGATTTGCGAAATGTTACGTATTCCTCGTCTACACTTCAAATGAATGTAAATGCGACACTTTCTTGCTAGGAAATAGCGTCTGCAGATGTCTAGGTATCGTAGCAATAGAGTTCTAATGCTTCTTAAAACGAGATATTGCATCTCATATCTATGTTTCATGATAAGATATAATATTCATTGCGAAATGTTATGCATTCCTCGTATGCGATTCAAATGAATGTAAATGCGACACTTCCTTGCAAGGAAATAGCGTTTGCAGTTTTCTACGTATCGTAGCAATAGAGTTCTTATGATACTTAAAACGCGATATCGCATCTCATTTCCATCTTTCATGGTAAGATATAATATGATTTGCGAAGTGTTATGTATTCCTCGTCTACACTTCAAATGATTGTGAATGCGACACTTCCTCGCTATGAAATAGCGTTTGCAGATGTCTACGTATCGCAGCAATAGATATGTAATGCTTCTTAAAACGCGATGTCGCATCTCATTTCTATGTTTCATGGCAAGATATAATATGATTTGCCAAGTGTTATGTATTCCTCGTCTACACTTCAAATGAATGTAAATGCGACACTTCCTTGCTAGGAAATAGCGTCTGCAGATGTCTAGGTATCGTAGCGATAGTGTTCTAATGCTTCCTAAAACGCGATATCGCATCTCATTTCTATGTTTCATGGTAAGATATAATATGATTTGCGAAGTGTTATGTATTCCTCGTCTACACTTCAAATGAATGTAAATGCGACACTTCCTTGCAAGGAAATAGCGTTTGCAGATGTCTACCTATCGTAGCAACAGAGTTCTAATGCTTCTTAAAACGCGATACCGCATCTCATTTCTATGTTTCATGGTAAGATATAATATGATTTGCGAAGTGTTATGTATTCCTCGTCTACACTTCAAATGAATGCAATTGCGACACTTCCTTGCAAAGAAATAGCGTCTGCAGATGTCTAGGTATCGTAGCGATAGAGTTCTAATGCTTCTTTAAACGCGATATCGCATCTCATTTCCATTTTTCATGGTAAGATATAATATGATTTGCGAAGTGTTAAGTATTCCTCGTCTACACTTCAAATGAATGTAATTGCGACACTTCCTTGCAAAGAAATAGCGTTTGCAGATGTCTACGTATCGTAGCAATAGATATGTAATGCTTCTTAAAACGCGAAATCGCATCTCATTTCTACGTTTCATGGTAAGATATAATATGATTTGCGAAGTGTCATGTATTCCTCGTCTACTATTCAAATGAGTGTAAATGCGTCACTTCCTAGCAAGGAAATAGCGTTTGCAGATGTCTACGTATCGTAGCTATAGATTTCTAATACTTCTTAAAACGCGATATCGCATCTCATTTCTATGTTTCATGGTAAGATGTAATATGATTTGCGAAGTGTTATGTATTCCTCCTCTACATTTCAAATGAATGTAAATGCGACACTTCCTTGCTAGGAAATAGCGTCTGCAGATGTCTAGGTATCGTAGCAATAGAGTTCTAATGCTTCTTAAAACGCGATATCGCGTCTCATTTCTATGTTTCATGGTAAGATGTAATATGATGTGCGAAGTGTTATGTATTCCTCCTCTACACTTCAAATGAATGTAAATGCGACACTTCCCTGCCAGGAAATAGCGTTTGCAAATGTCTACCTATCGTAGCAATAATGTTCTAATGCTTCTTAAAACGAGATATTGCATCTCATATCTATGTTTCATGATAAGATATAATAATCATTGCGAAGTGTTGTGCATTCCTCGTCTACGATTCAAGTGAAAGTAAATGCGACACTTCCTTGCAAGGAAATAGCGATTGCAGATGTCTACGTATCGTAGCAATAGAGTTCATATGATTCATAAAACGCGATATCGCATCTCATTTGCATGTTTCATGGTAAGATATAACATGATTTGCGAAGTGTCATGTATTCCTCGTCTACACTTCAAATGAATGTGACTGCGATATTTCCTCGCTAGGAAATAGCGTTTGCAGGTGTCTACGTATCGTAGCAATAGATATGTAATGCTTCTTAAAACGCGATATCGCATCTCATTTCTACGTTTCATGGTAAGATATAATATGATTTGCGAAGTGTCATGTATTCCTCGTCTACTACTCAAATGAGTGTAAAAGCGACACTTCCTTGCCAGGAAATAGCGTTTGCAAATGTCTACCTATCGTAGCAATAGTGCTCTTATGCTTCTTAAATGGCGATACCGCATCTCATTTCTATGTTTCATGGTAAGATATAATATGATTTGCGAAGTGTTATGTATTCCTCGTCTACACTTCAAATGCGACACTTCCTTGCCAGGAAATAGCGTTTGCAAATGTCTACCTATCGTAGCAATAGTGCTCTTATGCTTCTTAAATCGCGATATCGCATCTCATTTCTACGTTTCATGGTAAGATATAATATGATTTGCGAAGTGTCATGTATTCCTCGTCTACTACTCAAATAAGTGTAAAAGCGACACTTCCTTGCCAGGAAATAGCGTTTGCAAATGTTTACCTATCGTAGCAATAGTGCTCTTATGCTTCTTAAATCGCGATATCGCATCTCATTTCTATGTTTCATGGTAAGATATAATATGATTTGCGGAGTGTTATGTATTCCTCGTCTACACTTCAAATGAATGTGAATGCGACACTTCCTTGCAAGGAAATAGCGATTGCAGATGTCTACGTATCGAAGCAATAGAGTTCAAATGCTTCTTAAAACGAGATATTGCATCTCATTTCTATGTTTCATGGTAAGATATAATATGATTTGCGAAATGTTACGTATTCCTCGTCTACACTTCAAATGAATGTAAATGCGACACTTTCTTGCTAGGAAATAGCGTCTGCAGATGTCTAGGTATCGTAGCAATAGAGTTCTAGTGCTTCTTAAAACGAGATATTGCATATCATATCTATGTTTCATGGTAGGATATAATATGATTTGCGAAGTGTTATGTAGTCCTCGTCTACACTTCAAATGAATGTGAATGCGACACTTCCTCGCTAGGAAATAGCGTTTGCAGATGTCTACGTAGCGTAGCAATAGCTTTCTAATGCTTCTTAAAACGCGATATCGCATCTCATTTCTATGTTTCATGGTAAGATATAATATGATTCGCGAAGTGTTATGTATTCCTCCTCTACACTTCAAATGAATGTAAATGCGACACTTCCTTGCAAGGAAATAGCGTTTGCTGATGTCTACGTATCGAAGCAATAGTGTTCAAATGCTTCTTAAAACGAGATATTGCATCTCATATCTATGTTTCATGATAAGATATAATATTCATTGCGAAATGTTATGCATTCCTCGTATGCGATTCAAATGAATGTAAATGCGACACTTCCTTGCAAGGAAATAGCGTTTGCAGTTTTCTACGTATCGTAGCAATAGAGGTCTTATGATACTTAAAACGCGATATCGCATCTCATTTCCATCTTTCATGGTAAGATATAATATGATTTGCGAAGTGTTATGTATTCCTCGTCTACACTTCAAATGAATGTGAATGCGACACTTCCTCGCTATGAAATAGCGTTTGCAGATGTCTACGTATCGTAGCAATAGATATGTAATGCTTCTTAAAACGCGATGTCGCATCTCATTTCTATGTTTCATGGCAAGATATAATATGATTTGCGAAGTGTTATGTATTCCTCGTCTACACTTCAAATGAATGTAAATGCGACACTTCCTTGCAAGGAAATAGCGTTTGCAGATGTCTACCTATCGTAGCAACAGAGTTCTAATGCTTCTTAAAACGCGATACCGCATCTCATTTCTATGTTTCATGGTAAGATATAATATGATTTGCGAAGTGTTATGTATTCCTCGTCTACACTTCAAATGAATGCAATTGCGACACTTCCTTGCAAAGAAATAGCGTCTGCAGATGTCTAGGTATCGTAGCGATAGTGTTCTAATGCTTCTTTAAACGCGATATCGCATCTCATTTCCATGTTTCATGGTAAGATATTATATGATTTGCGAAGTGTTAAGTATTCCTCGTCTACACTTCAAATGAATGTAATTGCGACACTTCCTTGCAAAGAAATAGCGTTTGCAGATGTCTACGTATCGTAGCAATAGATATGTAATGCTTCTTAAAACGCGAAATCGCATCTCATTTCTACGTTTCATGGTAAGATATAATATGATTTGCGAAGTGTCATGTATTCCTCGTCTACTATTCAAATGAGTGCAAATGCGTCACTTCCTAGCAAGGAAATAGCGTCTGCAGATGTCTAGGTATCGTAGCAATAGAGTTCTAATGCTTCTTAAAACGCGATATCGCGTCTCATTTCTATGTTTCATGGTAAGATGTAATATGATTTGCGAAGTGTTATGTATTCCTCGTCTACACTTCAAATGAATGTAAATGCGACACTTCCTTGCTAGGAAATAGCGTCTGCAGATGTCTAGGTATCGTAGCGATAGTGTTCTAATGCTTCCTAAAACGCGATATCGCATCTCATTTCTATGTTTCATGGTAAGATATAATATGATTTGCGAAGTGTTATGTATTCCTCGTCTACACTTCAAATGAATGCAATTGCGTCACTTCCTAGCAAGGAAATAGCGTTTGCAGATGTCTACGTATCGTAGCTATAGATTTCTAATACTTCTTAAAACGCGATATCGCATCTCATTTCTATGTTTCATGGTAAGATGTAATATGATTTGCGAAGTGTTATGTATTCCTCGTCTACACTTCAAATGCGACACTTCCTTGCCAGGAAATAGCGTTTGCAAATGTCTACCTATCGTAGCAATAGTGCTCTTATACTTCTTAAAACGCGATATCGCATCTCATTTCTATGTTTCATGGTAAGATATAATATGATTTGCGAAGTGTTATGTATTCCTCGTCTACACTTCAAATGAATGTAAATGCGACACTTCCTTGCAAGGAAATAGCGATTGTAGATGTCTACGTATCGAAGCAATAGAGTTCAAATGCTTCTTAAAACGAGATATTGCATCTCATTTCTATGTTTCATGGTAAGATATAATATGATTTGCGAAGTGTTACGTATTCCTCGTCTACACTTCAAATGAATGTAAATGCGACACTTTCTTGCTAGGAAATAGCGTCTGCAGATGTCTAGGTATCGTAGCAATAGAGTTCTAATGCTTCTTAAAACGAGATATTGCATATCATATCTATGTTTCATGGTAAGATATAATATGATTTGCGAAGTGTTATGTATTCCTCGTCTACACTTCAAATGAATGTGAATGCGACACTTCCTCGCTAGGAAATAGCGTTTGCAGATGTCTACGTATCGTAGCAATAGCTTTCTAATGCTTCTTAAAACGCGATATCGCATCTCATTTCTATGTTTCATGGTAAGATATAATATGATTCGCGAAGTGTTATGTATTCCTCCTCTACACTTCAAATGAATGTAAATGCGACACTTCCTTGTAAGGAAATAGAGTTTGCTGATGTCTACGTATCGAAGCAATAGTGTTCAAATGCTTCTTAAAACGAGATATTGCATCTCATATCTATGTTTCATGATAAGATATAATATTCATTGCGAAGTGTTATGCATTCCTCGTATGCGATTCAAATGAATGTAAATGCGACACTTCCTTGCAAGGAAATAGCGTTTGCAGTTTTCTACGTATCGTAGCAATAGAGTTCTTATGATACTTAAAACGCGATATCGCATCTCATTTCCATCTTTCATGGTAAGATATAATATGATTTGCGAAGTGTTATGTATTCCTCGTCTACACTTCAAATGAATGTGAATGCGACACTTCCTCGCTATGAAATAGCGTTTGCAGATGTCTACGTATCGTAGCAATAGATATGTAATGCTTCTTAAAACGCGATGTCGCATCTCATTTCTATGTTTCATGGCAAGATATAATATGATTTGCGAAGTGTTATGTATTCCTCGTCTACACTTCAAATGAATGTAAATGCGACACTTCCTTGCTAGGAAATAGCGTCTGCAGATGTCTAGGTATCGTAGCGATAGTGTTCTAATGCTTCCTAAAACGCGATATCGCATCTCATTTCTATGTTTCATGGTAAGATATAATATGATTTGCGAAGTGTTATGTATTCCTCGTCTACACTTCAAATGAATGTAAATGCGACACTTCCTTGCAAGGAAATAGCGTTTGCAGATGTCTACCTATCGTAGCAACAGAGTTCTAATGCTTCTTAAAACGCGATACCGCATCTCATTTCTATGTTTCATGGTAAGATATAATATGATTTGCGAAGTGTTATGTATTCCTCGTCTACACTTCAAATGAATGCAATTGCGACACTTCCTTGCAAAGAAATAGCGTCTGCAGATGTCTAGGTATCGTAGCGATAGAGTTCTAATGCTTCTTTAAACGCGATATCGCATCTCATTTCCATGTTTCATGGTAAGATATAATATGATTTGCGAAGTGTTAAGTATTCCTCGTCTACACTTCAAATGAATGTAATTGCGACACTTCCTTGCAAAGAAATAGCGTTTGCAGATGTCTACGTATCGTAGCAATAGATATGTAATGCTTCTTAAAACGCGAAATCGCATCTCATTTCTACGTTTCATGGTAAGATATAATATGATTTGCGAAGTGTCATGTATTCCTCGTCTACTATTCAAATGAGTGTAAATGCGTCACTTCCTAGCAAGGAAATAGCGTTTGCAGATGTCTACGTATCGTAGCTATAGATTTCTAATACTTCTTAAAACGCGATATCGCATCTCATTTCTATGTTTCATGGTAAGATGTAATATGATTTGCGAAGTGTTATGTATTCCTCCTCTACATTTCAAATGAATGTAAATGCGACACTTCCTTGCTAGGAAATAGCGTCTGCAGATGTCTAGGTATCGTAGCAATAGAGTTCTAATGCTTCTTAAAACGCGATATCGCGTCTCATTTCTATGTTTCATGGTAAGATGTAATATGATGTGCGAAGTGTTATGTATTCCTCCTCTACACTTCAAATGAATGTAAATGCGACACTTCCCTGCCAGGAAATAGCGTTTGCAAATGTCTACCTATCGTAGCAATAGTGTTCTAATGCTTCTTAAAACGAGATATTGCATCTCATATCTATGTTTCATGATAAGATATAATAATCATTGCGAAGTGTTGTGCATTCCTCGTCTACGATTCAAGTGAAAGTAAATGCGACACTTCCTTGCAAGGAAATAGCGATTGCAGATGTCTACGTATCGTAGCAATAGAGTTCATATGATTCATAAAACGCGATATCGCATCTCATTTGTATGTTTCATGGTAAGATATAACATGATTTGCGAAGTGTCATGTATTCCTCGTCTACACTTCAAATGAATGTGACTGCGATATTTCCTCGCTAGGAAATAGCGTTTGCAGGTGTCTACGTATCGTAGCAATAGATATGTAATGCTTCTTAAAACGCGATATCGCATCTCATTTCTACGTTTCATGGTAAGATATAATATGATTTGCGAAGTGTCATGTATTCCTCGTCTACTACTCAAATGAGTGTAAAAGCGACACTTCCTTGCCAGGAAATATCGTTTGTCTAGCGAAATGTCTACCTATCGTAGCAATAGTGCTCTTATGCTTCTTAAATGGCGATATCGCATCTCATTTCTATGTTTCATGGTAAGATATAATATGATTTGCGAAGTGTTATGTATTCCTCGTCTACACTTCAAATGCGACACTTCCTTGCCAGGAAATAGCGTTTGCAAATGTCTACCTATCGTAGCAATAGTGCTCTTATACTTCTTAAAACGCGATATCGCATCTCATTTCTATGTTTCATGGTAAGATATAATATGATTTGCGAAGTGTTATGTATACCTCGTCTACACTTCAAATGAATGTAAATGCGACACTTCCTTGCAAGGAAATAGCGATTGCAGATGTCTACGTATCGAAGCAATAGAGTTCAAATGCTTCTTAAAACGAGATATTGCATCTCATTTCTATGTTTCATGGTAAGATATAATATGATTTGCGAAGTGTTACGTATTCCTCGTCTACACTTCAAATGAATGTAAATGCGACACTTTCTTGCTAGGAAATAGCGTCTGCAGATGCCTAGGTATCGTAGCAATAGAGTTCTAATGCTTCTTAAAACGAGATATTGCATATCATATCTATGTTTCATGGTAAGATATAATATGATTTGCGAAGTGTTATGTATTCCTCGTCTACACTTCAAATGAATGTGAATGCGACACTTCCTCGCTAGGAAATAGCGTTTGCAGATGTCTACGTATCGTAGCAATAGCTTTCTAATGCTTCTTAAAACGCGATATCGCATCTCATTTCTATGTTTCATGGTAAGATATAATATGATTCGCGAAGTGTTATGTATTCCTCCTCTACACTTCAAATGAATGTAAATGCGACACTTCCTTGCAAGGAAATAGAGTTTGCTGATGTCTACGTATCGAAGCAATAGTGTTCAAATGCTTCTTAAAACGAGATATTGCATCTCATATCTATGTTTCATGATAAGATATAATATTCATTGCGAAGTGTTATGCATTCCTCGTATGCGATTCAAATGAATGTAAATGCGACACTTCCTTGCAAGGAAATAGCGTTTGCAGTTTTCTACGTATCGTAGCAATAGAGTTCTTATGATACTTAAAACGCGATATCGCATCTCATTTCCATCTTTCATGGTAAGATATAATATGATTTGCGAAGTGTTATGTATTCCTCGTCTACACTTCAAATGAATGTGAATGCGACACTTCCTCGCTAGGAAATAGCGTTTGCAGATGTCTACGTATCGTAGCAATAGATATGTAATGCTTCTTAAAACGCGATGTCGCATCTCATTTCTATGTTTCATGGCAAGATATAATATGATTTGCGAAGTGTTATGTATTCCTCGTCTACACTTCAAATGAATGTAAATGCGACACTTCCTTGCTAGGAAATAGCGTCTGCAGATGTCTAGGTATCGTAGCGATAGTGTTCTAATGCTTCCTAAAACGCGATATCGCATCTCATTTCTATGTTTCATGGTAAGATATAATATGATTTGCGAAGTGTTATGTATTCCTCGTCTACACTTCAAATGAATGTAAATGCGACACTTCCTTGCAAGGAAATAGCGTTCGCAGATGTCTACCTATCGTAGCAACAGAGTTCTAATGCTTCTTAAAACGCGATACCGCATCTCATTTCTATGTTTCATGGTAAGATATAATATGATTTGCGAAGTGTTATGTATTCCTCGTCTACACTTCAAATGAATGCAATTGCGACACTTCCTTGCAAAGAAATAGCGTCTGCAGATGTCTAGGTATCGTAGCGATAGAGTTCTAATGCTTCTTTAAACGCGATATCGCATCTCATTTCCATGTTTCATGGTAAGATATAATATGATTTGCGAAGTGTTAAGTATTCCTCGTCTACACTTCAAATGAATGTAATTGCGACACTTCCTTGCAAAGAAATAGCGTTTGCAGATGTCTACGTATCGTAGCAATAGATATGTAATGCTTCTTAAAACGCGAAATCGCATCTCATTTCTACGTTTCATGGTAAGATATAATATGATTTGCGAAGTGTCATGTATTCCTCGTCTACTATTCAAATGGGTGTAAATGCGTCACTTCCTAGCAAGGAAATAGCGTTTGCAGATGTCTACGTATCGTAGCTATAGATTTCTAATGCTTCTTAAAACGCGATATCGCATCTCATTTCTATGTTTCGTGGTAATATATAATATGATTTGCGAAATGTTATGTATTCCTCGTCTACACTTCAAATGAATGTAAATGCGACACTTCCTTGCTAGGAAATAGCGTCTGCAGATGTCTAGGTATCGTACCGATAGAGTTCTAATGCTTCTTTAAACGCGATATCGCATCTCATTTCCATGTTTCATGGTAAGATATAATATGATTTGCGAAGTGTCATGTATTCCTCGTCTACTATTCAAATGAGTGTAAATGCGTCGCTTCCTAGCAAGGAAATAGCGTTTGCAGATGTCTATGTATCGTAGCAATAGCTTTCTAATGCTTCTTAAAACGCGATATCGCATCTCATTTCTATGTTTCATGGTAAGATATAATATGATTTGCGAAGTGTCATGTATTCCTCGTCTACACTTCAAATGAATGTGACTGCGATATTTCCTCGCTAGGAAATAGCGTTTGCAGATGTCTACGTATCGTAGCAATAGATATGTAATGCTTCTTAAAACGCGATATCGCATCTCATTTCTACGTTTCATGGTAAGATATAATATGATTTGCGAAGTGTCATGTATTCCTCGTCTACTACTCAAATGAGTGTAAAAGCGACACTTCCTTGCCAGGAAATAGCGTTCGCAAATGTCTACCTATCGTAGCAATAGTGCTCTTATGCTTCTTAAAACGCGATATCGCATCTCATTTCTATGTTTCATGGTAAGATATAATATGATTTGCGAAGTGTTATGTATTCCTCGTCTACACTTCAAATGCGACACTTCCTTGCCAGGAAATAGCGTTTGCAAATGTCTACCTATCGTAGCAATAGTGCTCTTATGCTTCTTAAAACGCGATATCGCATCTCATTTCTACGTTTCATGGTAAGATATAATATGATTTGCGAAGTGTTATGTATTCCTCCTCTACATTTCAAATGAATGTAAATGCGACACTTCCTTGCTAGGAAATAGCGTCTGCAGATGTCTAGGTATCGTAGCAATAGAGTTCTAATGCTTCCTAAAACGCGATATCGCGTCTCATTTCTATGTTTCATGGTAAGATGTAATATGATGTGCGAAGTGTTATGTATTCCTCCTCTACACTTCAAATGAATGTAAATGCGACACTTCCCTGCCAGGAAATAGCGTTTGCAAATGTCTACCTATCGTAGCAATAGTGTTCTAATGCTTCTTAAAACGAGATATTGCATCTCATATCTATGTTTCATGATAAGATATAATAATCATTGCGAAGTGTTGTGCATTCCTCGTCTACGATTCAAGTGAAAGTAAATGCGACACTTCCTTGCAAGGAAATAGCGATTGCAGATGTCTACGTATCGTAGCAATAGAGTTCATATGATTCATAAAACGCGATATCGCATCTCATTTGTATGTTTCATGGTAAGATATAACATGATTTGCGAAGTGTCATGTATTCCTCGTCTACACTTCAAATGAATGTGACTGCGATATTTCCTCGCTAGGAAATAGCGTTTGCAGGTGTCTACGTATCGTACCAATAGATATGTAATTCTTCTTAAAACGCGATATCGCATCTCATTTCTACGTTTCATGGTAAGATATAATATGATTTGCGAAGTGTCATGTATTCCTCGTCTACTACTCAAATGAGTGTAAAAGCGACACTTCCTTGCCAGGAAATAGCGTTTGCAAATGTCTACCTATCGTAGCAATAGTGCTCTTATGCTTCTTAAATGGCGATATCGCATCTCATTTCTATGTTTCATGGTAAGATACAATATGATTTGCGAAGTGTTATGTATTCCTCGTCTACACTTCAAATGCGACACTTCCTTGCCAGGAAATAGCGTTTGCAAATGTCTACCTATCGTAGCAATAGTGCTCTTATACTTCTTAAAACGCGATATCGCATCTCATTTCTATGTTTCATGGTAAGATATAATATGATTTGCGAAGTGTTATGTATTCCTCGTCTACACTTCAAATGAATGTAAATGCGACACTTCCTTGCAAGGAAATAGCGATTGCAGATGTCTACGTAACGAAGCAATAGAGTTCAAATGCTTCTTAAAACGAGATATTGCATCTCATTTCTATGTTTCATGGTAAGATATAATATGATTTGCGAAGTGTTACGTATTCCTCGTCTACACTTCAAATGAATGTAAATGCGACTCTTTCTTGCTAGGAAATAGCGTCTGCAGATGTCTAGGTATCGTAGCAATAGAGTTCTAATGCTTCTTAAAACGAGATATTGCATATCATATCTATGTTTCATGGTAAGATATAATATGATTTGCGAAGTGTTATGTATTCCTCGTCTACACTTCAAATGAATGTGAATGCGACACTTCCTCGCTAGGAAATAGCGTTTGCAGATGTCTACGTATCGTAGCAATAGCTTTCTAATGCTTCTTAAAACGCGATATCGCATCTCATTTCTATGTTTCATGGTAAGATATAATATGATTCGCGAAGTGTTATGTATTCCTCCTCTACACTTCAAATGAATGTAAATGCGACACTTCCTTGCAAGGAAATAGAGTTTGCTGATGTCTACGTATCGAAGCAATAGTGTTCAAATGCTTCTTAAAACGAGATATTGCATCTCATATCTATGTTTCATGATAAGATATAATATTCATTGCGAAGTGTTATGCATTCCTCGTATGCGATTCAAATGAATGTAAATGCGACACTTCCTTGCAAGGAAATAGCGTTTGCAGTTTTCTACGTATCGTAGCAATAGAGTTCTTATGATACTTAAAACGCGATATCGCATCTCATTTCCATCTTTCATGGTAAGATATAATATGATTTGCGAAGTGTTATGTATTCCTCGTCTACACTTCAAATGAATGTGAATGCGACACTTCCACGCTAGGAAATTGCGTTTGCAGATGTCTACGTATCGTAGCAATAGATATGTAATGCTTCTTAAAACGCGATGTCGCATCTCATTTCTATGTTTCATGGCAAGATATAATATGATTTGCGAAGTGTTATGTATTCCTCGTCTACACTTCAAATGAATGTAAATGCGACACTTCCTTGCTAGGAAATAGCGTCTGCAGATGTCTAGGTATCGTAGCGATAGTGTTCTAATGCTTCCTAAAACGCGATATCGCATCTCATTTCTATGTTTCATGGTAAGATATAATATGATTTGCGAAGTGTTATGTATTCCTCGTCTACACTTCAAATGAATGTAAATGCGACACTTCCTTGCAAGGAAATAGCGTTTGCAGATGTCTACCTATCGTAGCAACAGAGTTCTAATGCTTCTTAAAACGCGATACCGCATCTCATTTCTATGTTTCATGGCAAGATATAATATGATTTGCGAAGTGTTATGTATTCCTCGTCTACACTTCAAATGAATGCAATTGCGACACTTCCTTGCAAAGAAATAGCGTCTGCAGATGTCTAGGTATCGTAGCGATAGAGTTCTAATGCTTCTTTAAACGCGATATCGCATCTCATTTCCATGTTTCATGGTAAGATATAATATGATTTGCGAAGTGTTAAGTATTCCTCGTCTACACTTCAAATGAATGTAATTGCGACACTTCCTTGCAAAGAAATAGCGTTTGCAGATGTCTACGTATCGTAGCAATAGATATGTAATGCTTCTTAAAACGCGAAATCGCATCTTATTTCTACGTTTCATGGTAAGATATAATATGATTTGCGAAGTGTCATGTATTCCTCGTCTACTATTCAAATGAGTGTAAATGCGTCACTTCCTAGCAAGGAAATAGCGTTTGCAGATGTCTACGTATCGTAGCTATGGATTTCTAATGCTTCTTAAAACGCGATATCGCATCTCATTTCTATGTTTCGTGGTAATATATAATATGATTTGCGAAATGTTATGTATTCCTCGTCTACACTTCAAATGAATGTAAATGCGACACTTCCTTGCTAGGAAATAGCGTCCGCAGATGTCTAGGTATCGTACCGATAGAGTTCTAATGCTTCTTTAAACGCGATATCGCATCTCATTTCCATGTTTCATGGTAAGATATAATATGATTTGCGAAGTGTCATGTATTCCTCGTCTACTATTCAAATGAGTGTAAATGCGTCACTTCCTAGCAAGGAAATAGCGTTTGCAGATGTCTATGTATCGTAGCAATAGCTTTCTAATGCTTCTTAAAACGCGATATCGCATCTCATTTCTATGTTTCATGGTAAGATATAATATGATTTGCGAAGTGTCATGTATTCCTCGTCTGCACTTCAAATGAATGTGACTGCGATATTTCCTCGCTAGGAAATAGCGTTTGCAGATGTCTACGTATCGTAGCAATAGATATGTAATGCTTCTTAAAACGCGATATCGCATCTCATTTCTACGTTTCATGGTAAGATATAATATGATTTGCGAAGTGTCATGTATTCCTCGTCTACTACTCAAATGAGTGTAAAAGCGACACTTCCTTGCCAGGAAATAGCGTTTGCAAATGTCTACCTATCGTAGCAATAGTGCTCTTATGCTTCTTAAAACGCGATATCGCATCTCATTTCTATGTTTCATGGTAAGATATAATATGATTTGCGAAGTGTTATGTATTCCTCGTCTACACTTCAAATGCGACACTTCCCTGCCAGGAAATAGTGTTTGCAAATGTCTACCTATCGTAGCAATAGTGCTCTTATGCTTCTTAAAACGCGATATCGCATCTCATTTCTACGTTTCATGGTAAGATATAATATGATTTGCGAAGTGTCATGTATTCCTCGTCTACTATTCAAGTGAGTGTAAATGCGACACTTCCTAGCAAGGAAATGGCGTTTGCAGATGTCTACGTATCGTAGCTATAGATTTCTAATGCTTCTTAAAAAGCGATATCGCATCTCATTTCTATGTTTCATGGTAAGATATAATATGATTTGCGAAGTGTCATGTATTCCTCGTCTACACTTCAAATGAATGTAAGTGCGACACTTCCTTGCAAGGAAATAGCGTTTGCAGATTTCTACGTATCGTAGCTATAGATTTCTAATGCTTCTTAAAAAGCGATATCGCATCTCATTTCTATGTTTCATGGTAAGATATAATATGATTTGCGAAGTGTCATGTATTCCTCGTCTACACTTCAAATGAATGTAAGTGCGACACTTCCTTGCAAGGAAATAGCGTTTGCAGATTTCTACGTATCGTAGCAATAGAGTTCTTATGATTCTTAAAACGCGATATCGCATCTCATTTCTATGTTTCATGGTAAGATATAATATGATTTGCGAAGTGTTATGTATTCCTCGTCTATACTTCAAATGAATGTAAATGCGAGACTTCCTCGCTAGGAAATAACGTTTGCAGATGTCTATGTATCGTAGCAATAGCTTTCTAATGCTTCTTAAAACGCGATATCGCATCTCATTTCTATGTTTCATGGTAAGATATAATATGATTTGCGAAGTGTCATGTATTCCTCCTCTACACTTCAAATGAATGTAAATGCGACACTTCCTTGCAAGGAAATAGAGTTTGCTGATGTCTACGTATCGAAGCAATAGTGTTCAAATGCTTCTTAAAACGAGATATTGCATCTCATATCTATGTTTCATGATAAGATATAATATTCATTGCGAAGTGTTATGCATTCCTCGTATGCGATTCAAATGAATGTAAATGCGACACTTCCTTGCAAGGAAATAGCGTTTGCAGTTTTCTACGTATCGTAGCAATAGAGTTCTTATGATACTTAAAACGCGATATCGCATCTCATTTCCATCTTTCATGGTAAGATATAATATGATTTGCGAAGTGTTATGTATTCCTCGTCTACACTTCAAATGAATGTGAATGCGACACTTCCTCGCTAGGAAATAGCGTTTGCAGATGTCTACGTATCGTAGCAATAGATATGTAATGCTTCTTAAAACGCGATGTCGCATCTCATTTCTATGTTTCATGGCAAGATATAATATGATTTGCGAAGTGTTATGTATTCCTCGTCTACACTTCAAATGAATGTAAATGCGACACTTCCTTGCTAGGAAATAGCGTCTGCAGATGTCTAGGTATCGTAGCGATAGTGTTCTAATGCTTCCTAGAACGCGATATCGCATCTCATTTCTATGTTTCATGGTAAGATATAATATGATTTGCGAAGTGTTATGTATTCCTCGTCTACACTTCAAATGAATGTAAATGCGACACTTCCTTGCAAGGAAATAGCGTTAGCAGATGTCTACCTATCGTAGCAACAGAGTTCTAATGCTTCTTAAAACGCGATACCGCATCTCATTTCTATGTTTCATGGTAAGATATAATATGATTTGCGAAGTGTCATGTATTCCTCGTCTACTACTCAAATGAGTGTAAAAGCGACACTTCCTTGCCAGGAAATAGCGTTTGCAGATGTTTAACTATCGTAGCAATAGTGTTCTAATGCTTCTTAAAACGCGATATCGCATCTCATTTCTATGTTTCATGGTAAGATATAATATGATTTGCGAAGTGTTATGTATTCCTCGTCTACACTTCAAGTGAATGTAAATGCGACACTTCCTTGCTAGGAAATAGCGTCTGCAGATATCTAGGTATCGTAGCGATAGAGTTCGAATGCTTCTTAAAACGCGATATCGCATCTCATTTCTATGTTTCATGGTAAGATATAATATGATTTGCGAAGTGTTATGTACTCCTCCTCTACACTTCAAATGAATGTAAATGCGACACCTCCTTGCAAGGAAATAGCGTTTGCAGTTGTCTACCTATCGTAGCAATAGTGTTCTAATGCTTCTTAAAACGAGATATCGCATCTCATTTCAATGTTTCATGGTAAGATATAATATGATTTGCGAAGTGTTATGTATTCCTCGTATACACTTCAAATGAATGTGAATGCGACACTTCCTCGCTAGGAAATAGCGTTTGCAGATGTCTACGTATCGTAGCAATAGATTTCTAATGCTTCTTAAAACGCGATATCGCATCTCATTTCTATGTTTCATGGTAAGATATAATATGATTTGCGAAGTGTTATGTATTCCTCGTCTATACTTCAAATGAATGTAAATGCGAGACTTCCTCGCTAGGAAATAGAGTTTGCAGATGTCTATGTATCGTAGCAATAGCCTTCTAATGCTTCTTAAAACGCGATATCGCATCTCATTTCTATGTTTCATGGTAAGATATAATATGATTTGCGAAGTGTCATGTATTCCTCGTCTACACTTCAAATGAATGTGACAGCGATATTTCCTCGCTAGGAAATAGCGTTTGCAGATGTCTACGTATCGTAGAAATAGATATGTAATGCTTCTTAAAACGCGATATCGCATCTCATTTCTACGTTTCATGGTAAAATATAATATGATTTGCGAAGTGTCATGTATTCCTCGTTTACTACTCAAATGAGTGTAAAAGCGACACTTCCTTGCCAGGAAATAGCGTTTGCAGATGTTTAACTATCGTAGCAATAGAGTTCTAATGCTTCTTAAAACGAGATATCGCATCTCATTTCTATGTTTCATGGTAAGATATAATATGATTTGCGAAGTGTTATGTATTCCTCGTCTACACATCAAATGAATGTAAATGCGACACTTCCTTGCAAGGAAATAGCGTTTGCTGATATCTACGTATCGAAGCAATAGTGTTCAAATGCTTCTTAAAACGAGATATTGCATCTCATACCTATGTTTCATGATAAGATATAATATTCATTGCGAAGTGTTATGCATTCCTCGTATGCGAATCAAATGAATGTAAATGCGACACTTCCTTGCAAGGAAATAGCGTTTGCAGTTTTCTACGTATCGTAGCAATAGAGTTCTTATGATACTTAAAACGCGATATCGCATCTCATTTCCATCTTTCATGGTAAGATATCATATGATTTGCGAAGTGTTATGTATTCCTCGTCTACACTTCAAATGAATGTAAATGCGACACTTCCTTGCTAGGAAATAGCGTCTGCAGATGTCTAGGTATCGTAGCGATAGTGTTCTAATGCTTCCTAAAACGCGATATCGCACCTCATTTCTATGTTTCATGGTAGATATAATATGATTTGCGAAGTGTTATGTATTCCTCGTCTACACTTCAAATGAATGTAAATGCGACACTTCCTTGCAAGGAAATAGCGTTTGCAGATGTCTACCTATCGTAGCAATAGAGTTCTAATGCTTCTTAAAACGCGATACCGCATCTCATTTCTATGTTTCATGGCAAGATATAATATGATTTGCGAAGTGTTATGTATTCCTCGTCTACACTTCAAATGAATGTAAATGCGACACTTCCTTGCTAGGAAATAGCGTCTGCAGATGTCTAGGTATCGTAGCGATAGTGTTCTAATGCTTCCTAAAACGCGATATCGCACCTCATTTCTATGTTTCATGGTAAGATATAATATGATATGCGAAGTGTTATGTATTCCTCGTCTACACTTCAAGTGAATGTAAATGCGACACTTCCTTGCAAAGAAATAGCGTTTGCAGATGTCTACGTATCGTAGCAATAGGTATGTAATGCTTCTTAAGACGCGATATCGCATCTCATTTCTACGTTTCATGGTAAGATATAATATGATTTGCGAAATGTTATGTATTCCTCGTCTACACTTCAAATGAATGTAAATGCGACACTTCTTTGCAAGGAAATAGCGTTTGCAGATGTCTACATACCGTAGCAATAGAGTTCTAATGCTTCTTAAAACGCGAAATCGCTTCTCATTTCTACGTTTCATGGTAAGATATAATATGATTTGCGAAGTGTCATGTATTCCTCGTCTACACTTCAAATGAATGTAAGTGCGAGACTTCCTCGCTAGGAAATAACGTTTGCAGATGTCTATGTATCGTAGCAATAGCTTTCTAATGCTTCTTAAAACGCGATATCGCATCTCATTTCTATGTTTCATGGTAAGATATAATATGATTTGCGAAGTGTCATGTATTCCTCGACTACACTTCAAATGAATGTGACTGCGAAATTTCCTCGCTAGGAAATAGCGTTTGCTGATGTCTACGTATCGTAGCAGTAGATATGTAATGCTTCTTAAAACGCGATATCGCATCTCATTTCTACGTTTCATGGTAAGATATAATATGATTTGCGAAGTGTCATGTATTCCTCGTCTACTACTCAAATGAGTGTAAAAGCGACACTTCCTTGCCAGGAAATAGAATTTGCAAATGTCTACCTATCGTAGCAATAGTGCTCTTATGCTTCCTAAAACGCGATATCGCATCTCATTTCTATGTTTCATGGTAAGATATAATATGATTTGCGAAGTGTTATGTATTCCTCGTCTACACTTCAAATGCGACACTTCCTCGCAAGGAAATAGCGTTTGCAAATGTCTACCTATCGTAGCAATAGTGCTCTTATGCTTCTTAAAACGCGATATCGCATCTCATTTCTACGTTTCATGGTAAGATATAATATGATTTGCGAAGTGTCATGTATTCCTCGTCTACTACTCAAATGAGTGTAAAAGCGACACTTCCTTGCTAGGAAATAGCGTTTGCAGATGTTTAACTATCGTAGCAATAGAGTTCTAATGCTTCTTAAAACGCGATATCGCGTCTCATTTCTATGTTTCATGGTAAGATATAATATGATTTGCGAAGTGTTATGTATTCCTCGTCTACACTTCAAGTGAATGTAAATGCGACACTTCCTTGCTAGGAAATAGCGTCTGCAGATATCTAGGTATCGTAGCGATAGAGTTCGAATGCTTCTTAAAACGCGATATCGCATCTCATTTCTATGTTTCATGGTAAGATATAATATGATTTGCGAAATGTTATGTACTCCTCCTCTACACTTCAAATGAATGTAAATGCGACACCTCCTTGCAAGGAAATAGCGTTTGCAGTTGTCTACCTTTCGTAGCAATAGTGCTCTAATGCTTCTTAAAACGAGATATCGCATCTCATTTCAATGTTTCATGGTAAGATATAATATGATTTGCGAAGTGTTATGTATTCCTCGTCTACACTTCAAATGAATGTGAATGCGACACTTCCTCGCTAGGAAATAGCGTTTGCAGATGTCTACGTATCGTAGCAATAGATTTCTAATGCTTCTTAAAACGCGATATCGCATCTCATTTCTATGTTTCATGGTAAGATATAATATTCATTGCGAAGTGTTATGCATTCCTCGTCTACGATTCAAATGAAAGTAAATGCGACACTTCATTGCAAGGAAATAGCGATTGCAGATGTCTACGTATCGTAGCAATAGAGTTCATACGATTCTTAAAACGCGATATCGCATTTCATTTCTATGTTTCATGGTAAGATATAACATGATTTGCGAAGTGTTATGTTTTCCTCGTCTACACTTCAAATGAATGTAAGTGCGACTCTTCCTTGCAAGGAAATAGCGTTTGCAGATGTCTACGTATCGTAGCAATAGATTTCTAATGCTTCTTAAAACGCGATATCGCATCTCATTTCTATGTTTCATGGTAAGATATAATATGATTTGCGAAGTGTCATGTATTCCTCGTCTACACTTCAAATGAATGTAAATGCAACAATTCCTTGCAAGGAAATAGCGTTTGCAGATGTTTACCTATAGTAGCAATAGAGTTCTATTGCTTCTTAAAACGCGATATCGCATCTCATTTCTATGTTTCATGGTAAGATATAATATGGTTTGCGAAGTGTTATGTATTCCTCGTCTGCACTTCAAATGAATGTAAGTGCGACACTTCCTTGCAAGGAAATAGCGTTTGCAGGTGTCTACGTATCGTAGCAACAGAGATCTTATGATTCTTAAAACGCGATATCGCATCTCATCTCTATGTTTCATGGTAAGATATAATATGATTTGCGAAGTGTTATGTATTCCTCGTCTACACATCAAATGAATGTGAATGCGACACTTCCTCGCTAGGAAATAGCGTTTGCAGATGTCTACGTATCGTAGCAATAGATTTCTAATGCTTCTTAAAACGCGATATCGCATCTCATTTCTATGTTTCATGGTAAGATATAATATGATTTGCGAAGTGTTATGTATTCCTCGTTTACACTTCAAATGAATGTGAATGCGACACTTCCTCGCTAGGAAATAGCGTTTGCAGATGTTTACCTATAGTAGCAATAGAGTTCAAATGTTTCTTAGAACGAGATATTGCATCTCATATCAATGTTTCATGATAAGATATAATATTCATTGCGAAGCGTTATGCATTCCTCGTATGCGATTCAAATGAACGTAAATGCGACACTTCCTTGCAAGGAAATAGCGTTTGCAGTTGTCTACGTATCGTAGCAATAGAGTTCTTATGATTCTTAAAACGCGATATCGCATCTCATTTCTATGTTTCATGGTAAGATATAATATGATTTGCGAAGTGTTATGTATTCCTCGTCTACACTTCAAATGAATGTGAATGCGACACTTCCTCGCTAGGAAATAGCGTTTGCAGATGTCTACGTATCGTAGCAATAGCTTTCTAATGCTTCTTTAAACGCGATATCGCATCTCATTTCCATGTTTCATGGTAAGATATAATATGATTTGCGAAGAGTTATGTATTCCTCGTCTACACTTCAAATGAATGTAAATGCGACACTTCTTTGCAAGGAAATAGCGCTTGCAGATGTCTACCTATCGTAGCAATAGGGTTCTAATGCTTCTTAAAACGCGAAATCGCATCTCATTTCTATGTTTCATGGTAAGATATAATATGATTTGCGAAGTGTTATGTATTCCTCGTCTACACATCAAATGAATGTAAATGCGACACTTCCTTGCAAGGAAATAGCGATTGCAGATGTCTACGTATCGTAGCAATAGAGTTCATACGATTCTTAAAACGCGATATCGCATTTCATTTCTATGTTTCATGGTAAGATATAACATGATTTGCGAAGTGTTATGTTTTCCTCGTCTACACTTCAAATGAATGTAAGTGCGACTCTTCCTTGCAAGGAAATAGCATTTGCAGATGTCTACGTATCGTAGCAATAGATTTCTAATGCTTCTTAAAACGCGATATCGCATCTCATTTCTATGTTTCATGGTAAGATATAATATGATTTGCGAAGTGTTATGTATTCCTCCTCTACACTTCAAGTGAATGTGAATGCGATACTTCCTCGCCAGGTAATACCGTTTGCAGATGTCTACGTATCGTAGCAATAGAGTTCTAATGCTTCTTAAAACGCGATATCGCATCTCATTTCTATGTTTCATGGTAAGATATAATATGATTTGGGAAGTGTTATGTATTCCTCGTCTGCACTTCAAATGAATGTAAGTGCGACACTTCCTTGCAAGGAAATAGCGTTTGCAGGTGTCTACGTATCGTAGCAACAGAGATCTTATGATTCTTAAAACGCGATATCGCATCTCATCTCTATGTTTCATGGTAAGATATAATATGATTTGCGAAGTGTTATGTATTCCTCGTCTACACATCAAATGAATGTGAATGCGACACTTCCTCGCTAGGAAATAGCGTTTGCAGATGTCTACGTATCGTAGCAATAGATTTCTAATGCTTCTTAAAACGCGATATCGCATCTCATTTCTATGTTTCATGGTAAGATATAATATGATTTGCGAAGTGTTATGTATTCCTCGTTTACACTTCAAATGAATGTGAATGCGACACTTCCTCGCTAGGGAATAGCGTTTGCAGATGTTTACCTATAGTAGCAATAGAGTTCTAATGCTTCTTAAAACGCGATATCGCATCTCATTTCTATGTTTCATGGTAAGATATAATATGATTTGCGAAGTGTTATGTATTCCTCGTCTGCACTTCAAATGAATGTAAGTGCGACTCTTCCTTGCAAGGAAATAGCGTTTGCAGATGTCTACGTATCATAGCAATAGAGATCTTATGATATTTAAAACGCGATATCGCATCTCATCTCTATGTTTCATGGTAAGATATAATATGATTTGCGAAGTGTTATGTATTCCTCCTCTACACTTCAAGTGAATGTGAATGCGATACTTCCTCGCTAGGTAATAGCGTTTGCAGATGTCTACGTATCGTAGCAATAGCTTTCTAATGCTTCCTAAAACGCGATATCGCATCTCATTTCTATGTTTGATGGTAAGATATAAAATGATTTGCGAAGTGTCATGTATTCCTCGTCTACACTTCAAATGAATGTGAATGCGACACTTCCTTGCAAGGAAATAGCGTTTGCTGATGTCTACGTATCGAAGCAATAGAGTTCAAATGTTTCTTAGAACGAGATATTGCATCTCATATCAATGTTTCATGATAAGATATAATATTCATTGCGAAGCGTTATGCATTCCACGTATGCGATTCAAATGAACGTAAATGCGACACTTCCTTGCAAGGAAATAGAGTTTGCAGTTGTCTACGTATCGTAGCAATAGAGTTCTTATGATTCTTAAAACGCGATATCGCATCTCATTTCTATCTTTCATGGTAAGTTATAGTATGATTTGCGAAGTGTTATGTATTGCTCGTCTACACTTCAAATGAATGTGAATGCGACACTTCCTCGCTAGGAAATAGCGTTTGCAGATGTCTACGTATTGTAGCAATAGATTTCTAATGCTTCTTAAGACGCGATATCGCATCTCATTTCTATGTTTCATGGCAAGATATAATATGATTTGCGAAGTGTTATGTGTTCCTCGTCTACACTTCAAATGAATGTAAATGCGACACTTCCTTGCTAGTAAATAGCGTCTGCTGATGTCTAGGTATCGTAGCGATAGTGTTCTAATGCTTCTTAAAACCCGATATCGCATCTCATTTCTATGTTTCATGGCAAGATATAATATGATTTGCGAAGTGTTATGTATTCCTCGTCTACACTTCAAATGAATGTAAATACGACACTTCCTTGCTAGTAAGTAGCGTCTGCTGATGTCTAGGTATCGTAGCGATAGTGTTCTAATGCTTCTTAAAACGCGATATCGCATCTCATTTCTATGATTCATGGCAAGATATAATATGATTTGCGAAGTGTTATGTATTCCTCGTCTACACTTCAAATGAATGTGAATGCGACACTTCCTTGCTAGTAAATAGCGTCTGCTGATGTCTAGGTATCGTAGCGATGGTGTTCTAATGCTTCTTAAAACGCGATATCGCATCTCATTTCTATGTGTCATGGTAAGATATAACATGATTTGCGAAGTGTTATGTATTCCTCGTCTACACTTCAAATGAATGTGAATGCGACACTTCCTCGCTAGGAAATAGCGTTTGCAGATGTCTACGTATCGTAGCAATAGCTTTCTAATGCTTCTTTAAACGCGATATCGCATCTCATTTCCATGTTTCATGGTAAGATATAATATGATTTGCGAAGAGTTATGTATTCCTCGTCTACACTTCAAATGAATGTAAATGCGACACTTCTTTGCAAGGAAATAGCGCTTGCAGATGTCTACCTATCGTAGCAATAGGGTTCTAATGCTTCTTAAAACGCGAAATCGCATCTCATTTCTATGTTTCATGGTAAGATATAATATGATTTGCGAAGTGTTATGTATTCCTCGTCTACACTTCAAATGAATGCAAATGCGATACTTCCTTACAAAGAAATAGCGTTTGCAGATGTCTACGTATCGTAGCAATAGGTTTCTAATGCTTCTTAAAACGCGATATCGCATCTCATTTCTATGTGTCATGGTAAGATATAACATGATTTGCGAAGTGTTATGTATTCCTCGTCTACACTTCAAATGAATGTAAATGCGACACTTCCTTGCAAGGAAATAGCGTTTGCTGATGTCTACGTATCGAAGCAATAGAGTTCAAATGCTTCTGAAAACGAGATATTGCATCTCATATCTATGTTTCATTATAAGATATAATATTCATTGCGAAGTGTTATGCATTCCTCGTATGCGACTCAAATGAATGTAAATGCGATACTTCCTTCCAAGGAAATAGCGTTTGCAGTTGTCTACGTATCGTAGCAATAGAGTTCTTATGATTCTTAAAACGCGATATCGCATCTCATTTCTATCTTTCATGGTAACATATCATATGATTTGCGAAGTGTTATGTATTCCTCGTCCACACTTCAAATGAATGTGAATGCGACACTTCCTCGCTAGGAAATAGCGTTTGCAGATGTCTACGTATCGTAGCAATAGATTTCTAATGCTTCTTAAGACGCGATATCGCATCTCATTTCTATGTTTCATGGCAAGATATAATATGATTTGCGAAGTGTCATGTATTCCTCGTCTTCACTTCAAATGAATGTGACTGCGATATTTCCTCGCTAGGAAATAGCGTTTGCAGATGTCTACGTATCGTAGCAATAGATATGTAATGCTTCTTAAAACGCGATATCGCATCTCATTTCTACGTTTCATGGTAAAATATAATATGATTTGCGAAGTGTCATGTATTCCTCGTCTACTACTCAAATGAGTGTAAGTGCGACTCTTCCTTGCAAGGAAATAGCGTTTGCAGATGTCTACGTATCGTAGCAATAGATTTCTAATGCTTCTTAAAACGCGATATCGCATCTCATTTCTATGTTTCATGGTAAGATATAATATGATTTGCGAAGTGTCATGTATTCCTCGTCTACACTTCAAATGAATGTAAATGCAACAATTCCTTGCAAGGAAATAGCGTTTGCAGATGTTTACCTATAGTAGCAATAGAGTTCTATTGCTTCTTAAAACGCGATATCGCATCTCATTTCTATGTTTCATGGTAAGATATAATATGGTTTGCGAAGTGTTATGTATTCCTCGTCTGCACTTCAAATGAATGTAAGTGCGACACTTCCTTGCAAGGAAATAGCGTTTGCAGGTGTCTACGTATCGTAGCAACAGAGATCTTATGATTCTTAAAACGCGATATCGCATCTCATCTCTATGTTTCATGGTAAGATATAATATGATTTGCGAAGTGTTATGTATTCCTCGTCTACACATCAAATGAATGTGAATGCGACACTTCCTCGCTAGGAAATAGCGTTTGCAGATGTCTACGTATCGTAGCAATAGATTTCTAATGCTTCTTAAAACGCGATATCGCATCTCATTTCTATGTTTCATGGTAAGATATAATATGATTTGCGAAGTGTTATGTATTCCTCGTTTACACTTCAAATGAATGTGAATGCGACACTTCCTCGCTAGGAAATAGCGTTTGCAGATGTTTACCTATAGTAGCAATAGAGTTCAAATGTTTCTTAGAACGAGATATTGCATCTCATATCAATGTTTCATGATAAGATATAATATTCATTGCGAAGCGTTATGCATTCCTCGTATGCGATTCAAATGAACGTAAATGCGACACTTCCTTGCAAGGAAATAGCGTTTGCAGTTGTCTACGTATCGTAGCAATAGAGTTCTTATGATTCTTAAAACGCGATATCGCATCTCATTTCTATGTTTCATGGTAAGATATAATATGATTTGCGAAGTGTTATGTATTCCTCGTCTACACTTCAAATGAATGTGAATGCGACACTTCCTCGCTAGGAAATAGCGTTTGCAGATGTCTACGTATCGTAGCAATAGCTTTCTAATGCTTCTTTAAACGCGATATCGCATCTCATTTCCATGTTTCATGGTAAGATATAATATGATTTGCGAAGAGTTATGTATTCCTCGTCTACACTTCAAATGAATGTAAATGCGACACTTCTTTGCAAGGAAATAGCGCTTGCAGATGTCTACCTATCGTAGCAATAGGGTTCTAATGCTTCTTAAAACGCGAAATCGCATCTCATTTCTATGTTTCATGGTAAGATATAATATGATTTGCGAAGTGTTATGTATTCCTCGTCTACACATCAAATGAATGTAAATGCGACACTTCCTTGCAAGGAAATAGCGATTGCAGATGTCTACGTATCGTAGCAATAGAGTTCATACGATTCTTAAAACGCGATATCGCATTTCATTTCTATGTTTCATGGTAAGATATAACATGATTTGCGAAGTGTTATGTTTTCCTCGTCTACACTTCAAATGAATGTAAGTGCGACTCTTCCTTGCAAGGAAATAGCATTTGCAGATGTCTACGTATCGTAGCAATAGATTTCTAATGCTTCTTAAAACGCGATATCGCATCTCATTTCTATGTTTCATGGTAAGATATAATATGATTTGCGAAGTGTTATGTATTCCTCCTCTACACTTCAAGTGAATGTGAATGCGATACTTCCTCGCCAGGTAATACCGTTTGCAGATGTCTACGTATCGTAGCAATAGAGTTCTAATGCTTCTTAAAACGCGATATCGCATCTCATTTCTATGTTTCATGGTAAGATATAATATGATTTGGGAAGTGTTATGTATTCCTCGTCTGCACTTCAAATGAATGTAAGTGCGACACTTCCTTGCAAGGAAATAGCGTTTGCAGGTGTCTACGTATCGTAGCAACAGAGATCTTATGATTCTTAAAACGCGATATCGCATCTCATCTCTATGTTTCATGGTAAGATATAATATGATTTGCGAAGTGTTATGTATTCCTCGTCTACACATCAAATGAATGTGAATGCGACACTTCCTCGCTAGGAAATAGCGTTTGCAGATGTCTACGTATCGTAGCAATAGATTTCTAATGCTTCTTAAAACGCGATATCGCATCTCATTTCTATGTTTCATGGTAAGATATAATATGATTTGCGAAGTGTTATGTATTCCTCGTTTACACTTCAAATGAATGTGAATGCGACACTTCCTCGCTAGGGAATAGCGTTTGCAGATGTTTACCTATAGTAGCAATAGAGTTCTAATGCTTCTTAAAACGCGATATCGCATCTCATTTCTATGTTTCATGGTAAGATATAATATGATTTGCGAAGTGTTATGTATTCCTCGTCTGCACTTCAAATGAATGTAAGTGCGACTCTTCCTTGCAAGGAAATAGCGTTTGCAGATGTCTACGTATCATAGCAATAGAGATCTTATGATATTTAAAACGCGATATCGCATCTCATCTCTATGTTTCATGGTAAGATATAATATGATTTGCGAAGTGTTATGTATTCCTCCTCTACACTTCAAGTGAATGTGAATGCGATACTTCCTCGCTAGGTAATAGCGTTTGCAGATGTCTACGTATCGTAGCAATAGCTTTCTAATGCTTCCTAAAACGCGATATCGCATCTCATTTCTATGTTTGATGGTAAGATATAAAATGATTTGCGAAGTGTCATGTATTCCTCGTCTACACTTCAAATGAATGTGAATGCGACACTTCCTTGCAAGGAAATAGCGTTTGCTGATGTCTACGTATCGAAGCAATAGAGTTCAAATGTTTCTTAGAACGAGATATTGCATCTCATATCAATGTTTCATGATAAGATATAATATTCATTGCGAAGCGTTATGCATTCCACGTATGCGATTCAAATGAACGTAAATGCGACACTTCCTTGCAAGGAAATAGAGTTTGCAGTTGTCTACGTATCGTAGCAATAGAGTTCTTATGATTCTTAAAACGCGATATCGCATCTCATTTCTATCTTTCATGGTAAGTTATAGTATGATTTGCGAAGTGTTATGTATTGCTCGTCTACACTCCAAATGAATGTGAATGCGACACTTCCTCGCTAGGAAATAGCGTTTGCAGATGTCTACGTATTGTAGCAATAGATTTCTAATGCTTCTTAAGACGCGATATCGCATCTCATTTCTATGTTTCATGGCAAGATATAATATGATTTGCGAAGTGTTATGTGTTCCTCGTCTACACTTCAAATGAATGTAAATGCGACACTTCCTTGCTAGTAAATAGCGTCTGCTGATGTCTAGGTATCGTAGCGATAGTGTTCTAATGCTTCTTAAAACCCGATATCGCATCTCATTTCTATGTTTCATGGCAAGATATAATATGATTTGCGAAGTGTTATGTATTCCTCGTCTACACTTCAAATGAATGTAAATACGACACTTCCTTGCTAGTAAGTAGCGTCTGCTGATGTCTAGGTATCGTAGCGATAGTGTTCTAATGCTTCTTAAAACGCGATATCGCATCTCATTTCTATGATTCATGGCAAGATATAATATGATTTGCGAAGTGTTATGTATTCCTCGTCTACACTTCAAATGAATGTGGATGCGACACTTCCTTGCTAGTAAATAGCGTCTGCTGATGTCTAGGTATCGTAGCGATGGTGTTCTAATGCTTCTTAAAACGCGATATCGCATCTCATTTCTATGTGTCATGGTAAGATATAACATGATTTGCGAAGTGTTATGTATTCCTCGTCTACACTTCAAATGAATGTGAATGCGACACTTCCTCGCTAGGAAATAGCGTTTGCAGATGTCTACGTATCGTAGCAATAGCTTTCTAATGCTTCTTTAAACGCGATATCGCATCTCATTTCCATGTTTCATGGTAAGATATAATATGATTTGCGAAGAGTTATGTATTCCTCGTCTACACTTCAAATGAATGTAAATGCGACACTTCTTTGCAAGGAAATAGCGCTTGCAGATGTCTACCTATCGTAGCAATAGGGTTCTAATGCTTCTTAAAACGCGAAATCGCATCTCATTTCTATGTTTCATGGTAAGATATAATATGATTTGCGAAGTGTTATGTATTCCTCGTCTACACTTCAAATGAATGCAAATGCGATACTTCCTTACAAAGAAATAGCGTTTGCAGATGTCTACGTATCGTAGCAATAGGTTTCTAATGCTTCTTAAAACGCGATATCGCATCTCATTTCTATGTGTCATGGTAAGATATAACATGATTTGCGAAGTGTTATGTATTCCTCGTCTACACTTCAAATGAATGTAAATGCGACACTTCCTTGCAAGGAAATAGCGTTTGCTGATGTCTACGTATCGAAGCAATAGAGTTCAAATGCTTCTGAAAACGAGATATTGCATCTCATATCTATGTTTCATTATAAGATATAATATTCATTGCGAAGTGTTATGCATTCCCCGTATGCGACTCAAATGAATGTAAATGCGATACTTCCTTCCAAGGAAATAGCGTTTGCAGTTGTCTACGTATCGTAGCAATAGAGTTCTTATGATTCTTAAAACGCGATATCGCATCTCATTTCTATCTTTCATGGTAACATATCATATGATTTGCGAAGTGTTATGTATTCCTCGTCCACACTTCAAATGAATGTGAATGCGACACTTCCTCGCTAGGAAATAGCGTTTGCAGATGTCTACGTATCGTAGCAATAGATTTCTACTGCTTCTTAAGACGCGATATCGCATCTCATTTCTATGTTTCATGGCAAGATATAATATGATTTGCGAAGTGTCATGTATTCCTCGTCTTCACTTCAAATGAATGTGACTGCGATATTTCCTCGCTAGGAAATAGCGTTTGCAGATGTCTACGTATCGTAGCAATAGATATGTAATGCTTCTTAAAACGCGATATCGCATCTCATTTCTACGTTTCATGGTAAAATATAATATGATTTGCGAAGTGTCATGTATTCCTCGTCTACTACTCAAATGAGTGTAAAAGCGACACTTCCTTGCCAGGAAATAGCGTTTGCAGATGTTTAACTATCGTAGCAATAGAGTTCTAATGCTTCTTAAAACGAGATATCGCATCTCATTTCTATGTTTCATGGTAAGGTATAATATGATTTGCGAAGTGTTATGTATTCCTCGTCTACACATCAAATGAATGTAAATGCGACACTTCCTTGCAAGGAAATAGCGTTTGCTGATGTCTACGTATCGAAGCAATAGTGTTCAAATGCTTCTTAAAACGAGATATTGCATCTCATACCTATGTTTCATGATAAGATATAATATTCATTGCGAAGTGTTATGCATTCCTCGTATGCGATTCAAATGAATGTAAATGCGACACTTCCTTGCAAGGAAATAGCGTTTGCAGTTTTCTACGTATCGTAGCAATAGAGTTCTTATGATACTTAAAACGGGATATCGCATCTCATTTCCATCTTTCATGGTAAGATATACTATGATTTGCGAAGTGTTATGTATTCCTCGTCTACACTTCAAATGAATGTAAATGCGACACTACCTTGCTAGGAAATAGCGTCTGCAGATGTCTAGGTATCGTAGCGATAGTGTTCTAATGCTTCCTAAAACGCGATATCGCATCTCATTTCTATGTTTCATGGTAAGATATAATATGATTTGCGAAGTGTTATGTATTCCTCGTCTACACTTCAAATGAATGTAAATGCGACACTTCCTTGCAAGGAAATAGCGTTTGCAGATGTCTACCTATCGTAGCAATAGAGTTCTAATGCTTCTTAAAACGCGATACCGCATCCCATTTCTACCTTTCATGGTAAGATATAATATGATTTGCGAAGTGTCATGTATTCCTCGTCTACTATTCAAGTGAGTGTAAATGCGACACTTCCTAGCAAGGAAATAGCGTTTGCAGATGTCTACGTATCGTAGCTATAGATTTCTAATGCTTCTTAAAACGCGATATCGCATCTCATTTCTACGTTTCATGGTAAAATATAATATGATTTGCGAAGTGTTATGTATTCCTCCTCTACACTTCAAGTGAATGTGAATGCGATACTTCCTCGCTAGGTAATAGCGTTTGCAGATGTCTACGTATCGTAGCAATAGCTTTCTAATGCTTCCTAAAACGCGATATCGCATCTCATTTCTATGTTTGATGGTAAGATATAAAATGATTTGCGAAGTGTCATGTATTCCTCGTCTACACTTCAAATGAATGTGAATGCGACACTTCCTTGCAAGGAAATAGCGTTTGCTGATGTCTACGTATCGAAGCAATAGAGTTCAAATGTTTCTTAGAACGAGATATTGCATCTCATATCAATGTTTCATGATAAGATATAATATTCATTGCGAAGCGTTATGCATTCCTCGTATGCGATTCAAATGAACGTAAATGCGACACTTCCTTGCAAGGAAATAGAGTTTGCAGTTGTCTACGTATCGTAGCAATAGAGTTCTTATGATTCTTAAAACGCGATATCGCATCTCATTTCTATCTTTCATGGTAAGTTATAGTATGGTTTGCGAAGTGTTATGTATTGCTCGTCTACACTTCAAATGAATGTGAATGCGACACTTCCTCGCTAGGAAATAGCGTTTGCAGATGTCTACGTATTGTAGCAATAGATTTCTAATGCTTCTTAAGACGCGATATCGCATCTCATTTCTATGTTTCATGGCAAGATATAATATGATTTGCGAAGTGTTATGTGTTCCTCGTCTACACTTCAAATGAATGTAAATGCGACACTTCCTTGCTAGTAAATAGCGTCTGCTGATGCCTAGGTATCGTAGCGATAGTGTTCTAATGCTTCTTAAAACCCGATATCGCATCTCATTTCTATGTTTCATGGCAAGATATAATATGATTTGCGAAGTGTTATGTATTCCTCGTCTACACTTCAAATGAATGTAAATACGACACTTCCTTGCTAGTAAGTAGCGTCTGCTGATGTCTAGGTATCGTAGCGATAGTGTTCTAATGCTTCTTAAAACGCGATATCGCATCTCATTTCTATGATTCATGGCAAGATATAATATGATTTGCGAAGTGTTATGTATTCCTCGTCTACACTTCAAATGAATGTGAATGCGACACTTCCTTGCTAGTAAATAGCGTCTGCTGATGTCTAGGTATCGTAGCGATGGTGTTCTAATGCTTCTTAAAACGCGATATCGCATCTCATTTCTATGTGTCATGGTAAGATATAACATGATTTGCGAAGTGTTATGTATTCCTCGTCTACACTTCAAATGAATGCAAATGCGATACTTCCTTACAAAGAAATAGCGTTTGCAGATGTCTACGTATCGTAGCAATAGGTTTCTAATGCTTCTTAAAACGCGATATCGCATCTCATTTCTATGTGTCATGGTAAGATATAACATGATTTGCGAAGTGTTATGTATTCCTCGTCTACACTTCAAATGAATGTAAATGCGACACTTCCTTGCAAGGAAATAGCGTTTGCTGATGTCTACGTATCGAAGCAATAGAGTTCAAATGCTTCTGAAAACGAGATATTGCATCTCATATCTATGTTTCATTATAAGATATAATATTCATTGCGAAGTGTTATGCATTCCTCGTATGCGACTCAAATGAATGTAAATGCGATACTTCCTTCCAAGGAAATAGCGTTTGCAGTTGTCTACGTATCGTAGCAATAGAGTTCTTATGATTCTTAAAACGCGATATCGCATCTCATTTCTATCTTTCATGGTAACATATCATATGATTTGCGAAGTGTTATGTATTCCTCGTCCACACTTCAAATGAATGTGAATGCGACACTTCCTCGCTAGGAAATAGCGTTTGCAGATGTCTACGTATCGTAGCAATAGATTTCTAATGCTTCTTAAGACGCGATATCGCATCTCATTTCTATGTTTCATGGCAAGATATAATATGATTTGCGAAGTGTCATGTATTCCTCGTCTTCACTTCAAATGAATGTGACTGCGATATTTCCTCGCTAGGAAATAGCGTTTGCAGATGTCTACGTATCGTAGCAATAGATATGTAATGCTTCTTAAAACGCGATATCGCATCTCATTTCTACGTTTCATGGTAAAATATAATATGATTTGCGAAGTGTCATGTATTCCTCGTCTACTACTCAAATGAGTGTAAAAGCGACACTTCCTTGCCAGGAAATAGCGTTTGCAGATGTTTAACTATCGTAGCAATAGAGTTCTAATGCTTCTTAAAACGAGATATCGCATCTCATTTCTATGTTTCATGGTAAGGTATAATATGATTTGCGAAGTGTTATGTATTCCTCGTCTACACATCAAATGAATGTAAATGCGACACTTCCTTGCAAGGAAATAGCGTTTGCTGATGTCTACGTATCGAAGCAATAGTGTTCAAATGCTTCTTAAAACGAGATATTGCATCTCATACCTATGTTTCATGATAAGATATAATATTCATTGCGAAGTGTTATGCATTCCTCGTATGCGATTCAAATGAATGTAAATGCGACACTTCCTTGCAAGGAAATAGCGTTTGCAGTTTTCTACGTATCGTAGCAATAGAGTTCTTATGATACTTAAAACGGGATATCGCATCTCATTTCCATCTTTCATGGTAAGATATACTATGATTTGCGAAGTGTTATGTATTCCTCGTCTACACTTCAAATGAATGTAAATGCGACACTTCCTTGCTAGGAAATAGCGTCTGCAGATGTCTAGGTATCGTAGCGATAGTGTTCTAATGCTTCCTAAAACGCGATATCGCATCTCATTTCTATGTTTCATGGTAAGATATAATATGATTTGCGAAGTGTTATGTATTCCTCGTCTACACTTCAAATGAATGTAAATGCGACACTTCCTTGCAAGGAAATAGCGTTTGCAGATGTCTACCTATCGTAGCAATAGAGTTCTAATGCTTCTTAAAACGCGATACCGCATCTCATTTCTACCTTTCATGGTAAGATATAATATGATTTGCGAAGTGTCATGTATTCCTCGTCTACTATTCAAGTGAGTGTAAATGCGACACTTCCTAGCAAGGAAATAGCGTTTGCAGATGTCTACGTATCGTAGCTATAGATTTCTAATGCTTCTTAAAAAGCGATATCGCATCTCATTTCTATGTTTCATTGTAAGATATAATATGATTTGCGAAGTGTCATGTATTCCTCGTCTACACTTCAAATGAATGTAAATGCGACACTTCCTTGCTAGGAAATAGCGTCAGCAGATGTCTAGGTATCGTACCGATAGAGTTCTAATGCTTCTTTAAACGCGATATCGCATCTCATTTCTATGTTTCATGGCAAGATATAATATGATTTGCGAAGCGTTATGTATTCCTCGTCTACACTTCAAATGAATGTAAATGCGACACTTCCTTGCTAGGAAATAGCGTCTGCAGATGTCTAGGTATCGTAGCGATAGTGTTCTAATGCTTCCTAAAACGCGATATCGCACCTCATTTCTATGTTTCATGGTAAGATATAATATGATATGCGAAGTGTTATGTATTCCTCGTCTACACTTCAAATGAATGTAAATGCGACACTTCCTTGCAAAGAAATAGCGTTTGCAGATGTCTACGTATCGTAGCAATTGGTATGTAATGCTTCTTAAGACGCGATATCGCATCTCATTTCTACGTTTCATGGTAAGATATAATATGATTTGCGAAATGTTATGTATTCCTCGTCTACACTTCAAATGAATGTAAATGCGAAACTTCCTTGCTAGGAAATAGCGTCTGCAGATGTCTAGGTATCGTACCGATAGAGTTCTAATGCTTCTTTAAACGCGATATCGCATCTCATTTCCATGTTTCATGGTAAGATATAATATGATTTGCGAAGTGTTATGTATTCCACGTCGACACTTCAAATGAATGTAAATGCGACACTTCTTTGCAAGGAAATAGCGTTTGCAGATGTCTACATACCGTAGCAATAGAGTTCTGATGCTTCTTAAAACGCGAAATCGCTTCTCATTTCTACGTTTCATGGTAAGATATAATATGGTTTGCGAAGTGTCATGTATTCCTCGTCTACTATTCAAGTGAGTGTAAATGCGACACTTCCTAGCAAGGAAATAGCGATTGCAGATGTCTACGTATCGTAGCTATAGATTTCTAATACTTCTTAAAAAGCGATATCGCATCTCATTTCTATGTTTCATGGTAAGATATAATATGATTTGCGAAGTGTCGTGTATTCCTCGTCTACACTTCAAATGAATGTAAATGCGACACTTCCTTGCAAGGAAATAGCATTTGCAGATGTCTATGTATCGTAGCAATAGCTTTCTAATGCTTCTTAAAACGCGATATCGCATCTCATTTCTATGTTTCATGGTAAGATATAATATGATTTGCGAAGTGTCATGTATTCCTCGACTACACTTCAAATGAATGTGACTGCGATATTTCCTCGCTAGGAAATAGCGTTTGCAGATGTCTACGTATCGTAGCAATAGATATGTAATGCTTCTTAAAACGCGATATCGCATCTCATTTCTACGTTTCATAGTAAGATATAATATGATTTGCGAAGTGTCATGTATTCCTCGTCTACTACTCAAATGAGTGTAAAAGCGACACTTCCTTGCCAGGAAATAGCATTTGCAAATGTCTACCTATCGTAGCAATAGTGCTCTTATGCTTCCTAAAACGCGATATCGCATCTCATTTCTATGTTTCATGGTAAGATATAATATGATTTGCGAAGTGTTATGTATTCCTCGTCTACACTTCAAATGCGACACTTCCTTGCCAGGAAATAGCGTTTGCAAATGTCTACCTATCGTAGCAATAGTGCCCTTATGCTTCTTAAAACGCGATATCGCATCTCATTTCTACGTTTCATGGTAAGATATAATATGATTTGCGAAGTGTCATGTATTCCCCGTCTACTATTCAAGTGAGTGTAAATGCGACACTTCCTTGCAAGGAAATAGCGTTTGCAGATGTCTATGTATCGTAGCAATAGCTTTCTAATGCTTCTTAAAAAGCGATATCGCATCTCATTCCTATGTTTCATGGTAAGATATAATATGATTTGCGAAGTGTCATGTATTCCTCGTCTACACTTCAAATGAATGTAAATGCGACACTTCCTTGCAAGGAAATAGCGTTTGCAGTTGTCTGCCTATCGTAGCAATAGTGTTCTAATGCTTCTTAAAACGAGATATCGCATCTCATTTCAATGTTTCATGGTAAGATATAATATGATTTGCGAAGTGTTATGTATTCCTCGTCTACACTTCAAATGAATGTGAATGCGACACTTCCTCGCTAGGAAATAGCGTTTGCAGATGTCTACGTATCGTAGCAATAGATTTCTAATGCTTCTTAAAACGCGATATCGCATCTCATTTCTATGTTTCATGGTAAGATATAATAATCATTGCGAAGTGTTATGCATTCCTCGTCTACGATTCAAATGAAAGTAAATGCGACACTTCATTTCAAGGAAATAGCGATTGCAGATGTCTACGTATCGTAGCAATAGAGTTCATACGATTCTTAAAACGCGATATCGCATTTCATTTCTACGTTTCATGGTAAGATATAACATGATTTGCGAAGTGTTATGTTTTCCTCGTCTACACTTCAAATGAATGTAAGTGCGACTCTTCCTTGCAAGGAAATAGCGTTTGCAGATGTCTACGTATCGTAGCAATAGATTTCTAATGCTTCTTAAAACGCGATATCGCATCTCATTTCTATGTTTCATGGTAAGATATAATATGATTTGCGAAGTGTTATGTATTCCTCCTCTACACTTCAAGTGAATGTGAATGCGATACTTCCTCGCTAGGTAATACCGTTTGCAGATGTCTACGTATCGTAGCAATAGCTTTCTAATGCTTCTTAAAACGCGATATCGCATCTCATTTCTATGTTTCATGGTATGATATAAAATGATTTGCGAAGTGTTATGTACTCCTCCTCTACACCTCAAATGAATGTAAATGCGACACCTCCTTGCAAGGAAATAGCGTTTGCAGTTGTCTACCTATCGTAGCAATAGTGTTCTAATGCTTCTTAAAACGAGATATCGCATCTCATTTCAATGTTTCATGGTGAGATATGATATGATTTGCGAAGTGTTATGTATTCCTCGTCTACACTTCAAATGAATGTGAATGCGACACTTCCTCGCTAGGAAATAGCGTTTGCAGATGCCTACGTATCGTAGCAATAGATTTCTAATGCTTCTTAAAACGCGATATCGCATCTCATTTCTATGTTTCATGGTAAGATATAATATGATTTGCGAAGTGTCATGTATTCCTCGTCTACACTTCAAATGAATGTAAATGCAACACTTCCTTGCAAGGAAATAGCGTTTGCAGATGTTTACCTATAGTAGCAATAGAGTTCTAATGCTTCTTAAAACGCGATATCGCATCTCATTTCTATGTTTCATGGTAAGATATAATATGATTTGCGAAGTGTTATGTATTCCTCGTCTGCACTTCAAATGAATGTAAGTGCGACACTTCCTTGCAAGGAAATAGCGTTTGCAGGTGTCTACGTATCGTAGCAACAGAGATCTTATGATTCTTAAAACGCGATATCGCATCTCATCTCTATGTTTCATGGTAAGATATAATATGATTTGCGAAGTGTTATGTATTCCTCGTCTACACATCAAATGAATGTGAATGCGACACTTCCTCGCTAGGAAATAGCTTTTGCAGATGTCTACGTATCGTAGCAGTAGCTTTCTAATGCTTCCTAAAACGCGATATCGCATCTCATTTCTATGTTTGATGGTAAGATATAAAATGATTTGCGAAGTGTCATGTATTCCTCGTCTACACTTCAAATGAATGTGAATGCGACACTTCCTTGCAAGGAAATAGCGTTTGCTGATGTCTACGTATCGAAGCAATAGAGTTCAAATGTTTCTTAGAACGAGATATTGCATCTCATATCAATGTTTCATGATAAGATATAATATTCATTGCGAAGCGTTATGCATTCCTCGTATGCGATTCAAATGAACGTAAATGCGACACTTCCTTGCAAGGAAATAGCGTTTGCAGTTGTCTACGTATCGTAGCAATAGAGTTCTTATGATTCTTAAAACGCGATATCGCATCTCATTTCTATCTTTCATGGTAAGTTATAGTATGATTTGCGAAGTGTTATGTATTGCTCGTCTACACTTCAAATGAATGTGAATGCGACACATCCTCGCTAGGAAATAGCGTTTGCAGATGTCTACGTATTGTAGCAATAGATTTCTAATGCTTCTTAAAACGCGATATCGCATCTCATTTCTATGTTTCATGGTAAGATATAATATGATTTGCGAAGTGTTATGTATTCCTCGTCTACACTTCAAATGAATGTGAATGCGACACTTCCTCGCTAGGAAATAGCGTTTGCAGATGTCTACGTATTGTAGCAATAGATTTCTAATGCTTCTTAAGACGCGATATCGCATCTCATTTCTATGTTTCATGGCAAGATATAATATGATTTGCGAAGTGTTATGTGTTCCTCGTCTACACTTCAAATAAATGTAAATGCGACACTTCCTTGCTAGTAAATAGCGTCTGCTGATATCTAGGTATCGTAGCGATAGTGTTCTAATGCTTCTTAAAACGCGATATCGCATCTCATTTCTATGTTTCATGGCAAGATATAATATGATTTGCGAAGTGTTATGTATTCCTCGTCTACACTTCAAATGAATGTAAATACGACACTTCCTTGCTAGTAAATAGCGTCTGCTGATGTCTAGGTATCGTAGCGATAGTGTTCTAATGCTTCTTAAAACGCGATATCGCATCTCATTTCTATGATTCATGGCAAGATATAATATGATTTGCGAAGTGTTATGTATTCCTCGTCTACACTTCAAATGAATGTAAATGCGACACTTCCTTGCTAGTAAATAGCGTCTGCTGATGTCTAGGTATCGTAGCGATAGTGTTCTAATGCTTCTTAGAACGCGATATCGCATCTCATTTCTATGTGTCATGGTAAGATATAACATGATTTGCGAAGTGTTATGTATTCCTCGTCTACACTTCAAATGAATGTGAATGCGACACTTCCTCGCTAGGAAATAGCGTTTGCAGATGTCTACGTATCGTAGCAATAGCTTTCTAATGCTTCTTTAAACGCGATATCGCATCTCATTTCCATGTTTCATGGTAAGATATAATATGATTTGCGAAGAGTTATGTATTCCTCGTCTACACTTCAAATGAATGTAAATGCGACACTTCTTTGCAAGGAAATAGCGCTTGCAGATGTCTACCTATCGTAGCAATAGGGTTCTAATGCTTCTTAAAACGCGAAATCGCATCTCATTTCTATGTTTCATGGTAAGATATAATATGATTTGCGAAGTGTTATGTATTCCTCGTCTACACTTCAAATGAATGCAAATGCGATACTTCCTTACAAAGAAATAGCGTTTGCAGATGTCTACGTATCGTAGCAATAGGTTTCTAATGCTTCTTAAAACGCGATATCGCATCACATTTCTATGTGTCATGGTAAGATATAACATGATTTGCGAAGTGTTATGTATTCCTCGTCTACACGTCAAATGAATGTAAATGCGACACTTCCTTGCAAGGAAATAGCGTTTGCTGATGTCTACGTATCGAAGCAATAGAGTTCAAATGCTTCTGAAAACGAGATATTGCATCTCATATCTATGTTTCATGATAAGATATAATATTCATTGCGAAGTGTTATGCATTCCTCGTATGCGACTCAAATGAATGTAAATGCGATACTTCCTCCCAAGGAAATAGCGTTTGCAGTTGTCTACGTATCGTAGCAATAGAGTTCTTATGATTCTTAAAACGCGATATCGCATCTCATTTCTATCTTTCATGGTAACATATCATATGATTTGCGAAGTGTTATGTATTCCTCGTCTACACTTCAAATGAATGTGAATGCGACACTTCCTCGCTAGGAAATAGCGTTTGCAGATGTCTACGTATCGTAGCAATAGATTTCTAATGCTTCTTAAGACGCGATATCGCATCTCATTTCTATGTTTCATGGCAAGATATAAAATGATTTGCGAAGTGTCATGTATTCCTCGTCTACACTTCAAATGAATGTGACTGCGATATTTCCTCGCTAGGAAATAGCGTTTGCAGATGTCTACGTATCGTAGCAATAGATATGTAATGCTTCTTAAAACGCGATATCGCATCTCATTTCTACGTTTCATGGTAAAATATAATATGATTTGCGAAGTGTCATGTATTCCTCGTCTACTACTCAAATGAGTGTAAAAGCGACACTTCCTTGCCAGGAAATAGCGTTTGCAGATGTTTAACTATCGTAGCAATAGAGTTCTAATGCTTCTTAAAACGAGATATCGCATCTCATTTCTATGTTTCATGGTAAGGTATAATATGATTTGCGAAGTGTTATGTATTCCTCGTCTACACATCAAATGAATGTAAATGCGACACTTCCTTGCAAGGAAATAGCGTTTGCTGATGTCTACGTATCGAAGCAATAGTGTTCAAATGCTTCTTAAAACGAGATATTGCATCTCATACCCATGTTTCATGATAAGATATAATATTCATTGCGAAGTGTTATGCATTCCTCGTATGCGATTCAAATGAATGTAAATGCGACACTTCCTTGCAAGGAAATAGCGTTTGCAGTTTTCTACGTATCGTAGCAATAGAGTTCTTATGATACTTAAAACGCGATATCGCATCTCATTTCCATCTTTCATGGTAAGATATAATATGATTTGCGAAGTGTTATGTATTCCTCGTCTACACTTCAAATGAATGTAAATGCGACACTTCCTTGCTAGGAAATAGCGTCTGCAGATGTCTAGGTATCGTAGCGATAGTGTTCTAATGCTTCCTAAAACGCGATATCGCATCTCATTTCTATGTTTCATGGTAAGATATAATATGATTTGCGAAGTGTTATGTATTCCTCGTCTACACTTCAAATGAATGTAAATACGACACTTCCTTGCTAGTAAATAGCGTCTGCTGATGTCTAGGTATCGTAGCGATAGTGTTCTAATGCTTCTTAAAACGCGATATCGCATCTCATTTCTATGATTCATGGCAAGATATAATATGATTTGCGAAGTGTTATGTATTCCTCGTCTAAACTTCAAATGAATGTAAATGCGACACTTCCTTGCTAGTAAATAGCGTCTGCTGATGTCTAGGTATCGTAGCGATAGTGTTCTAATGCTTCTTAAAACGCGATATCGCATCTCATTTCTATGTGTCGTGGTAAGATATAACATGATTTGCGAAGTGTTATGTATTCCTCGTCTACACTTCAAATGAATGTGAATGCGACACTTCCTCGCTAGGAAATAGCGTTTGCAGATGTCTACGTATCGTAGCAATAGTGTTCTAATGCTTCTTAAAACGAGATATCGCATCTCATTTCAATGTTTCATGGTAAGATATAATATGATTTGCGAAGTGTTATGTATTCCTCGTCTACACATCAAATGAATGTAAATGCGACACTTCCTTGCAAGGAAATAGCGTTTGCTGATGTCTACGTATCGAAGCAATAGTGTTCAAATGCTTCTTAAAACGAGATATTGCATCTCATACCTATGTTTCATGATAAGATATAATATTCATTGCGAAGTGTTATGCATTCCTCGTATGCGATTCAAATGAATGTAAATGCGACACTTCCTTGCAAGGAAATAGCGTTTGCAGTTTTCTACGTATCGTAGCAATAGAGTTCTTATGATACTTAAAACGCGATATCGCATCTCATTTCCATCTTTCATGGTAAGATATAATATGATTTGCGAAGTGTTATGTATTCCTCGTCTACACTTCAAATGAATGTAAATGCGACACTTCCTTGCTAGGAAATAGCGTCTGCAGATGTCTAGGTATCGTAGCGATGGTGTTCTAATGCTTCCTAAAACGCGATATCGCATTTCATTTCTATGTTTCATGGTAAGATATAATATGATTTGCGAAGTGTTATGTATTCCTCGTCTACACTTCAAATGAATGTAAATGCGACACTTCCTTGCAAGGAAATAGCGTTTGCAGATGTCTACCTATCGTAGCAATAGAGTTCTAATGCTTCTTAAAACGCGATACCGCATCTCATTTCTATGTTTCATGGCAAGATATAATATGATTTGCGAAGTGTTATGTATTCCTCGTCTACACTTCAAATGAATGTAAATGCGAAACTTCCTTGCTAGGAAATAGCGTCTGCAGATGTCTAGGTATCGTACCGATAGAGTTCTAATGCTTCTTTAAACGCGATATCGCATCTCATTTCCATGTTTCATGGTAAGATATAATATGATTTGCGAAGTGTTATGTATTCCTCGTCGATACTTCAAATGAATGTAAATGCGACACTTCTTTGCAAGGAAATAGCGTTTGCAGATGTCTACATACCGTAGCAATAGAGTTCTAATGCTTCTTAAAACGCGAAATCGCTTCTCATTTCTACGTTTCATGGTAAGATATAATATGATTTGCGATGTGTCATGTATTCCTCGTCTACTATTCAAGTGAGTGTAAATGCGACACTTCCTAGCAAGGAAATAGCGTTTGCAGATGTCTACGTATCGTAGCTATAGATTTCTAATACTTCTTAAAAAGCGATATCGCATATCATTTCTATGTTTCATGGTAAGATATAATATGATTTGCGAAGTGTCGTGTATTCCTCGTCTACACTTCAAATGAATGTAAATGCGACACTTCCTTGCAAGGAAATAGCGTTTGCAGATTTCTACGTATCGTAGCAATAGAGTTCTTATGATTCTTAAAACGCGATATCGCATCTCATTTCTATGTTTCATGGTAAGATATAATATGATTTGCGATGTGTCATGTATTCCTCGTCTACACTTCAAATGAATGTAAATGCGAGACTTCCCCGCTAGGAAATAACGTTTGCAGATGTCTATGTATCGTAGCAATAGCTTTCTAATGCTTCTTAAAACGCGATATCGCATCTCATTTCTATGTTTCATGGTAAGATATAATATGATTTGCGAAGTGTTATGTACTCCTCCTCTACACTTCAAATGAATGTAAATGCGACACCTCCTTGCAAGGAAATAGCGTTTGCAGTTGTCTACCTATCGTAGCAATAGTGTTCTAATGCTTCTTAAAACGAGATATCGCATCTCATTTCAATGTTTCATGGTAAGATATAATATGATTTGCGAAGTGTTATGTATTCCTCGTCTACACTTCAAATGAATGTGAATGCGACACTTCCCCGCTAGGAAATAGCGTTTGCAGATGTCTACGTATCGTAGCAATAGATTTCTAATGCTTCTTAAAACGCGATATCGCATCACATTTCTATGTTTCATGGTAAGATATAATATGATTTGCGAAGTGTTATGTACTCCTCCTCTACACTTCAAATGAATGTAAATGCGACACCTCCTTGCAAGGAAATAGCGTTTGCAGTTGTCTACCTATCGTAGCAATAGTGTTCTAATGCTTCTTAAAACGAGATATCGCATCTCATTTCAATGTTTCATGGTAAGATATAATATGATTTGCGAAGTGTTATGTATTCCTCGTCTACACTTCAAATGAATGTGAATGCGACACTTCCCCGCTAGGAAATAGCGTTTGCAGATGTCTACGTATCGTAGCGATAGTGTTCTAATGCTTCTTAAAACGCGATATCGCATCTCATTTCTATGATTCATGGCAAGATATAATATGATTTGCGAAGTGTTATGTATTCCTCGTCTAAACTTCAAATGAATGTAAATGCGACACTTCCTTGCTAGTAAATAGCGTCTGCTGATGTCTAGGTATCGTAGCGATAGTGTTCTAATGCTTCTTAAAACGCGATATCGCATCTCATTTCTATGTGTCGTGGTAAGATATAACATGATTTGCGAAGTGTTATGTATTCCTCGTCTACACTTCAAATGAATGTGAATGCGACACTTCCTCGCTAGGAAATAGCGTTTGCAGATGTCTACGTATCGTAGCAATAGTGTTCTAATGCTTCTTAAAACGAGATATCGCATCTCATTTCAATGTTTCATGGTAAGATATAATATGATTTGCGAAGTGTTATGTATTCCTCGTCTACACATCAAATGAATGTAAATGCGACACTTCCTTGCAAGGAAATAGCGTTTGCTGATGTCTACGTATCGAAGCAATAGTGTTCAAATGCTTCTTAAAACGAGATATTGCATCTCATACCTATGTTTCATGATAAGATATAATATTCATTGCGAAGTGTTATGCATTCCTCGTATGCGATTCAAATGAATGTAAATGCGACACTTCCTTGCAAGGAAATAGCGTTTGCAGTTTTCTACGTATCGTAGCAATAGAGTTCTTATGATACTTAAAACGCGATATCGCATCTCATTTCCATCTTTCATGGTAAGATATAATATGATTTGCGAAGTGTTATGTATTCCTCGTCTACACTTCAAATGAATGTAAATGCGACACTTCCTTGCTAGGAAATAGCGTCTGCAGATGTCTAGGTATCGTAGCGATGGTGTTCTAATGCTTCCTAAAACGCGATATCGCATCTCATTTCTATGTTTCATGGTAAGATATAATATGATTTGCGAAGTGTTATGTATTCCTCGTCTACACTTCAAATGAATGTAAATGCGACACTTCCTTGCAAGGAAATAGCGTTTGCAGATGTCTACCTATCGTAGCAATAGAGTTCTAATGCTTCTTAAAACGCGATACCGCATCTCATTTCTATGTTTCATGGCAAGATATAATATGATTTGCGAAGTGTTATGTATTCCTCGTCTACACTTCAAATGAATGTAAATGCGAAACTTCCTTGCTAGGAAATAGCGTCTGCAGATGTCTAGGTATCGTACCGATAGAGTTCTAATGCTTCTTTAAACGCGATATCGCATCTCATTTCCATGTTTCATGGTAAGATATAATATGATTTGCGAAGTGTTACGTATTCCTCGTCGATACTTCAAATGAATGTAAATGCGACACTTCTTTGCAAGGAAATAGCGTTTGCAGATGTCTACATACCGTAGCAATAGAGTTCTAATGCTTCTTAAAACGCGAAATCGCTTCTCATTTCTACGTTTCATGGTAAGATATAATATGATTTGCGAAGTGTCATGTATTCCTCGTCTACTATTCAAGTGAGTGTAAATGCGACACTTCCTAGCAAGGAAATAGCGTTTGCAGATGTCTACGTATCGTAGCTATAGATTTCTAATACTTCTTAAAAAGCGATATCGCATATCATTTCTATGTTTCATGGTAAGATATAATATGATTTGCGAAGTGTCGTGTATTCCTCGTCTACACTTCAAATGAATGTAAATGCGACACTTCCTTGCAAGGAAATAGCGTTTGCAGATTTCTACGTATCGTAGCAATAGAGTTCTTATGATTCTTAAAACGCGATATCGCATCTCATTTCTATGTTTCATGGTAAGATATAATATGATTTGCGATGTGTCATGTATTCCTCGTCTACACTTCAAATGAATGTAAATGCGAGACTTCCCCGCTAGGAAATAACGTTTGCAGATGTCTATGTATCGTAGCAATAGCTTTCTAATGCTTCTTAAAACGCGATATCGCATCTCATTTCTATGTTTCATGGTAAGATATAATATGATTTGCGAAGTGTTATGTACTCCTCCTCTACACTTCAAATGAATGTAAATGCGACACCTCCTTGCAAGGAAATAGCGTTTGCAGTTGTCTACCTATCGTAGCAATAGTGTTCTAATGCTTCTTAAAACGAGATATCGCATCTCATTTCAATGTTTCATGGTAAGATATAATATGATTTGCGAAGTGTTATGTATTCCTCGTCTACACTTCAAATGAATGTGAATGCGACACTTCCCCGCTAGGAAATAGCGTTTGCAGATGTCTACGTATCGTAGCAATAGATTTCTAATGCTTCTTAAAACGCGATATCGCATCACATTTCTATGTTTCATGGTAAGATATAATATGATTTGCGAAGTGTTATGTACTCCTCCTCTACACTTCAAATGAATGTAAATGCGACACCTCCTTGCAAGGAAATAGCGTTTGCAGTTGTCTACCTATCGTAGCAATAGTGTTCTAATGCTTCTTAAAACGAGATATCGCATCTCATTTCAATGTTTCATGGTAAGATATAATATGATTTGCGAAGTGTTATGTATTCCTCGTCTACACATCAAATGAATGTAAATGCGACACTTCCTTGCAAGGAAATAGCGTTTGCTGATGTCTACGTATCGAAGCAATAGTGTTCAAATGCTTCTTAAAACGAGATATTGCATCTCATACCTATGTTTCATGATAAGATATAATATTCATTGCGAAGTGTTATGCATTCCTCGTATGCGATTCAAATGAATGTAAATGCGACACTTCCTTGCAAGGAAATAGCGTTTGCAGTTTTCTACGTATCGTAGCAATAGAGTTCTTATGATACTTAAAACGCGATATCGCATCTCATTTCCATCTTTCATGGTAAGATATAATATGATTTGCGAAGTGTTATGTATTCCTCGTCTACACTTCAAATGAATGTAAATGCGACACTTCCTTGCTAGGAAATAGCGTCTGCAGATGTCTAGGTATCGTAGCGATGGTATTCTAATGCTTCCTAAAACGCGATATCGCATCTCATTTCTATGTTTCATGGTAAGATATAATATGATTTGCGAAGTGTTATGTATTCCTCGTCTACACTTCAAATGAATGTAAATGCGACACTTCCTTGCAAGGAAATAGCGTTTGCAGATGTCTACCTATCGTAGCAATAGAGTTCTAATGCTTCTTAAAACGCGATACCGCATCTCATTTCTATGTTTCATGGCAAGATATAATATGATTTGCGAAGTGTTATGTATTCCTCGTCTACACTTCAAATGAATGTAAATGCGAAACTTCCTTGCTAGGAAATAGCGTCTGCAGATGTCTAGGTATCGTACCGATAGAGTTCTAATGCTTCTTTAAACGCGATATCGCATCTCATTTCCATGTTTCATGGTAAGATATAATATGATTTGCGAAGTGTTATGTATTCCTCGTCGATACTTCAAATGAATGTAAATGCGACACTTCTTTGCAAGGAAATAGCGTTTGCAGATGTCTACATACCGTAGCAATAGAGTTCTAATGCTTCTTAAAACGCGAAATCGCTTCTCATTTCTACGTTTCATGGTAAGATATAATATGATTTGCGAAGTGTCATGTATTCCTCGTCTACTATTCAAGTGAGTGTAAATGCGACACTTCCTAGCAAGGAAATAGCGTTTGCAGATGTCTACGTATCGTAGCTATAGATTTCTAATACTTCTTAAAAAGCGATATCGCATATCATTTCTATGTTTCATGGTAAGATATAATATGATTTGCGAAGTGTCGTGTATTCCTCGTCTACACTTCAAATGAATGTAAATGCGACACTTCCTTGCAAGGAAATAGCGTTTGCAGATTTCTACGTATCGTAGCAATAGAGTTCTTATGATTCTTAAAACGCGATATCGCATCTCATTTCTATGTTTCATGGTAAGATATAATATGATTTGCGAAGTGTCATGTATTCCTCGTCTACACTTCAAATGAATGTAAATGCGAGACTTCCCCGCTAGGAAATAACGTTTGCAGATGTCTATGTATCGTAGCAATAGCTTTCTAATGCTTCTTAAAACGCGATATCGCATCTCATTTCTATGTTTCATGGTAAAATATAATATGATTTGCGAAGTGTCATGTATTCCTCGACTACACTTCAAATGAATGTGGCTGCGATATTTCCTCGCTAGGAAATAGCGTTTGCAGATGTCTACGTATCGCAGCAATAGATATGTAATGCTTCTTAAAACGCGATATCGCATCTCATTTCTACGTTTCATGGTAAGATATAATATGATTTGCGAAGTGTCATGTATTCCTCGTCTACTACACAAATGAGTGTAAAAGCGACACTTCCTTGCCAGGAAATAGCATTTGCAAATGTCTACCTATCGTAGCAATAGTGCTCTTATGCTTCCTAAAACGCGATATCGCATCTCATTTCTATGTTTCATGGTAAGATATAATATGATTTGCGAAGTGTTATGTATTCCTCGTCTACACTTCAAATGCGACACTTCCTCGCCAGGAAATAGCGTTTGCAAATGTCTACCTATCGTAGCAATAGTGCTCTTATGCTTCTTAAAACGCGATATCGCATCTCATTTCTACGTTTCATGGTAAGATATAATATGATTTGCGAAGTGTCATGCATTCCTCGTCTACTATTCAAGTGAGTGTAAATGCGACACTTCCTAGCAAGGAAATAGCGTTTGCAGATGTCTACGTATCGTAGCTATAGATTTCTAATGCTTCTTAAAAAGCGATATCGCATCTCATTTCTATGTTTCATGGTAAGATATAATATGATTTGCGAAGTGTCATGTATTCCTCGTCTACACTTCAAATGAATGTAAATGCGACACTTCCTTGCAAGGAAATAGCGTTTGCAGATTTCTACGTATCGTAGCAATAGAGTTCTTATGATTCTTAAAATGCGATATCGCATCTCATTTCTATGTTTCATGGTAAGATATAATATGATTTGCGAAGTGTCATGTATTCCTCGTCTACACTTCAAATGAATGTAAATGCGAGACTTCCTCGCTAGGAAATAGCGTTTGCAGATGTCTATGTATCGTAGCAATAGCTTTCTAATGCTTCTTAAAACGCGATATCGCATCTCATTTCTATGTTTCATGGTAAGATATAATATGATTTGCGAAGTGTCATGTATTCCTCGTCTACACTTCAAATGAATGTGACTGCGATATTTCCTCGCTAGGAAATAGCGTTTGCAGATATCTACGTATCGTAGCAATAGATATGTAATGCTTCATAAACGCGATATCGCATCTAATTTCTACGTTTCATGGTAAGATATAATATGATTTGCGAAGTGTCATGTATTCCTCGTCTACTACTCAAATGAGTGTAAAAGCGACACTTGCTTGCCAGGAAATAGCGTTTGCAGATGTTTAACTATCGTAGCAATAGAGTTCTAATGCTTCTTAAAACGCGATATCGCATCTCATTTCTATGTTTCATGGTAAGATATAATATGATTTGCGAAGTGTTATGTATTCCTCGTCTACACTTCAAATGAATGTGAATGCGACACTTCCTCGCTAGGAAATAGCGTTTGCAGATGTCTACGTATCGTAGCAATAGATTTCTAATGCTTCTTAAAACGCGATATCGCATCTCATTTCTATGTTTCATGGTAAGATATAATATGATTTGCGAAGTGTTATGTACTCCTCCTCTACACTTCAAATGAATGTAAATGCGACACCTCCTTGGAAGGAAATAGCGTTTGCAGTTGTCTACCTATCGTAGCAATAGTGTTCTAATGCTTCTTAAAACGAGATATCGCATCTCATTTCAATGTTTCATGGTAAGATATAATATGATTTGCGAAGTGTTATGTATTCCTCGTCTACACTTCAAATGAATGTGAATGCGACACTTCCCCGCTAGGAAATAGCGTTTGCAGATGTCTACGTATCGTAGCAATAGATTTCTAATGCTTCTTAAAACGCGATATCGCATCTCATTTCTATGTTTCATGGTAAGATATAATATTCATTGCGAAGTGTTATGCATTCCTCGTCTACGATTCAAATGAAAGTAAATGCGACACTTCATTGCAAGGAAATAGCGATTGCAGATGTCTACGTATCGTAGCAATAGCGTTCATACGATTCTTAAAACGCGATATCGCATTTCATTTCTATGTTTCATGGTAAGATATAACATGATTTGCGAAGTGTTATGTTTTCCTCGTCTACACTTCAAATGAATGTAAGTGCGACTCTTCCTTGCAAGGAAATAGCGTTTGCAGATGTCTACGTTTCGTAGCAATAGATTTCTAATGCTTCTCAAACGCGATATCGCATCTCATTTCTATGATTCATGGTAAGATATAATATGATTTGCGAAGTGTTATGTATTCCTCCTCTACACTTCAAGTGAATGTGAATGCGATACTTCCTCGCTAGGTAATACCGTTTGCAGATGTCTACGTATCGTAGCAATAGCTTTCTAATGCTTCTTAAAACGCGATATCGCATCTCATTTCTATGTTTCATGGTATGATATAAAATGATTTGCGAAGTGTTATGTACTCCTCCTCTACACCTCAAATGAATGTAAATGCGACACCTCCTTGCAAGGAAATAGCGTTTGCAGTTGTCTACCTATCGTAGCAATAGTGTTCTAATGCTTCTTAAAACGAGATATCGCATCTCATTTCAATGTTTCATGGTAAGATATGATATGATTTGCGAAGTGTTATGTATTCCTCGTCTACACTTCAAATGAATGTAAATGCGACACTTCCTTGCAAGGAAATAGCGTTTGCTGATGTCTACGTATCGAAGCAATAGAGTTCAAATGCTTCTGAAAACGAAATATTGCATCTCATATCTATGTTTCATGATAAGATATAATATTCATTGCGAAGTGTTATGCATTCCTCGTATGCGACTCAAATGAATGTAAATGCGATACTTCCTTCCAAGGAAATAGCGTTTGCAGTTGTCTACGTATCGTAGCAATAGAGTTCTTATGATTCTTAAAACGCGATATCGCATCTCATTTCTATCTTTCATGGTAACATATCATATGATTTGCGAAGTGTTATGTATTCCTCGTCTACACTTCAAATGAATGTGAATGCGACACTTCCTCGCTAGGAAATAGCGTTTGCAGATGTCTACGTATCGTAGCAATAGATTTCTAATGCTTCTTAAGACGCGATATCGCATCTCATTTCTATGTTTCATGGCAAGATATAATATGATTTGCGAAGTGTCATGTATTCCTCGTCTACACTTCAAATGAATGTGACTGCGATATTTCCTCGCTAGGAAATAGCGTTTGCAGATGTCTACGTATCGTAGCAATAGATATGTAATGCTTCTTAAAACGCGATATCGCATCTCATTTCTACGTTTCATGGTAAAATATAATATGATTTGCGAAGTGTCATGTATTCCTCGTCTACTACTCAAATGAGTGTAAAAGCGACACTTCCTTGCCAGGAAATAGCGTTTGCAGTTTTCTACGTATCGTAGCAATAGAGTTCTTATGATACTTAAAACGCGATATCGCATCTCATTTCCATCTTTCATGGTAAGATATAATATGATTTGCGAAGTGTTATGTATTCCTCGTCTACACTTCAAATGAATGTAAATGCGACACTTCCTTGCTAGGAAATAGCGTCTGCAGATGTCTAGGTATCGTAGCGATAGTGTTCTAATGCTTCCTAAAACGCGATATCGCATCTCATTTCTATGTTTCATGGTAAGATATAATATGATTTGCGAAGTGTTATGTATTCCTCGTCTACACTTCAAATGAATGTAAATACGACACATCCTTGCTAGTAAATAGCGTCTGCTGATGTCTAGGTATCGTAGCGATAGTGTTCTAATGCTTCTTAAAACGCGATATCGCATCTCATTTCTATGATTCATGGCAAGATATAATATGATTTGCGAAGTGTTATGTATTCCTCGTCTACACTTCAAATGAATGTAAATGCGACACTTCCTTGCTAGTAAATAGCGCCTGCTGATGTCTAGGTATCGTAGCGATAGTGTTCTAATGCTTCTTAAAACGCGATATCGCATCTCATTTCTATGTGTCATGGTAAGATATAACATGATTTGCGAAGTGTTATGTATTCCTTGTCTACACTTCAAATGAATGTGAATGCGACACTTCCTCGCTAGGAAATAGCGTTTGCAGATGTCTATGTATCGTAGCAATAGCTTTCTAATGCTTCTTTAAACGCGATATCGCATCTCATTTCCATGTTTCATGGTAAGATATAATATGATTTGCGAAGAGTTATGTATTCCTCGTCTACACTTCAAATGAATGTAAATGCGACACTTCTTTGCAAGGAAATAGCGCTTGCAGATGTCTACCTATCGTAGCAATAGGGTTCTATTGCTTCTTAAAACGCGAAATCGCATCTCATTTCTATGTTTCATGGTAAGATATAATATGATTTGCGAAGTGTTATGTATTCCTCGTCTACACTTCAAATGAATGCAAATGCGATACTTCCTTACAAAGAAATAGCGTTTGCAGATGTCTACGTATCGTAGCAATAGATTTCTAATGCTTCTTAAAACGCGATATCGCATCTCATTTCTATGTGTCATGGTAAGATATAACATGATCTGCGAAGTGTTATGTATTCCTCGTCTACACTTCAAATGAATGTAAATGCGACACTTCCTTGCAAGGAAATAGCGTTTGCTGATGTATACGTATCGAAGCAATAGAGTTCAAATGCTTCTGAAAACGAGATATTGCATCTCATATCTATGTTTCATGATAAGATATAATATGATTTGCGAAGTGTCATGTATTCCTCGTCTACACTTCAAATGAATGTGACTGCGATATTTCCTCGCTAGGAAATAGCGTTTGCAGATGTCTACGTAACGTAGCAATAGATATGTAATGCTTCTTAAAACGCGATATCGCATCTCATTTCTACGTTTCATGGTAAAATATAATATGATTTGCGAAGTGTCATGTATTCCTCGTCTACTACTCAAATGAGTGTAAAAGCGACACTTCCTTGCCAGGAAATAGCGTTTGCAGATGTTTAACTATCGTAGCAATAGAGTTCTAATGCTTCTTAAAACGAGATATCGCATCTCATTTCTATGTATCATGGTAAGATATAATATGATTTGCGAAGTGTTATGTATTCCTCGTCTACACAACAAATGAATGTAAATGCGACACTTCCTTGCAAGGAAATAGCGTTTGCTGATGTCTACGTATCGAAGCAATAGTGTTCAAATGCTTCTTAAAACGAGATATTGCATCTCATACCTATGTTTCATGATAAGATATAATATTCATTGCGAAGTGTTATGCATTCCTCGTATGCGATTCAAATGAATGTAAATGCGACACTTCCTTCCAGGGAAATAGCGTTTGCAGTTTTCTACGTATCGTAGCAATAGAGTTCTTATGATACTTAAAACGCGATATCGCATCTCATTTCCATCTTTCATGGTAAGATATAATATGATTTGCGAAGTGTTATGTATTCCTCGTCTACACTTCAAATGAATGTAAATGCGACACTTCCTTGCTAGGAAATAGCGTCTGCAGATGTCTAGGTGTCGTAGCGATAGTGTTCTAATGCTTCCTAAAACGCGATATCGCACCTCATTTCTATGTTTCATGGTAAGATATAATATGATATGCGAAGTGTTATGTATTCCTCGTCTACACTTCAAATGAATGTAAATGCGACACTTCCTTGCAAAGAAATAGCGTTTGCAGATGTCTACGTATCGTAGCAATAGGTATGTAATGCTTCTTAAGACGCGATATCGCATCTCATTTCTACGTTTCATGGTAAGATATAATATGATTTGCGAAATGTTATGTATTCCTCGTCTACACTTCAAATGAATGTAAATGCGAAACTTCCTTGCTAGGAAATAGCGTCTGCAGATATCTAGGTATCGTAGCGATAGAGTTCGAATGCTTCTTAAAACGCGATATCGCATCTCATTTCTATGTTTCATGGTAAGATATAATATGATTTGCGAAGTGTTGTGTACTCCTCCTCTACACTTCAAATGAATGTAAATGCGACACCTCCTTGCAAGGAAATAGCGTTTGCAGTTGTCTACCTATCGTAGCAATAGTGTTCTAATGCTTCTTAAAACGAGATATCGCATCTCATTTCAATGTTTCATGGTAAGATATAATATGATTTGCGAAGTGTTATGTATTCCTCGTCTACACTTCAAATGAATGTGAATGCGACACTTCCTCGCTAGGAAATAGCGTTTGCAGATGTCTACATATCGTAGCAATAGATTTCTAATGCTTCTTAAAACGCGATATCGCATCTCATTTCTATGTTTCGTGGTAAGATATAATATTCATTGCGAAGTGTTATGCATTCCTCGTCTACGATTCAAATGAAAGTAAATGCGACACTTCATTGCAAGGAAATAGCGATTGCAGATGTCTACGTATCGTAGCAATAGAGTTCATACGATTCTTAAAACGCGATATCGCATTTCATTTCTATGTTTCATGGTAAGATATAACATGATTTGCGAAGTGTTATGTTTTCCTCGTCTACACTTCAAATGAATGTAAGTGCGACTCTTCCTTGCAAGGAAATAGCGTTTGCAGATGTCTACGTATCGTAGCAATAGATTTCTAATGCTTCTTAAAACGCGATATCGCATCTCATTTCTATGTTTCATGGTAAGATATAATATGATTTGAGAAGTGTTATGTATTCCTCCTCTACACTTCAAGTGAATGTGAATGCGATACTTCCTCGCTAGGTAATACCGTTTGCAGATGTCTACGTATCGTAGCAATAGCTTTCTAATGCTTCTTAAAACGCGATATCGCATCTCATTTCTATGTTTCATGGTATGATATAAAATGATTTGCGAAGTGTTATGTACTCCTCCTCTACACCTCAAATGAATGTAAATGCGACACCTCCTTGCAAGGAAATAGCGTTTGCAGTTGTCTACCTATCGTAGCAATAGTGTTCTAATGCTTCTTAAAACGAGATATCGCATCTCATTTCAATGTTTCATGGTAAGATATGATATGATTTGCGAAGTGTTATGTATTCCTCGTCTGCACATCAAATGAACGTAAGTGCGACACTTCCTTGCAAGGAAATAGCGTTTGCAGGTGTCTACGTATCGTAGCAACAGAGATCTTATGATCCTTAAAACGCGATATCGCATCTCATCTCTATGTTTCATGGTAAGATATAATATGATTTGCGAAGTGTTATGTATTCCTCGTCTACACATCAAATGAATGTGAATGCGACACTTCCTCGCTAGGAAATAGCGTTTGCAGATGTCTACGTATCGTAGCAATAGATTTCTAATGCTTCTTAAAACGCGATGTCGCATCTCATTTCTATGTTTCATGGTAAGATATAATATGATTTGCGAAGTGTTATGTATTCCTCGTTTACACTTCAAATGAATGTGAATGCGACACTTCCTCGCTAGGAAATAGCGTTTGCAGATGTTTACCTATAGTAGCAATAGAGTTCTAATGCTTCTTAAAACGCGATATCGCATCTCATTTCTATGTTTCATGGTAAGATATAATATGATTTGCGAAGTGTTATGTATTCCTCGTCTGCACTTCAAATGAATGTAAGTGCGACTCTTCCTTGCAAGGAAATAGCGTTTGCAGATGTCTACGTATCATAGCAATAGAGATCTTATGATTCTTAAAACGCGATATCGCATCTCATCTCTATCTTTCATGGTAAGATATAATATGATTTGCGAAGTGTTATGTATTCCTCCTCTACACTTCAAGTGAATGTGAATGCGATACTTCCTCGCTAGGTAATAGCGTTTGCAGATGTCTACGTATCGTAGCAGTAGCTTTCTAATGCTTCCTAAAACGCGATATCGCATCTCATTTCTATGTTTGATGGTAAGATATAAAATGATTTGCGAAGTGTCATGTATTCCTCGTCTACACTTCAAATGAATGTGAATGCGACACTTCCGTGGAAGGAAATAGCGTTTGCTGATGTCTACGTATCGAAGCAATAGAGTTCAAATGTTTCTTAGAACGAGATATTGCATCTCATATCAATGTTTCATGATAAGATATAATATTCATTGCGAAGCGTTATGCATTCCTCGTATGCGATTCAAATGAACGTAAATGCGACACTTCCTTGCAAGGAAATAGCGTTTGCAGTTGTCTACGTATCGTAGCAATAGAGTTCTTATGATTCTTAAAACGCGATATCGCATCTCATTTCTATCTTTCATGGTATGTTATAGTATGATTTGCGAAGTGTTATGTATTGCTCGTCTACACTTCAAATGAATGTGAATGCGACACTTCCTCGCTAGGAAATAGCGTTTGCAGATGTCTACGTATTGTAGCAATAGATTTCTAATGCTTCCTAAAACGCGATATCGCATCTCATTTCTATGTTTCATGGTAAGATATAATATGATTTGCGAAGTGTTATGTATTCCTCGTCTACACTTCAAATGAATGTGAATGCGACACTTCCTCGCTAGGAAATAGCGTTTGCAGATGTCTACGTATCGTAGCAATAGCTTTCTAATGCTTCTTTAAACGCGATATCGCATCTCATTTCCATGTTTCATGGTAAGATATAATATGATTTGCGAAGAGTTATGTATTCCTCGTCTACACTTCAAATGAATGTAAATGCGACACTTCTTTGCAAGGAAATGGCGCTTGCAGATGTCTACCTATCGTAGCAATAGGGTTCTAATGCTTCTTAAAACGCGAAATCGCATCTCATTTCTATGTTTCATGGTAAGATATAATATGATTTGCGAAGTGTTATGTATTCCTCGTCTGCACTTCAAATGAATGTAAGTGCGACTCTTCCTTGCAAGGAAATAGCGTTTGCAGATGTCTACGTATCATAGCAATAGAGATCTTATGATTCTTAAAACGCGATATCGCATCTCATCTCTATGTTTCATGGTAAGATATAATATGATTTGCGAAGTGTTATGTATTCCTCCTCTACACTTCAAGTGAATGTGAATGCGATACTTCCTCGCTAGGTAATAGCGTTTGCAGATGTCTACGTATCGTAGCAGTAGCTTTCTAATGCTTCCTAAAACGCGATATCGCATCTCATTTCTATGTTTGATGGTAAGATATAAAATGATTTGCGAAGTGTCATGTACTCCTCGTCTACACTTCAAATGAATGTGAATGCGACACTTCCTTGCAAGGAAATAGCGTTTGCTGATGTCTACGTATCGAAGCAATAGAGTTCAAATGTTTCTTAGAACGAGATATTGCATCTCATATCAATGTTTCATGATAAGATATAATATTCATTGCGAAGCGTTATGCATTCCTCGTATGCGATTCAAATGAACGTAAATGCGACACTTCCTTGCAAGGAAATAGCGTTTGCAGTTGTCTACGTATCGTAGCAATAGAGTTCTTATGATTCTTAAAACGCGATATCGCATCTCATTTCTATCTTTCATGGTATGTTATAATATGATTTGCGAAGTGTTATGTATTGCTCGTCTACACTTCAAATGAATGTGAATGCGACACTTCCTCGCTAGGAAATAGCGTTTGCAGATGTCTACGTATTGTAGCAATAGATTTCTAATGCTTCCTAAAACGCGATATCGCATCTCATTTCTATGTTTCATGGTAAGATATAATATGATTTGCGAAGTGTTATGTATTCCTCGTCTACACTTCAAATGAATGTGAATGCGACACTTCCTCGCTAGGAAATAGCGTTTGCAGATGTCTACGTATCGTAGCAATAGCTTTCTAATGCTTCTTTAAACGCGATATCGCATCTCATTTCCATGTTTCATGGTAAGATATAATATGATTTACGAAGTGTTATGTATTCCTCGCCTAAACTTCAAATGAATGTAAATGCGACACTTCTTTGCAAGGAAATAGCGTTTGCAGATGTCTACCTATCGTAGCAATAGCTTTCTAATGCTTCTTAAAACGCGATATCGCATCTCATTTCTATGTTTCATAGTAAGATATAATATGATTTGAGAAGTGTTATGTATTCCTCGTCTACACATCAAGTGAATGTAAATGCGACACATCCTTGCAAGGAAATAGCGTTTGCAGATGTCTACGTATCGAAGCAATAGAGTTCAAGTGCTTCTTAAAACGAGATATTGCATCTCATATCTATGTTTCATGATAAGATATAACATGATTTGCGTAGTGTTATGTATTCCTCGCCTAAACTTCAAATGAATGTAAATGCGACACTTCTTTGCAAGGAAATAGCGTTTGCAGATGTCTACCTATCGTAGCAATAGCTTTCTAATGCTTCTTAAAACGCGATATCGCATCTCATTTCTATGTTTCATGGTAAGATATAATATGATTTGCGAAGTGTTATGTATTCCTCGTTTACACTTCAAATGAATGTGAATGCGACACTTCCTCGCTAGGAAATAGCGTTTGCAGATGTTTACCTATAGTAGCAATAGAGTTCTAATGCTTTTTAAAACGCGATATCGCATCTCATTTCCATGTTTCATGGTAAGATATAATATGATTTGCGAAGTGTTATGTATTCCTCGTCTGCACTTCAAATGAATGTAAGTGCGACTCTTCCTTGCTAGTAAATAGCGTCTGCTGATGTCTAGGTATCGTAGCGATAGTGTTCTAATGCTTCTTAAAACGCGATATCGCATCTCATTTCTATGATTCATGGCAAGATATAATATGATTTGCGAAGTGTTATGTATTCCTCGTCTACACTTCAAATGAATGTAAATGCGACACTTCCTTGCTAGTAAATAGCGTCTGCTGATGTCTAGGTATCGTAGCGATAGTGTTCTAATGCTTCTTAAAACGCGATATCGCATCTCATTTCTATGCTTCATGGTAAGATATAATATGATTTGCGAAGTGTTATGTATTCCTCGTCTACACTTCAAATGAATGTAAATGCGACACTTCCTTGCAAGGAAATAGCGTTTGCTGATGTCTACGTATCGAAGCAATAGAGTTCAAATGCTTCTGAAAACGAGATATTGCATCTCATATCTATGCTTCATGATAAGGTATAATATTCTTTGCGAAGTGTTATGCATTCCTCGTATGCGACTCAAATGAATGTAAATGCGACACTTCCTTGCAAGGAAATAGCGTTTGCAGTTGTCTACGTATCGTAGCAATAGAGTTCTTATGATTCTTAAAACGCGATATCGCATCTCATTTCTATCTTTCATGGTAAGATATCATATGATTTGCGAAGTGTTATGTATTCCTCGTCTACACTTCAAATGAATGTGAATGCGACACTCCCTCGCTAGGAAATAGCGTTTGCAGATGTCTACGTATCGTAGCAATAGATTTCTAATGCTTCTTAAGACGCGATATCGCATCTCATTTCTATGTTTCATGGCAAGATATAATATGATTTGCGAAGTGTTATGTATTCCTCGTCTACACTTCAAATGAATGTAAATGCGACACTTTCTCGCTAGGAAATAGCGTCTGCTGATGTCTAGGTATTGTAGCGATAGTGTTCTAATGCTTCTTAAAACGCGATATCGCATCTCATTTCTATGTTTCATTGTAAGATATAATATGAATTGCGAAGTGTTATGTATTCCTCGTCTACACTTCAAATGAATGTGAATGCGACACTTCCTCGCTAGGAAATAGCGTTTGCAGATGTCTACGTATCGTAGCAATAGCTTTCTAATGCTTCTTTAAACGCGATATCGCATCTCATTTCCATGTTTCATGGTAAGATATAATATGATTTACGAAGTGTTATGTATTCCTCGCCTAAACTTCAAATGAATGTAAATGCGACACTTCTTTGCAAGGAAATAGCGTTTGCAGATGTCTACCTATCGTAGCAATAGCTTTCTAATGCTTCTTAAAACGCGATATCGCATCTCATTTCTATGTTTCATAGTAAGATATAATATGATTTGAGAAGTGTTATGTATTCCTCGTCTACACATCAAGTGAATGTAAATGCGACACATCCTTGCAAGGAAATAGCGTTTGCACATGTCTACGTATCGAAGCAATAGAGTTCAAGTGCTTCTTAAAACGAGATATTGCATCTCATATCTATGTTTCATGATAAGATATAACATGATTTGCGTAGTGTTATGTATTCCTCGTCTACACTTCAAATGAATGCAAATGCGACACTTCCTTGCAAGGAAATAGCGTTTGCAGTTGTCTACGTATCGTAGCAATAGAATTCTTATGATTCTTAAAACGCGATATCGCATCTCATTTCTATCTTTCATGGTAAGATATAGTATGATTTACGAAGTGTTATGTATTCCTCGCCTAAACTTCAAATGAATGTAAATGCGACACTTCTTTGCAAGGAAATAGCGTTTGCAGATGTCTACCTATCGTAGCAATAGCTTTCTAATGCTTCTTAAAACGCGATATCGCATCTCATTTCTATGTTTCATGGTAAGATATAATATGATTTGCGAAGTGTTATGTATTCCTCGTTTACACTTCAAATGAATGTGAATGCGACACTTCCTCGCTAGGAAATAGCGTTTGCAGATGTTTACCTATAGTAGCAATAGAGTTCTAATGCTTCTTAAAACGCGATATCGCATCTCATTTCCATGTTTCATGGTAAGATATAATATGATTTGCGAAGTGTTATGTATTCCTCGTCTGCACTTCATATGAATGTAAGTGCGACTCTTCCTTGCTAGTAAATAGCGTCTGCTGATGTCTAGGTATCGTAGCGATAGTGTTCTAATGCTTCTTAAAACGCGATATCGCATCTCATTTCTATGATTCATGGCAAGATATAATATGATTTGCGAAGTGTTATGTATTCCTCGTCTACACTTCAAATGAATGTAAATGCGACACTTCCTTGCTAGTAAATAGCGTCTGCTGATGTCTAGGTATCGTAGCGATAGTGTTCTAATGCTTCTCAAAACGCGATATCGCATCTCATTTCTATGCTTCATGATAAGATATAATATTCTTTGCGAAGTGTTATGCATTCCTCGTATGCGACTCAAATGAATGTAAATGCGACACTTCCTTGCAAGGAAATAGCGTTTGCAGTTGTCTACGTATCGTAGCAATAGAGTTCTTATGATTCTTAAAACGCCATATCGCATCTCATTTCTATCTTTCATGGTAAGATATCATATGATTTGCGAAGTGTTATGTATTCCTCGTCTACACTTCAAATGAATGTGAATGCGACACTCCCTCGCTAGGAAATAGCGTTTGCAGATGTCTACGTATCGTAGCAATAGATTTCTAATGCTTCTTAAGACGCGATATCGCATCTCATTTCTATGTTTCATGGCAAGATATAATATGATTTGCGAAGTGTTATGTATTCCTCGTCTACACTTCAAATGAATGTAAATGCGACACTTTCTCGCTAGGAAATAGCGTCTGCTGATGTCTAGGTATTGTAGCGATAGTGTTCTAATGCTTCTTAAAACGCGATATCGCATCTCATTTCTATGTTTCATGGTAAGATATAATATGAATTGCGAAGTGTTATGTATTCCTCGTCTACACTTCAAATGAATGTGAATGCGACACTTCCTCGCTAGGAAATAGCGTTTGCAGATGTCTACGTATCGTAGCAATAGCTTTCTAATGCTTCTTTAAACGCGATATCGCATCTCATTTCCATGTTTCATGGTAAGATATAATATGATTTACGAAGTGTTATGTATTCCTCGCCTAAACTTCAAATGAATGTAAATGCGACACTTCTTTGCAAGGAAATAGCGTTTGCAGATGTCTACCTATCGTAGCAATAGCTTTCTAATGCTTCTTAAAACGCGATATCGCATCTCATTTCTATGTTTCATAGTAAGATATAATATGATTCGAGAAGTGTTATGTATTCCTCGTCTACACATCAAGTGAATGTAAATGCGACACATCCTTGCAAGGAAATAGCGTTTGCAGATGTCTACGTATCGAAGCAATAGAGTTCAAGTGCTTCTTAAAACGAGATATTGCATCTCATATCTATGTTTCATGATAAGATATAACATGATTTGCGTAGTGTTATGTATTCCTCGTCTACACTTCAAATGAATGCAAATGCGACACTTCCTTGCAAGGAAATAGCGTTTGCAGTTGTCTACGTATCGTAGCAATAGAATTCTTATGATTCTTAAAACGCGATATCGCATCTCATTTCTATCTTTCATGGTAAGATATAGTATGATTTGCGAAGTGTTATGTATTCCTCGTCTACACTTCAAATGAATGTGAATGCGACACTTCCTCGCTAGGAAATAGCGTTTGCAGATGTCTACGTATCGTAGCAATAGATTTCTAATGCTTCTTAAAATGCGATATCGCATCTCATTTCTATGGTTCATGGCAAGATATAATATGATTTGTGATGTGTTATGTATTCCTCGTCTACACTTCAAATGAATGTAAATGCGACACTTCCTTGCTAGGAAATAGCGTCTGCAGATGTCTAGGTATCGTAGCGATAGTGTTCTAATGCTTCTTAAAACGCGATATCGCATCTCATTTCTATGTTTCATGGTAAGATATAACATGATTTGCGAAGTGTTATGTATTCCTCGCCTACACTTCAAATGAATGTGAATGCGATACTTCCTCGCTAGGTAATAGCGTTTGCAGATGTCTACGTATCGTAGCAATAGCTTTCTAATGCTTCTTAAAACGCGATATCGCATCTCATTTCTATGTTTCATGGTAAGATATAATATGACTCGCGAAGTGTTATGTATTCCCCCTCTACACTTCAAATAAATGTAAATGCGACTCTCCCTTGCAAGGAAATAGCGTTTGCAGTTGTCTACCTACCGTAGCAATAGTGTTCTAATGCTTCTTAAAACGAGATATCGCATCTCATTTCTATGTTTCTTGGTAAGATATAATATGATTTGCGAAGTGTTATGTATTCCTCGTCTACACATCAAATGAATGTAAATGCGACACTTCCTTGCAAGGAAATAGCGTTTGCTGATGTCTACGTATCGAAGCAATAATGTTCAAATGCTTCTTAAAACGAGATATTGCATCTCATATCTATGTTTCATGATAAGATATAATATTCATTGCGAAGTGTTATGCATTCCTCGTATGCGATTCAGATGAATGTAAATGCGACACTTCCTTGCAAGCAAATAGCGTTTGCAGTTTTCTACGTATCGTAGCAATAGGGTTCTTATGATTCTTAAAACGCGATATCGCATCTCATTTCCATCTTTCATGGTAAGATATAATATGATTTGCGAAGTGTTATGTATTTCTCGTCTACACTTCAAATGAATGTGAATGCGACACTTCCTCGCTAGGAAATAGCGTTTGCAGATGTCTACGTATCGTAGCAATAGATATGTAATGCTTCTTAAAACGCGATGTCGCATCTCATTTCTATGTTTCATGGTAAGATATAATATGATTTGCGAAGTGTTATGTATTCCTCGTCTACACTTCAAATGAATGTAAATGCGACACTTCCTTGCAAGGAAATAGCGTTTGCAGATGTCTACCTATCGTAGCAATAGAGTTCTAATGCTTCTTAAAACGCGATACCGCATCTCATTTCTATGTTTCATGGTAAGATATAATATGATTTGCGAAGTGTTATGTATTCCTCGTCTACACTTCAAATGAATGCAATTGCGACACTTCCTTGCAAAGAAATAGCGTTTGCAGATGTCTACGTATCGTAGCAATAGATATGTAATGCTTCTTAAAACGTGATATCGCATCTCATTTCTACGTTTCATGGTAAGATATAATATGATTTGCGAAGTGTCATGTATTCCTCGTCTACTATTCAAATGAGTGTAAAAGCGACACTTCCTTGCAAGGAAATGGCGTTTGCAGATGTCTACCTATCGTAGCAATAGAGTTCTAATGCTTCTTAAAACGCGATATCGCACCTCATTTCTATGTTTCATGGTAAGATATAATATGATATGCGAAGTGTTATGTATTCCTCGTCTACACTTCAAATGAATGTAAATGCGACACTTCCTTGCAAAGAAATAGCGTTTGCAGATGTCTACGTATCGTAGCTATAGATTTCTAATGCTTCTTAAAAAGCGATATCGCATCTCATTTCTATGTTTCATGGTAAGATATAATATGATTTGCGAAGTGTCATGTATTCCTAGTCTACACTTCAAATGAATGTAAATGCAACACTTCCTCGCTAGGAAATAGCGTTTGCAGATGTCTACGTATCGTAGCAATAGATTTCTAATGCTTCTTAAAACGCGATATCGCATCTCATTTCTATGTTTCATGGCAAGATATAATATGATTTGCGATGTGTTATGTATTCCTCGTCTACACTTCAAGTGAATGTGACTGCGATATTTCCTCGCTAGGAAATAGCGTTTGCAGATGTCTACGTATCGTAGCAATAGCTTTCTAACGCTTCTTAAAACGCGATATCGCATCTCATTTCTATGTTTCATGGTAAGATATAATATGATTTGCGAAGTGTTATGTATTCCTCGTCTACACTTCAAATGAATGTGAATGCGATACTTCCTCGCTAGGAAATAGCGTTTGCAGATGTCTACGTATCGTAGCAATAGCTTTATAATGCTTCTTAAAACGCGAGATCGCATCCCATTTCTATGCTTCATGGTAAGATGTAATATATTTTGCGAAGTGTCATGTATTCCTCGCCTACACTTCAAATGAATGTAAATGCGACACTTCCTTGCTAGGAAATAGCGTCCGCAGATGCCTAGGTATCGTAGGAATAGAGTTCTAATGCTTCTTAAAACGAGATATTGCATATCATATCTATGTTTCATGACAAGATATAATATACATTGCGAAGTGTTATGCATTCCTCGTCTACGATTCAAATGAAAGTAAATGCAACACTTCCTTGCAAGGAAATAGCGTTTGCAGATGTCTATGTATCGTAGCAATAGAGTTCATATGATTCTTAAAACGCGATATCGCATCTCATTTCTATGTTTCATGGTAAGATATAATATGATATGCGAAGTGTTATGTATTCCTCGTCTACACTTCAAATGAATGTAAATGCGACACTTCCTTGCAAAGAAATAGCGTTTGCAGATGTCTACGTATCGTAGCTATAGATTTCTAATGCTTCTTAAAAAGCGATATCGCACCTCGTTTCTATGTTTCATGGTAAGATATAATATGATTTGCGAAGTGTCATGTATTCCTCGTCTACACTTCAAATGAATGTAAATGCAACACTTCCTTGCAAGGAAATAGCGTTTGCAGATGTTTACCTATCGTAGCAAGAGAGTTCTAATGCTTCTTAAAACGCGATATCGCATCTCATTTCTATGTTTCATGGTAAGATATAATATGATTTGCGAAGAGTTATGTATTCCTCGTCTACACTTCAAATGAATGTAAATGCGACACTTCCTTCCAAAGAAATAGCGTCTGCAGATGTCTAGGTATCGTAGCGATAGAGTTCTAATGCTTCTTTAAACGCGATATCGCATCTCATTTCCATGTTTCATGGTAAGATATAATATGATGTGCGAAGTGTTATGTATTCCTCGTCTACACTTCAAATGAATGTAATTGCGACACTTCCTTGCAAAGAAATAGCGTTTGCAGATGTCTACGTATCGTAGCAATAGATATGTAATGCTTCTTAAAACGCGATACCGCATCCCATTTCTATGTTTCATGGTAAGATATAATATGATTTGCGAAGTGTCATGTATTCCTCGTCTACACTTCAAATGAATGTAAATGCGAGACTTCCTCGCTAGGAAATAGCGTTTGCAGTTGTCTACGTATCGTAGCAATAGAGTTCTTATGATTCTTAAAACGCGATATCGCATCTCACTTCTATGTTTCATGGTAAGATATAATATGATTTGCGAAGTGTTATGTATTCCTCGTCTACACTTCAAATGCGACACTTCCTTGCCAGGAAATAGCGTTTGCAAATGTCTACCTATCGTAGCAATAGTGCTCTTATGCTTCTTAAAACGCGATATCGCATCTCATTCCTATGTTTCATGGTAAGATATAATATGATTTGCGAAGTGTTATGTATTCCTCGTCTACACATCAAATGAATGTAAATGCGACACTTCCTTGCAAGGAAATAGCGATTGCAGATGTCTACGTATCGAAGCAATAGAGTTCAAATGCTTCTTAAAACGAGATATTGCATCTCATTTCTATGTTGCATGGTAAGATATAATATGATTTGCGAAGTGTTACGTATTCCTCGTCTACACTTCAAATGAATGTAAATGCGACACTTCCTCGCTAGGAAATAGCGTTTGCAGATGTCTACGTATCGTAGCAATAGATTACTAATGCTTCTTAAAACGAGATATTGCATCTCATTTCTATGTCTCACTGTAAGATATAATATGATTTGCAAAGTGTCATGTATTCCTCGTCTACACTTCAAATGAATGTAAATGCGACACTTCCTTGCAAGGAAATAGCGTTTGCAGATGTCTACCTATCGTAGCAATAGAGTTCTTATGATTCTTAAAACGCGATATCGCATCTCATTTCTATGTTTCATGGTAAGATATAATATGATTTGCTTAGTGTTATGTATTCCTCGTCTACACTTCAAATGAATGTAAATGCGACACTTCCTTGCAAGGAAATAGCGTTTGCAGATGCCTACGTATCGAAGCAATAGAGTTCAAATGCTTCTTAAAACGAGATATTGCATCTCATATCTATGTTTCATGATAAGATATAATATTCATTGCGAAGTGTTATGCATTCCACGTCTGCGATTCAAATGAACGTAAATGCGACACTTCCTTGCAAGGAAATAGCGTTTGCAGATGTCTACGTATCGTAACAATAGAGTTCTAATGCTTCTTAAAACGCGATATCGCATCTCATTTCTATGTTTCATGGTAAGATATAATATGATTTGCGAAGTGTCATGTATTCCTCGTCTACACTTCAAATGAATGTAAATGCGACACTTCCATGCTAGGAAATAGCGTCTGCAGATGTCTAGGTATCGTAGCGATAGAGTTCTAATGCTTCTCAAAACGCAATATCGCATCTCATTTCTATGTTTCATGATAAGATATATTATTCATTGCGAAGTGTTATGCATTCTACGTCTACGATTCAAATGAACGTAAATGCGACACTTCCTTGCTAGGAAATAGCGTCTGCAGATGTCTAGGTATCGTAGCAATAGAGTTCTAATGCTTCTTAAAACGCGATATCGCATCTCATTTCTATGTTTCATGGTAAGATATTATATGATTTGCGAAGTGTTATGTATTCCTCGTCTACACTTCAAATGAATGTAAATGAGACACTTCCTTGCAAGGAAATAGCGTCTGCAGATGTCTACGTATCGTAGAAATAGGGTTCTTATGATTCTTAAAACGCAATATCGCATCTCATTTCTTCAGACGAGGAATGCATAACACTTCGCAATGAATATTATATCTTATCATGAAACATAGATATGAGATGCAATATCCTGTTTTAAGAAGCATTTGAACTCTATTGCTTCGATACGTAGGCATCTGCAAACGCTATTTCCTTGCAAGGAAGTGTCGCATTTACATTCATTTGAAGTGTAGACGAGGAATACGTAACACTTCGCAAATCATATCATATCTTACCATGAAACATAGAAATGAGATGAGATATCGCGTTTTAAGAAGCATCAGAACTCTACTGCTACGATAGGTAGACATCTGCAAACGCTATTTCCTTGCAAGGAAGTGTCGCATTTACATTCATTTGAAGTGTAGTCGAGGAATACATAAGACTTCGCGAATCATATTATATCTTACCATGAAACATAGAAATGAGATGCGATATCGCGTTTTAAGGATCATAAGAACTCTATTGCTACGATACGTAGACATCTGCAGACGCTATTTCCTTGCAAGGAAGTGTCGCATTTACAATCATTTGAAGTGTAGACGAGGAGCACATAACACTACCCAAATCATATTATATCTTACCATGAAACATAGAAATGAGAAGCGATATCGCGTTTTAAGTATCACAAGAACTCTATTGCTACGATACGTAGACATCTGCAAACGCTATTTCCTTACAAGAAAGTGTCGCAATTACATTCATTTGAATCGTATACTAGGAATGCATAACACTTCGCAATGAATATTATATCTTATCATGAAACGTAGATATGAGATGCTATATCTCGTTTTAAGAAGCATTTGAACTCTATTGCTACGATACCTAGACATCTGCAGACGCTATTTCCTAGCAAGGAAGTGTCGCATTTACATTCATTTGAAGTGTAGACGAGGAATACATGACACTTCGCAAATCATATTATATCTTACCATGAAACATAGAAATGAGATGCGATATCGCGTTTTAAGAATCATTAGGAATCTATTGCTACGATACATAGATATCTGCAAACGCTATTTCTTTGCAAGGAAGTGTCGCATTTACATTCATTTGAAGTGTAGACGAGGAATACATAACACTTCGCAAATCATATCATATCTTACCATGAAACATAGAAATGAGATGAGATATCGCGTTTTAAGAAGCATCAGAACTCTACTGCTACGATAGGTAGACATCTGCAAACGCTATTTCCTTGCAAGGAAGTGTCGCATTTACATTCATTTGAAGTGCAGACGAGGAATACATCACAATTCGCAAATCATATTATATCTTACCATGAAACATAGAAATGAGATGCGATATTGCGTTTTGAGAAGCATCAGAACAATATCGCTGCGATACCTAAACATCTGCAGACGCTATTTCCTTTCAAGGGAGTGTCGCATTTACAGTCATTTGAAGTGTAGACGAGGAGCACATAACACTACGCAAATCATATTATATCTTACCATGAAACATAGAAATGAGATGCGATATCGCGTTTTAAGAATCATAAGAACCCCATTGCTACGATACGTAGACATCTGCAAACGCACTTTCTTTGCAAGGAAGTGTCGCATTAACATTCATATGAGGTGTAGACGAGGAATACATAACACTTCGCATATCATATTATATCTTACCATGAAACCAAAACCAAATGAATGTAAATGCAACGCTTCCTTGCAAGGAAATAGCGTCTGCTGATGTCTGCCTATCGTAGCAATAGAGTTCTACTGCTTCTTAAAACGCGATATCGCATCTCATTTCCATGTTTCATGGTAAGATATAATATGATTTGCGAAGTGTTAAGTATTCCTCGTCTACACTTCAAATGAATGTAAATGCGACACTTCCTTGCAAGGAAATAGCGTTTTCAGATGTCTGCCTATCGTGGCAATAGAGTTCTAATGCTTCTTAAAACGCGATATCGCATCTTATTTCTATGTTTCATGGTAAGATATAATATGATTTGCGAAGTGTCATGTATTCCTCGTCTACACTTCAAATGAATGTAAATGCGACAACTCCTTGTTAGGAAGTAGCGTCTGCAGATGTCTAGGTATCGTAGCAATAAAGTTCTAATGCTTCTTAAAACGCGATATCGCATCTCATTTCTACGTTTCATGGTAAGATGTAATATGATTTGCGAAGTGTTATGTATTCGTCGCCTACACTTCAAATGAATGTAAATGTGACACTTCCTTGCAAGGAAATAGCGTTTGCAGATGCCTACGTATCGAACCAATAGAGTTCAAATGCTTCTTAAAACGAGATATTGCATCTCATATATATGTTTCATGATAAGATATAATATTCATTGCGAAGTGTTATGCATTCCTCGTCTGCGATTCAAATGAACGTAAATGCGGCACTTCCTTGCAAGGAAATAGCGTTTGCAGATGTCTACGTATCGTAACAATAGAGTTCTTATGATTCTTAAAAGGCGATATCGCATCTCATTTCTATGTTTCATGGTAAGATATAATATGATTTGCGAAGTGTCATGTATTCCTCGTCTACACTTCAAATGAATGTAAATGCGACACTTCCTTGCAAGGAAATAGCGTTTGCAGATGTCTACCTATCGTAGCAATAGATTTCTAATGCTTCTTAAAACGCGATATCGCATCTCATTTCTATGTTTCATGGTAAGATATAATATTATTTGCGAAGTGTTATGTACTCCTCGTCTACGCTTCACATGAATGTAAATGCGACACTTCCTTGCATGGAAATAGCGTTTGCAGATGTCTACGTATCGTAGCAATGGGGTTCTTATGATTCTTAAAACGCGATATCGCATCTCATTTCTATGTTTCATGGTAAGATATAATATGATATGCTTAGTGTTATGTATTCCTCGTCTACACATCAAATGAATGTAAATGCGACACTTCCTTGCAAGGAAATAGCGTTTGCAGATGCCTACGTATCGAAGCAATAGAGTTCAAATGCTTCTTAAAACGAGATATTGCATCTCATATCTATGTTTCATGATAAGATATAATATTCATTGCTAAGTGTTATGCATTCCACGTCTGCGATTCAAATGAACGTAAATGCGACACTTCCTTGCAAGGAAATAGCGTCTGCAGATGTCTAGGTATCGTAGCAATAGAGTTCTAATGCTTCTTAAAACGCGATATCGCACCTCACTTCTATGTTTCATGGTAAGATATAACATGATTTGCGAAGTGTCATGTATTCCTCGTCTACACTTCATATGAATGTAAATGCGACACTTCCTTGCTAGGAAATAGCGTCTGCAGATGTCTAGGTATCGTAGCGATAGAGTTCTAATGCTTCTCAAAACGCAATATCGCATCTCATTTCTATGTTTCATGATAAGATATATTATTCATTGCGAAGTGTTATGCATTCTACTTCTACGATTCAAATGAACGTAAATGCGACACTTCCTTGCTAGGAAATAGCGTCTGCAGATGTCTAGGTATCGTAGCAATAGAGTTCTAATGCTTCTTAAAACGCGATATCGCATCTCATTTCTATGTTTCATGGTAAGATATTATATGATTTGCGAAGTGTTATGTATTCCTCGTCTACACTTCAAATGAATGTAAATGCGACACTTCCTTGCAAGGAAATAGCGTCTGCAGATGTCTACGTATCGTAGCAATAGGGTTCTTATGATTCTTAAAACGCGATATCGCATCCCATTTCTTCAGACGAGGAATGCATAACACTTCGCAATGAATATTATATCTTATCATGAAACATAGATATGAGATGCAATATCCTGTTTTAAGAAGCATTTGAACTCTATTGCTTCGATACGTAGGCATCTGCAAACGCTATTTCCTTGCAAGGAAGTGTCGCATTTACATTCATTTGAAGTGTAGACGAGGAATACGTAACACTTCGCAAATCATATCATATCTTACCATGAAACATAGAAATGAGATGAGATATCGCGTTTTAAGAAGCATCAGAACTCTACTGCTACGATAGGTAGACATCTGCAAACGCTATTTCCTTGCAAGGAAGTGTCGCATTTACATTCATTTGAAGTGTAGTCGAGGAATACATAAGACTTCGCGAATCATATTATATCTTACCATGAAACATAGAAATGAGATGCGATATCGCGTTTTAAGGATCATAAGAACTCTATTGCTACGATACGTAGACATCTGCAGACGCTATTTCCTTGCAAGGAAGTGTCGCATTTACAATCATTTGAAGTGTAGACGAGGAGCACATAACACTACGCAAATCATATTATATCTTACCATGAAACATAGAAATGAGAAGCGATATCGCGTTTTAAGAATCACAAGAACTCTATTGCTACGATACGTAGACATCTGCAAACGCTATTTCCTTACAAGAAAGTGTCGCAATTACATTCATTTGAATCGTATACTAGGAATGCATAACACTTCGCAATGAATATTATATCTTATCATGGAACGTAGATATGAGATGCTATATCTCGTTTTAAGAAGCATTTGAACTCTATTGCTACGATACCTAGACATCTGCAGACGCTATTTCCTAGCAAGGAAGTGTCGCATTTACATTCATTTGAAGTGTAGACGAGGAATACATGACACTTCGCAAATCATATTATATCTTACCATGAAACATAGAAATGAGATGCGATATCGCGTTTTAAGAATCATTAGGAATCTATTGCTACGATACATAGATATCTGCAAACGCTATTTCTTTGCAAGGAAGTGTCGCATTTACATTCATTTGAAGTGTAGACGAGGAATACATAACACTTCGCAAATCATATCATATCTTACCATGAAACATAGAAATGAGATGAGATATCGCGTTTTAAGAAGCATCAGAACTCTACTGCTACGATAGGTAGACATCTGCAAACGCTATTTCCTTGCAAGGAAGTGTCGCATTTACATTCATTTGAAGTGTAGACGAGGAATACATCACAATTCGCAAATCATATTATATCTTACCATGAAACATAGAAATGAGATGCGATATTGCGTTTTGAGAAGCATCAGAACAATATCGCTGCGATACCTAAACATCTGCAGACGCTATTTCCTTTCAAGGGAGTGTCGCATTTACAGTCATTTGAAGTGTAGACGAGGAGCACATAACACTACGCAAATCATATTATATCTTACCATGAAACATAGAAATGAGATGCGATATCGCGTTTTAAGAATCATAAGAACCCCATTGCTACGATACGTAGACATCTGCAAACGCACTTTCTTTGCAAGGAAGTGTCGCATTAACATTCATATGAGGTGTAGATGAGGAATACATAACACTTCGCATATCATATTATATCTTACCATGAAACCAAAACCAAATGAATGTAAATGCAACGCTTCCTTGCAAGGAAATAGCGTCTGCTGATGTCTGCCTATCGTAGCAATAGAGTTCTACTGCTTCTTAAAACGCGATATCGCATCTCATTTCCATGTTTCATGGTAAGATATAATATGATTTGCGAAGTGTTAAGTATTCCTCGTCTACACTTCAAATGAATGTAAATGCGACACTTCCTTGCAAGGAAATAGCGTTTTCAGATGTCTGCCTATCGTAGCAATAGAGTTCTAATGCTTCTTAAAACGCGATATCGCATCTTATTTCTATGTTTCATTGTAAGATATAATATGATTTGCGAAGTGTCATGTATTCCTCGTCTACACTTCAAATGAATGTAAATGCGACAACTCCTTGTTAGGAAGTAGCGTCTGCAGATGTCTAGGTATCGTAGCAATAAAGTTCTAATGCTTCTTAAAACGCGATATCGCATCTCATTTCTACGTTTCATGGTAAGATGTAATATGATTTGCGAAGTGTTATGTATTCGTCGCCTACACTTCAAATGAATGTAAATGTGACACTTCCTTGCAAGGAAATAGCGTTTGCAGATGCCTACGTATCGAACCAATAGAGTTCAAATGCTTCTTAAAACGAGATATTGCATCTCATATCTATGTTTCATGATAAGATATAATATTCATTGCGAAGTGTTATGCATTCCTCGTCTGCGATTCAAATGAACGTAAATGCGGCACTTCCTTGCAAGGAAATAGCGTTTGCAGATGTCTACGTATCGTAACAATAGAGTTCTTATGATTCTTAAAAGGCGATATCGCATCTCATTTCTATGTTTCATGGTAAGATATAATATGATTTGCGAAGTGTCATGTATTCCTCGTCTACACTTCAAATGAATGTAAATGCGACACTTCCTTGCAAGGAAATAGCGTTTGCAGATGTCTACCTATCGTAGCAATAGAGTTCTAATGCTTCTTAAAACGCGATATCGCATCTCATTTCTATGTTTCATGGTAAGATATAATATTATTTGCGAAGTGTTATGTACTCCTCGTCTACGCTTCACATGAATGTAAATGCGACACTTCCTTGCATGGAAATAGCGTTTGCAGATGTCTACGTATCGTAGCAATGGGGTTCTTATGATTCTTAAAACGCGATATCGCATCTCATTTCTATGTTTCATGGTAAGATATAATATGATATGCTTAGTGTTATGTATTCCTCGTCTACACATCAAATGAATGTAAATGCGACACTTCCTTGCAAGGAAATAGCGTTTGCAGATGCCTACGTATCGAAGCAATAGAGTTCAAATGCTTCTTAAAACGAGATATTGCATCTCATATCTATGTTTCATGATAAGATATAATATTCATTGCGAAGTGTTATGCATTCCACGTCTGCGATTCAAATGAACGTAAATGCGACACTTCCTTGCAAGGAAATAGCGTCTGCAGATGTCTAGGTATCGTAGCAATAGAGTTCTAATGCTTCTTAAAACGCGATATCGCACCTCACTTCTATGTTTCATGGTAAGATATAACATGATTTGCGAAGTGTCATGTATTCCTCGTCTACACTTCATATGAATGTAAATGCGACACTTCCTTGCTAGGAAATAGCGTCTGCAGATGTCTAGGTATCGTAGCGATAGAGTTCTAATGCTTCTCAAAACGCAATATCGCATCTCATTTCTATGTTTCATGATAAGATATATTATTCATTGCGAAGTGTTATGCATTCTACTTCTACGATTCAAATGAACGTAAATGCGACACTTCCTTGCTAGGAAATAGCGTCTGCAGATGTCTAGGTATCGTAGCAATAGAGTTCTAATGCTTCTTAAAACGCGATATCGCATCTCATTTCTATGTTTCATGGTAAGATATTATATGATTTGCGAAGTGTTATGTATTCCTCGTCTACACTTCAAATGAATGTAAATGCGACACTTCCTTGCAAGGAAATAGCGTCTGCAGATGTCTACGTATCGTAGCAATAGGGTTCTTATGATTCTTAAAACGCGATATCGCATCCCATTTCTTCAGACGAGGAATGCATAACACTTCGCAATGAATATTATATCTTATCATGAAACATAGATATGAGATGCAATATCCTGTTTTAAGAAGCATTTGAACTCTATTGCTTCGATACGTAGGCATCTGCAAACGCTATTTCCTTGCAAGGAAGTGTCGCATTTACATTCATTTGAAGTGTAGACGAGGAATACGTAACACTTCGCAAATCATATTATATCTTACCATGAAACATAGAAATGAGATGCGATATCGCGTTTTAAGAATCATAAGAACTCCAATGCTACGATACGTAGACATCTGCAAACGCTATTTTCTTGAAAGGAAGTGTCGCATTTACATTCAATTGAATCGTAGACGCGGAATGCATAACACTTCGCAATGAATATTATATCTTATCATGAAACATAGATATGAGATACTATATCTCGTTTTAAGAAGCATTTGAACTCTATTGCTACGATACCTAGACATCTGCAGACGCTATTTCCTAGCAAGGAAGTGTCGCATTTACATTCATTTGAAGTGTAGACGAGGAATACGTGACACTTCGCAAATCATGTTATATCTTACCATGAAACATAGAAGTGGGATGCGATATCGCGTTTTAAGAAGCATTAGAACTCTATTGCTACGATACCTAGACATCTGCAGACGCCATTTCCTACCAAGGAAGTGTCGCATTTACATTCATTTGAAGTATAGACGAGGAATACATAAAACTTCGCAAATCATATTATATCTTACCATGAAACATAGAAATGAGATGCGATATCGCGTTTTAAGAAGCATCAGAACTCTACTGCTACGATAGGCAGACACCTGCAAACGCTATTTCCTTGCAAGGAAGTGTCGCATTTACATTCATTTGAAGTGTAGTCGAGGAATACATAAGACTTCGCAAATCATATTATATCTTACCATGAAACATAGAAATGAGATGCGATATCGCGTTTTAAGGATCATAAGAACTCTATTGCTACGATACGTAGACATCTGCAGACGCTATTTCCTTGCAAGGAAGTGTCGCATTTACAATCATTTGAAGTGTAGACGAGGAGCACATAACACTACGCAAATCATATTATATCTTACCATGAAACATAGAAATGAGAAGCGATATCGCGTTTTAAGAATCACAAGAACTCTATTGCTACGATAAGTAGACATCTGCAAACGCTATTTCCTTACAAGAAAGTGTCGCAATTACATTCATTTGAATCGTATACTAGGAATGCATAACACTTCGCAATGAATATTATATCTTATCATGAAACGTAGATATGAGATGCTATATCTCGTTTTAAGAAGCATTTGAACTCTATTGCTACGATACGTAGACATCTGCAGACGCTATTTCCTAGCAAGGAAGTGTCGCATTTACATTCATTTGAAGTGTAGACGAGGAATACATGACACTTCGCAAATCATATTATATCTTACCATGAAACATAGAAATGAGAAGCGATATCGCGTTTTAAGAAGCATTAGGAATCTATTGCTACGATACGTAGATATCTGCAAACGCTATTTCTTTGCAAGGAAGTGTCGCATTTACATTCATTTGAAGTGTAGACGAGGAATACATAACACTTCGCAAATCATATTATATCTTACCATGAAACATAGAAATGAGATGAGATATCGCGTTTTAAGAAGCATCAGAACTCTACTGCTACGATAGGTAGACATCTGCAAACGCTATTTCCTTGCAAGGAAGTGTCGCATTTACATTCATTTGAAGTGTAGACGAGGAATACATCACAATTCGCAAATCATATTATATCTTACCATGAAACATAGAAATGAGATGCGATATTGCGTTTTGAGAAGCATCAGAACAATATCGCTGCGATACCTAAACATCTGCAGACGCTATTTCCTTTCAAGGGAGTGTCGCATTTACAGTCATTTGAAGTGTAGACGAGGAGCACATAACACTACGCAAATCATATTATATCTTACCATGAAACATAGAAATGAGATGCGATATCGCGTTTTAAGAATCATAAGAACTACATTGCTACGATACGTAGACATCTGCAAACGCACTTTCCTTGCAAGGAAGTGTCGCATTAACATTCATATGAGGTGTAGACGAGGAATACATAACACTTCGCAAATCATATTATATCTTACCATGAAACCAAAACCAAATGAATGTAAATGCAACACTTCCTTGCAAGGAAATAGCGTCTGCTGATGCCTGCCTATCGTAGCAATAGAGTTCTAATGCTTCTTAAAACGCGATATCGCACCTCACTTCTATGTTTCATGGTAAGATATAACATGATTTGCGAAGTGTCATGTATTCCTCGTCTACACTTCATATGAATGTAAATGCGACACTTCCTTGCTAGGAAATAGCGTCTGCAGATGTCTAGGTATCGTAGCGATAGAGTTCTAATGCTTCTCAAAACGCAATATCGCATCTCATTTCTATGTTTCATGATAAGATATATTATTCATTGCGAAGTGTTATGCATTCTACTTCTACGATTCAAATGAACGTAAATGCGACACTTCCTTGCTAGGAAATAGCGTCTGCAGATGTCTAGGTATCGTAGCAATAGAGTTCTAATGCTTCTTAAAACGCGATATCGCATCTCATTTCTATGTTTCATGGTAAGATATTATATGATTTGCGAAGTGTTATGTATTCCTCGTCTACACTTCAAATGAATGTAAATGCGACACTTCCTTGCAAGGAAATAGCGTCTGCAGATGTCTACGTATCGTAGCAATAGGGTTCTTATGATTCTTAAAACGCGATATCGCATCCCATTTCTTCAGACGAGGAATGCATAACACTTCGCAATGAATATTATATCTTATCATGAAACATAGATATGAGATGCAATATCCTGTTTTAAGAAGCATTTGAACTCTATTGCTTCGATACGTAGGCATCTGCAAACGCTATTTCCTTGCAAGGAAGTGTCGCATTTACATTCATTTGAAGTGTAGACGAGGAATACGTAACACTTCGCAAATCATATTATATCTTACCATGAAACATAGAAATGAGATGCGATATCGCGTTTTAAGAATCATAAGAACTCCAATGCTACGATACGTAGACATCTGCAAACGCTATTTTCTTGAAAGGAAGTGTCGCATTTACATTCAATTGAATCGTAGACGCGGAATGCATAACACTTCGCAATGAATATTATATCTTATCATGAAACATAGATATGAGATACTATATCTCGTTTTAAGAAGCATTTGAACTCTATTGCTACGATACCTAGACATCTGCAGACGCTATTTCCTAGCAAGGAAGTGTCGCATTTACATTCATTTGAAGTGTAGACGAGGAATACGTGACACTTCGCAAATCATGTTATATCTTACCATGAAACATAGAAGTGGGATGCGATATCGCGTTTTAAGAAGCATTAGAACTCTATTGCTACGATACCTAGACATCTGCAGACGCCATTTCCTACCAAGGAAGTGTCGCATTTACATTCATTTGAAGTATAGACGAGGAATACATAAGACTTCGCAAATCATATTATATCTTACCATGAAACATAGAAATGAGATGCGATATCGCGTTTTAAGAAGCATCAGAACTCTACTGCTACGATAGGCAGACACCTGCAAACGCTATTTCCTTGCAAGGAAGTGTCGCATTTACATTCATTTGAAGTGTAGTCGAGGAATACATAAGACTTCGCAAATCATATTATATCTTACCATGAAACATAGAAATGAGATGCGATATCGCGTTTTAAGGATCATAAGAACTCTATTGCTACGATACGTAGACATCTGCAGACGCTATTTCCTTGCAAGGAAGTGTCGCATTTACATTCATTTGAAGTGTAGACGAGGAATACATCACAATTCGCAAATCATATTATATCTTACCATGAAACATAGAAATGAGATGCGATATCGCGTTTTAAGAATCATAAGAACTCCATTGCTACGATACGTAGACATCTGCAAACGCACTTTCCTTGCAAGGAAGTGTCGCATTAACATTCATATGAGGTGTAGACGAGGAATACATAACACTTCGCAAATCATATTATATCTTACCATGAAACCAAAACCAAATGAATGTAAATGCAACACTTCCTTGCAAGGAAATAGCGTCTGGTGATGCCTGCCTATCGTAGCAATAGAGTTCTACTGCTTCTTAAAACGCGATATCGCATCTCATTTCTACGTTTCATGGTAAGATGTAATATGATTTGCGAAGTGTTATATATTCGTCGCCTACACTTCAAATGAATGTAAATGTGACACTTCCTTGCAAGGAAATAGCGTTTGCAGATGCCTACGTATCGAACCAATAGAGTTCAAATGCTTCTTAAAACGAGATATTGCATCTCATATCTATGTTTCATGATAAGATATAATATTCATTGCGAAGTGTTATGCATTCCTCGTCTGCGATTCAAATGAACGTTAATGCTGCACTTCCTTGCAAGGAAATAGCGTTTGCAGATGTCTACGTATCGTAACAATAGAGTTCTTATGATTCTTAAAAGGCGATATCGCATCTCATTTCTATGTTTCATGGTAAGATATAATATGATTTGCGAAGTGTCATGTATTCCTCGTCTACACTTCAAATGAATGTAAATGCGACACTTCCTTGCTAGGTAATAGCGTCTCCAGATGTCTAGATATCGTAGCAATAGAGTTCTAATGCTTCTTAAGACGCGATATCGCATCTCATTTCTATGTTTCATGGTAAGATATAATATGATTTGCGAAGTGTCATGTATTCCTCGTCTACACTTCAAATGAATGTAAATGCGACACTTCCTTGCTAGGAAATAGCGTCTGCAGATGACTAGGTATCGTAGCAATAGTGTCCTAATGCTTCTTAAAACGCGATATCGCATCTCATTTCTATGTTTCATGGTAGGATATAATATGATTTGCGAAGTGTTATGTCTTCCTCGTCTACACTTCAAATGAATGTAAATGCGACACTTCCTTGCAAAGAAATAGCGTTTGCAGATGTCTACGTATCGTAGCAATAGATTTCTAATGCTACTTAAAACGCGATATCGCATCTCATTTCGATGTTTCACTGTAAGATATAATATGATTTGCGAAGTGTCATGTATTCCTCGTCTACACTTCAAATGAATGTAAATGCGACACTTCCTTGCTAGGAAATAGCGTCTGCAGATGTCTAGGTATCGTAGCGATAGAGTTCTAATGCTTCTCAAAACGCAATATCGCATCTCATTTCTATGTTTCATGATAAGATATATTATTCATTGCGAAGTGTTATGCATTCTACGTCTACGATTCAAATGAACGTAAATGCGACACTTCCTTGCTAGGAAATAGCGTCTGCAGATGTCTAGGTATCGTAGCAATAGAGTTCTAATGCTTCTTAAAACGCGATATCGCATCTCATTTCTATGTTTCGTGGTAGGATATTATATGATTTGCGAAGTGTTATGTCTTCCTCGTCTACACTTCAAATGAATGTAAATGCGACACTTCCTTGCAAAGAAATAGCGTTTGCAGATGTCTACGTATCGTAGCAATAGATTTCTAATGCTACTTAAAACGCGATATCGCATCTCATTTCGATGTTTCACTGTAAGATATAATATGATTTGCGAAGTGTCATGTATTCCTCGTCTACACTTCAAATGAATGTAAATGCGACTCTTCCTTGCAAGGAAATAGCGTTTGCAGATGTCTACGTATCGTAGCAATGGAGTTCTTATGATTCTTAAAACGCGATATCGCATCTCATTTCTATGTTTCATGGTAAGATATAATATGATTTGCTTAGTGTTATGTATTCCTCGTCTACACTTCAAATGAATGTAATTGCGACACTTCCTTGCAAGGAAATAGCTTTTGCAGATGCCTACGTATCGAAGCAATAGAGTTCAAATGCTTCTTAAAACGAGATATTGCATCTCATATCTATGTTTCATGATAAGATATAATATTCATTGCGAAGTGTTATGCATTCCTCGTCTGCGATTCAAATGAACGTAAATGCGACACTTCCTTGCAAGGAAATAGCGTTTGCAGATGTCTACGTATCGTAACAATAGAGTTCTAATGCTTCTTAAAACGCGATATCGCATCTCATATCTATGTTTCATGGTAAGATATAATATGATTTGCGAAGTGTCATGTATTCCTCGTCTACACTTCAAATGAATGTAAAAGCGACACTTCCTTGCTAGGAATTAGCGTCTGCAGATGACTAGGTATCGTAGCAATAGTGTTCTAATGCTTCATAAAACGCGATATCGCATCTCATTTCTATGTTTCATGGTAAGATATAATATGATTTGCGAAGTGTCATGTATTCCTCGTCTACACTTCAAATGAACGTAAATGCGACACTTCCTTGCTAGGAAATAGCGTCTGCAGAATTCTAGGTATCGTAGCAATAGAGTTCAAATGCTTCTTAAAACGAGATATTGCATCTCATATCTATGTTTCGTGATAAGATATAATATGATTTGCGAAGTGTTATGTATTCCTCGTCTACACTTCAAATGAATGTAAATGAGACACTTCCTTGCAAGGAAATAGCTTTTGCTGATGCCTACGTATCGAAGCAATAGAGTTCAAATGCTTCTTAAAATGAGATATTGCATCTCATATCTATGTTTCATGATAAGATATAATATTCATTGCGAAGTGTTATGCATTCCTCGTCTGCGATTCAAATGATAGTAAATGCGACACTTCCTTGCAAGGAAATAGCGTTTGCAGATGTCTACGTATCGTAACAATAGAGTTCTTATGATTCTTAAAAGGCGATATCGCATCTCGTTTCTATGTTTCATGGTAAGATATAATATGATTTGCGAAGTGTCATGTATTCCTCATCTACAATTCAAATGAATGTAAATGCGACACTTCCTTGCTAGGTAATAGCGTCTGCAGATGTTTAGGTATCGTAGCAATAGATTTCTAATGCTTCTTAAAACGCGATATCGCATCTCATTTCGATGTTTCACTGTAAGATATAATATGATTTGCGAAGTGTCATGTATTCCTCGTCTACACTTCAAATGAATGTAAATGCGACACTTCCTTGCTAGGAAATAGCGTCTGCAGATGTCTAGGTATCGTAGCGATAGAGTTCTAATGCTTCTCAAAACGCAATATCGCATCTCATTTCTATGTTTCATGATAAGATATATTATTCATTGCGAAGTGTTATGCATTCTACGTCTACGATTCAAATGAACGTAAATGCGACACTTCCTTGCTAGGAAATAGCGTCTGCAGATGTCTAGGTATCGTAGCAATAGAGTTCTAATGCTTCTTAAAACGCGATATCGCATCTCATTTCTATGTTTCGTGGTAGGATATTATATGATTTGCGAAGTGTTATGTATTCCTCGTCTACACTTCAAATGAATGTAAATGCGACACTTCCTTGCAAGGAAATAGCGTCTGCAGATGTCTACGTATCGCAGCAATAGAGTTCTTATGATTCATAAAACGCGATATCGCATTTCATTTCTATGATTCGTTGTAAGATATAATATGATTTGCGAAGTGTTATGTATTCCTCGTCTACACTTCATATGAATGTTAATGAGACACTTCCTTGCAAGGAAAGTGCGTTTGCAGATGTCTACGTATCGTAGCAATAGAGTTCTTATGATTCTTAAAACGCGATATCGCATCTCATTTCTATGTTTCATGGTAAGATATAATATGATTTGCGAAGTGTTATGTATTCCTCGTCAACACTTCAAATGAATGTAAATGCGACACTTCCTTGCAAAGAAATAGCGTTTGCAAATGTCTACGTATCGTAGCAATAGATTTCTAATGCTTCTTAAAACGCAATATCGCATCTCATTTCTATGTTTCATGGTAAGATATAATATGATTTGCGAAGTGTCATGTATTCCTCGTCTACACTTCAAATGAATGTAAATGCGACACTTCCTTGCTAGGAAATAGCGTCTGCAGATGTCTAGGTATCGTAGCAATAGAGTTCAAATGCTTCTTAAAACGAGATATAATATCTCATATCTATGTTTCATGATAAGATATAATATTCATTGCGAAGTGTTATGCATTCCTCGTCTGCGATTCAAATGAACGTAAATGCGACACTTCCTAGCAAGGAAATAGCGTTTGCAGATGTCTACGTATCGTAACAATAGAGTTCTAATGCTTCTTAAAACGCGATATCGCATCTCATACCTATGTTTCATGGTAAGATATAATATGATTTGCGAAGTGTCATGTATTCCTCGTCTACACTTCAAATGAATGTAAAAGCGACACTTCCTTGCTAGGAATTAGCGTCTGCAGATGACTAGGTATCGTAGCAATAGTGTTCTAATGCTTCATAAAACGCGATATCGCATCTCATTTCTATGTTTCATGGTAAGATATAATATGATTTGCGAAGTGTCATGTATTCCTCGTCTACACTTCAAATGAACGTAAATGCGACACTTCCTTGCTAGGAAATAGCGTCTGCAGATGTCTAGGTATCGTAGCGATAGAGTTCTAATGCTTCTCAAAACGCAATATCGCATCTCATTTCTATGTTTCATGATAAGATATATTATTCATTGCGAAGTGTTATGCATTCTACGTCTACGATTCAAATGAACGTAAATGCGACACTTCCTTGCTAGGAAATAGCGTCTGCAGATGTCTAGGTATCGTAGCAATAGAGTTCTAATGCTTCTTAAAACGCGATATCGCATCTCATTTCTATGTTTCGTGGTAGGATATTATATGATTTGCGAAGTGTTATGTCTTCCTCGTCTACACTTCAAATGAATGTAAATGCGACACTTCCTTGCAAAGAAATAGCGTTTGCAGATGTCTACGTATCGTAGCAATAGATTTCTAATGCTACTTAAAACGCGATATCGCATCTCATTTCGATGTTTCACTGTAAGATATAATATGATTTGCGAAGTGTCATGTATTCCTCGTCTACACTTCAAATGAATGTAAATGCGACTCTTCCTTGCAAGGGAATAGCGTTTGCAGATGTCTACGTATCGTAGCAATGGAGTTCTTATGATTCTTAAAACGCGATATCGCATCTCATTTTTATGTTTCATGGTAAGATATAATATGATTTGCTTAGTGTTATGTATTCCTCGTCTACACTTCAAATGAATGTAATTGCGACACTTCCTTGCAAGGAAATAGCGTTTGCAGATGCCTACGTATCGAAGCAATAGAGTTCAAATGCTTCTTAAAACGAGATATTGCATCTCATATCTATGTTTCATGATAAGATATAATATTCATTGCGAAGTGTTATGCATTCCTCGTCTGCGATTCAAATGAACGTAAATGCGACACTTCCTTGCAAGGAAATAGCGTTTGCAGATGTCTACGTATCGTAACAATAGAGTTCTAATGCTTCTTAAAACGCGATATCGCATCTCATATCTATGTTTCATGGTAAGATATAGTATGATTTGCGAAGTGCCATGTATTCCTCGTCTACACTTCAAATGAATGTAAAAGCGACACTTCCTTGCTAGGAATTAGCGTCTGCAGATGACTAGGTATCGTAGCAATAGTGTTCTAATGCTTCATAAAACGCGATATCGCATCTCATTTCTATGTTTCATGGTAAGATATAATATGATTTGCGAAGTGTCATGTATTCCTCGTCTACACTTCAAATGAACGTAAATGCGACACTTCCTTGCTAGGAAATAGCGTCTGCAGAATTCTAGGTATCGTAGCAATAGAGTTCAAATGCTTCTTAAAACGAGATATTGCATCTCATATCTATGTTTCGTGATAAGATATAATATGATTTGCGAAGTGTTATGTATTCCTCGTCTACACTTCAAATGAATGTAAATGAGACACTTCCTTGCAAGGAAATAGCTTTTGCTGATGCCTACGTATCGAAGCAATAGAGTTCAAATGCTTCTTAAAATGAGATATTGCATCTCATATCTATGTTTCATGATAAGATATAATATTCATTGCGAAGTGTTATGCATTTCTCGTCTGCGATTCAAATGATAGTAAATGCGACACTTCCTTGCAAGGAAATAGCGTTTGCAGATGTCTACGTATCGTAACAATAGAGTTCTTATGATTCTTAAAAGGCGATATCGCATCTCATTTCTATGTTTCATGGTAAGATATAATATGATTTGCGAAGTGTCATGTATTCCTCATCTACAATTCAAATGAATGTAAATGCGACACTTCCTTGCTAGGTAATAGCGCCTGCAGATGTTTAGGTATCGTAGCAATAGATTTCTAATGCTTCTTAAAACGCGATATCGCATCTCATTTCGATGTTTCACTGTAAGATATAATATGATTTGCGAAGTGTCATGTATTCCTCGCCTACACTTCAAATGAATGTAAATGCGACACTTCCTTGCTAGGAAATAGCGTCTGCAGATGTCTAGGTATCGTAGCGATAGAGTTCTAATGCTTCTCAAAACGCAATATCGCATCTCATTTCTATGTTTCATGATAAGATATATTATTCATTGCGAAGTGTTATGCATTCTACGTCTACGATTCAAATGAACGTAAATGCGACACTTCCTTGCTAGGAAATAGCGTCTGCAGATGTCTGGGTATCGTAGCAATAGAGTTCTAATGCTTCTTAAAACGCGATATCGCATCTCATTTCTATGTTTCGTGGTAGGATATTATATGATTTGCGAAGTGTTATGTATTCCTCGTCTACACTTCAAATGAATGTAAATGCGACACTTCCTTGCAAGGAAATAGCGTCTGCAGATGTCTACGTATCGTAGCAATAGAGTTCTTATGATTCATAAAACGCGATATCGCATCTCATTTCTATGATTCGTTGTAAGATATAATATGATTTGCGAAGTGTTATGTATTCCTCGTCTACACTTCATATGAATGTTAATGAGACACTTCCTTGCAAGGAAAGTGCGTTTGCAGATGTCTACGTATCGTAGCAATAGAGTTCTTATGATTCTTAAAACGCGATATCGCATCTCATTTCTATGTTTCATGGTAAGATATAATATGATTTGCGAAGTGTTATGTATTCCTCGTCAACACTTCAAATGAATGTAAATGCGACACTTCCTTGCAAAGAAATAGCGTTTGCAGATGTCTACGTATCGTAGCAATAGATTTCTAATGCTTCTTAAAACGCAATATCGCATCTCATTTCTATGTTTCATGGTAAGATATAATATGATTTGCGAAGTGTCATGTATTCCTCGTCTACACTTCAAATGAATGTAAATGCGACACTTCCTTGCTAGGAAATAGCGTCTGCAGATGTCTAGGTATCGTAGCAATAGAGTTCAAATGCTTCTTAAAACGAGATATAATATCTCATATCTATGTTTCATGATAAGATATAATATTCATTGCGAAGTGTTATGCATTCCGCGTCTACGATTCAATTGAATGTAAATGCGACACTTCCTTGCAAGGAAATATCGTTTGCAGATGTCTACGTATCGTAGCAATGGAGTTCTTATGATACTTAATACGCGATATCGCATCTCATTTCTATGTTTCATGGTAAGATATAATATGGTTTGCGAAGTGTGATGTATTCCTCGTCTACACTTCAAATGAATGTAAATGCAACACTTCCTTGCAAGGAAATAGCGTTTGCAGATGTCTGCCTATCGTAGCAGTAGAGTTCTAATGCTTCTTAAAACCCGATATCGCATCTCATTTCTATGTTTCATGGTAAGATATAATATGATTTGCGAAGTGTTATGTATTCCTCGTCAACACTTCAAATGAATGTAAATGCGACACTTCCTTGCAAAGAAATAGCGTTTGCAGATGTCTACGTATCGTAGCAATAGATTTCTAATGCTTCTTAAAACGCAATATCGCATCTCATTTCTATGTTTCATGGTAAGATATAATATGATTTGCGAAGTGTTATGTATTCCTCGTCAACACTTCAAATGAATGTAAATGCGACACTTCCTTGCAAAGAAATAGCGTTTGCAGATGTCTACGTATCGTAGCAATAGATTTCTAATGCTTCTTAAAACGCAATATCGCATCTCATTTCTATGTTTCATGGTAAGATATAATATGATTTGCGAAGTGTCATGTATTCCTCGTCTACACTTCAAATGAATGTAAATGCGACACTTCCTTGCTAGGAAATAGCGTCTGCAGATGTCTAGGTATCGTAGCAATAGAGTTCAAATGCTTCTTAAAACGAGATATAATATCTCATATCTATGTTTCATGATAAGATATAATATTCATTGCGAAGTGTTATGCATTCCGCGTCTACGATTCAATTGAATGTAAATGCGACACTTCCTTGCAAGGAAATATCGTTTGCAGATGTCTACGTATCGTAGCAGTGGAGTTCTTATGATTCTTAATACGCGATATCGCATCTCATTTCTATGTTTCATGGTAAGATATAATATGGTTTGCGAAGTGTGATGTATTCCTCGTCTACACTTCAAATGAGTGTAAATGCGAAACTTCCTTGCAAGGAAATAGCGTTTGCAGATGTTTAGGTATCGCAGCGATAGAGTTCTGATGCTTCTCAAAACGCAATATCGCATCTCATTTCTATGTTTCTTGGTAAGATATAATATGATTTGCGAAGTGTGATGTATTCCTCGTCTACACTTCAAATGAATGTAAATGCGACACTTCCTTGCAAGGAAATAGCGTTTGCAGATGTCTACCTATCGTAGCAGTAGAGTTCTAATGCTTCTTAAAACGCGATATCGCACCTCATTTCTATGTTTCATGGTAAGATATAATATGATTTGCGAAGTGTTATGTATTCCTCGTCTACACTTCAAATGAATGTAAATGCGACACTTCCTTGCAAAGAAATAGCGTTTGCAGATGTCTACGTATCGTAGCAATAGATTTCTAATGCTTCTTAAAACGCGATATCGCTTCTCATTTCTATGTTTCATGGTAAGATATAATATGATTTGCGAAGTGTTTTGTATTCCTCGTCTACACTTCAAATGAATGTAAATGCGACACTTCCTTGCAAGGAAATAGCGTTTGCAGATGTCTACGTATCGAAGCAATAGAGTTCAAATGCTTCTTAAAACGAGATATTGCATCACATATCCATGTTTCATGATAAGATATATTATTCATTGCGAAGTGTTATGCATTCTACGTCTACGATTCAAATGAATGCAAATGCGACACTTCCTTGCTAGGAAATAGCGTCTGCAGATGTCTAGGTATCGTAGCAATAGAGTTCTAATGCTTCTTAAAACGCGATATAGCATCTCATTTCTATGTTTCATGGTAGGATATTATATGATTTGCGAAGTGTTATGTATTCCTCTTCTACACTTCAGATGAATTTAAATGCGACACTTCCTTGCTAGGAAATAGCGTCTGCAGATGTCTACGTATCGTTGCAATAGAGTTCTTATGAATCTTAAAACGCGATATCGCATCTCATTTCTATGTTTCATGGTAAGATATAATATGATTTGCGAAGTGTGATGTATTCCTCGTCTACACTTCAAATGAATGTAAATGCAACACTTCCTTGCAAGGGAATAGCGTTTGCAGATGTCTGCCTATCGTAGCAGTAGAGTTCTAATGCTTCTTAAAACGCGATATCGCATCTCATTTCTATGTTTCTTGGTAAGATATAATATTCATTGCGAAGTGTTATGCATTCCACGTCTGCGATTCAAATGAACGTAAATGCGACACTTCCTTGCAATTAAATAGCGTTTGCAGATGTCTACGTATCGTAACAATAGAGTTCTAATGCTTCTTAAAACGCGATATCGCATCTCATTTCTATGTTTCATGGTAAGATATAACATGATTTGCGAAGGGTTATGTATTCCTCGTCTACACTTCAAATGAATGTAATTGCGACACTTCCTTGCTAGGAAATAGCGTTTGCAGATGTCTAGGTATCGTAGCAATAGAGTTCTAATGCTTCTTAGAACGCGATATCGCATCTCATTTCTATGTTTCACGGTAAGATATAACATGATTTGCGAAGTGTCATGTATTCCTCGTCTACACTTCAAATGAATGTAAATGCGACACTTCCTTGCTTGGAAATAGCGTCTGCAGATGTCTAGGTATCGTAGCAATAGAGTTCAAATGCTTCTTAAAACGAGATATAGCATCTCATATCTATGTTTCATGATAAGATATAATATTCATTGCGAAGTGTTATGCATTCCGCGTCTACGATTCAAATGAATGTAAATGGGACACTTCCTTGCAAGGAAATAGCGTTTGCAGATGTCTACGTATCGTAGCAATGGAGTTCTTATGATTCTTAAAACGCGATATCGCATCTCATTTCTATGTTTCATGGTAAGATATAATATGATTTGCGAAGTGTTATGTATTCCTCGTCTACACTTCAAATGAATGTAAATGCGACACTTGCTTGCAAGGAAATAGCGTTTTGAGATATCTACGTATCGTAACAATTGAGTTCTTATGATTCTTAAAACGCGAAATCGCATCTCATTTCTATGTTTCATGGTAAGATATAATATGATTTGCGAAGTGTCATGTAATCCTCGTCTACACTTCAAATGATTGTAAATGCGACACTTCCTTGCTAGGAAATAGCGTGTGCAGATGTCCAGGTATCGTAGCAATAGAGTTCTAATGCTTCTTAAAACGCGATATAGCATCTCATTTCTATGTTTCATGGTAGGATATTATATGATTTGCGAAGTGTTATGTATTCCTCTTCTACACTTCAGATGAATTTAAATGCGACACTTCCTTGCTAGGAAATAGCGTCTGCAGATGTCTACGTATCGTTGCAATAGAGTTCTTATGAATCTTAAAACGCGATATCGCATCTCATTTCTATGTTTCATGGTAAGATATAATATGATTTGCGAAGTGTGATGTATTCCTCGTCTACACTTCAAATGAATGTAAATGCAACACTTCCTTGCAAGGGAATAGCGTTTGCAGATGTCTGCCTATCGTAGCAGTAGAGTTCTAATGCTTCTTAAAACGCGATATCGCATCTCATTTCTATGTTTCTTGGTAAGATATAATATTCATTGCGAAGTGTTATGCATTCCACGTCTGCGATTCAAATGAACGTAAATGCGACACTTCCTTGCAATTAAATAGCGTTTGCAGATGTCTACGTATCGTAACAATAGAGTTCTAATGCTTCTTAAAACGCGATATCGCATCTCATTTCTATGTTTCATGGTAAGATATAACATGATTTGCGAAGGGTTATGTATTCCTCGTCTACACTTCAAATGAATGTAATTGCGACACTTCCTTGCTAGGAAATAGCGTTTGCAGATGTCTAGGTATCGTAGCAATAGAGTTCTAATGCTTCTTAGAACGCGATATCGCATCTCATTTCTATGTTTCACGGTAAGATATAACATGATTTGCGAAGTGTCATGTATTCCTCGTCTACACTTCAAATGAATGTAAATGCGACACTTCCTTGCTTGGAAATAGCGTCTGCAGATGTCTAGGTATCGTAGCAATAGAGTTCAAATGCTTCTTAAAACGAGATATAGCATCTCATATCTATGTTTCATGATAAGATATAATATTCATTGCGAAGTGTTATGCATTCCGCGTCTACGATTCAAATGAATGTAAATGGGACACTTCCTTGCAAGGAAATAGCGTTTGCAGATGTCTACGTATCGTAGCAATGGAGTTCTTATGATTCTTAAAACGCGATATCGCATCTCATTTCTATGTTTCATGGTAAGATATAATATGATTTGCGAAGTGTTATGTATTCCTCGTCTACACTTCAAATGAATGTAAATGCGACACTTGCTTGCAAGGAAATAGCGTTTTGAGATATCTACGTATCGTAACAATTGAGTTCTTATGATTCTTAAAACGCGAAATCGCATCTCATTTCTATGTTTCATGGTAAGATATAATATGATTTGCGAAGTGTCATGTAATCCTCGTCTACACTTCAAATGATTGTAAATGCGACACTTCCTTGCTAGGAAATAGCGTGTGCAGATGTCCAGGTATCGTAGCAATAGAGTTCTAATGCTTCTTAAAACGCGATATAGCATCTCATTTCTATGTTTCATGGTAGGATATTATATGATTTGCGAAGTGTTATGTATTCCTCTTCTACACTTCAGATGAATTTAAATGCGACACTTCCTTGCTAGGAAATAGCGTCTGCAGATGTCTACGTATCGTTGCAATAGAGTTCTTATGAATCTTAAAACGCGATATCGCATCTCATTTCTATGTTTCATGGTAAGATATAATATGATTTGCGAAGTGTGATGTATTCCTCGTCTACACTTCAAATGAATGTAAATGCAACACTTCCTTGCAAGGGAATAGCGTTTGCAGATGTCTGCCTATCGTAGCAGTAGATTTCTAATGCTTCTTAAAACGCGATATCGCATCTCATTTCTATGTTTCTTGGTAAGATATAATATTCATTGCGAAGTGTTATGCATTCCACGTCTGCGATTCAAATGAACGTAAATGCGACACTTCCTTGCAATTAAATAGCGTTTGCAGATGTCTACGTATCGTAACAATAGAGTTCTAATGCTTCTTAAAACGCGATATCGCATCTCATTTCTATGTTTCATGGTAAGATATAACATGATTTGCGAAGGGTTATGTATTCCTCGTCTACACTTCAAATGAATGTAAATGCGACACTTCCTTGCTAGGAAATAGCGTTTGCAGATGTCTAGGTATCGTAGCAATAGAGTTCTAATGCTTCTTAGAACGCGATATCGCATCTCATTTCTATGTTTCACGGTAAGATATAACATGATTTGCGAAGTGTCATGTATTCCTCGTCTACACTTCAAATGAATGTAAATGCGACACTTCCTTGCTAGGAAATAGCGTCTGCAGATGTCTAGGTATCGTAGCAATAGAGTTCAAATGCTTCTTAAAACGAGATATAGCATCTCATATCTATGTTTCATGATAAGATATAATATTCATTGCGAAGTGTTATGCATTCCGCGTCTACGATTCAAATGAATGTAAATGGGACACTTCCTTGCAAGGAAATAGCGTTTGCAGATGTCTACGTATCGTAGCAATGGAGTTCTTATGATTCTTAAAACGCGATATCGCATCTCATTTCTATGTTTCATGGTAAGATATAATATGATTTGCGAAGTGTTATGTATTCCTCGTCTACACTTCAAATGAATGTAAATGCGACACTTGCTTGCAAGGAAATAGCGTTTTGAGATATCTACGTATCGTAACAATTGAGTTCTTATGATTCTTAAAACGCGAAATCGCATCTCATTTCTATGTTTCATGGTAAGATATAATATGATTTGCGAAGTGTCATGTAATCCTCGTCTACACTTCAAATGATTGTAAATGCGACACTTCCTTGCTAGGAAATAGCGTGTGCAGATGTCCAGGTATCGTAGCAATAGAGTTCTAATGCTTCTTAAAACGCGATATCGCATCTCATTTCTATGTTTCATGGTAAGATATAACACGATTTGCGAAGTGTTATGTATTCCTCGCCTACACTTCAAATGAATGTAAATGCGACACTTCCTTGCAAGGAAATAGCGTTTGCAGATGTCTGCCTATCGTAGCAATAGAGATCTAATGCTTCCTAAAACGCGATATCGCATCTCATTTCTATGTTTCATGGTAAGATATAATATGATTTGCGAAGTGTTATGTATTCCTCGTCTACACTTCAAATGAACGTAAATGCGACACTTCCTTGCTAGGAAATAGCGTCTGCAGATGTCTAGGTATCGTAGCGATAGGGTTCTAATGCTTCTCAAAACGCAATATCGCATCTCATTTCTATGTTTCATGGTAAGATATAATATGATTTGCGAAGTGTTATGTATTCCTCGTCTACACTTCAAATGAATGTGAATGCGACACTTCCTTGCTAGGAAATAGCGTCTGCAGATGTCTAGGTATCGTAGCAATAGAGTTCTAATGCTTCTTAAAACGCGATATCGCATCTCATTTCTATGTTTCGTGGTAGGATATTATATGATTTGCGAAGTGTTATGTCTTCCTCGTCTACACTTCAAATGAATGTAAATGCGACACTTCCTTGCAAAGAAATAGCGTTTGCAGATGTCTACGTATCGTAGCAATAGATTTCTAATGCTACTTAAAACGCGATATCGCATCTCATTTCGATGTCTCACTGTAAGATATAATATGATTTGCGAAGTGTCATGTATTCCTCGTCTACACTTCAAATGAATGTAAATGCGACTCTTCCTTGCAAGGAAATAGCGTTTGCAGATGTCTACGTATCGTAGCAATGGAGTTCTTATGATTCTTAAAACGCGATATCGCATCTCATTTCTATGTTTCATGGTAAGATATAATATGATTTGCTTAGTGTTATGTATTCCTCGTCTACACTTCAAATGAATGTAATTGCGACACTTCCTTGCAAGGAAATAGCTTTTGCAGATGCCTACGTATCGAAGCAATAGAGTTCAAATGCTTCTTAAAACGAGATATTGCATCTCATATCTATGTTTCATGATAAGATATAATATTCATTGCGAAGTGTTATGCATTCCTCGTCTGCGATTCAAATGAACGTAAATGCGACACTTCCTTGCAAGGAAATAGCGTTTGCAGATGTCTACGTATCGTAACAATAGAGTTCTAATGCTTCTTAAAACGCGATATCGCATCTCATATCTATGTTTCATGGTAAGATATAATATGATTTGCGAAGTGTCATGTATTCCTCGTCTACACTTCAAATGAATGTAAAAGCGACACTTCCTTGCTAGGAATTAGCGTCTGCAGATGACTAGGTATCGTAGCAATAGTGTTCTAATGCTTCATAAAACGCGATATCGCATCTCATTTCTATGTTTCATGGTAAGATATAATATGATTTGCGAAGTGTCATGTATTCCTCGTCTACACTTCAAATGAACGTAAATGCGACACTTCCTTGCTAGGAAATAGCGTCTGCAGAATTCTAGGTATCGTAGCAATAGAGTTCAAATGCTTCTTAAAACGAGATATTGCATCTCATATCTATGTTTCGTGATAAGATATAATATGATTTGCGAAGTGTTATGTATTCCTCGTCTACACTTCAAATGAATGTAAATGAGACACTTCCTTGCAAGGAAATAGCTTTTGCTGATGCCTACGTATCGAAGCAATAGAGTTCAAATGCTTCTTAAAATGAGATATTGCATCTCATATCTATGTTTCATGATAAGATATAATATTCATTGCGAAGTGTTATGCATTCCTCGTCTGCGATTCAAATGATAGTAAATGCGACACTTCCTTGCAAGGAAATAGCGTTTGCAGATGTCTACGTATCGTAACAATAGAGTTCTTATGATTCTTAAAAGGCGATATCGCATCTCGTTTCTATGTTTCATGGTAAGATATAATATGATTTGCGAAGTGTCATGTATTCCTCATCTACAATTCAAATGAATGTAAATGCGACACTTCCTTGCTAGGTAATAGCGTCTGCAGATGTTTAGGTATCGTAGCAATAGATTTCTAATGCTTCTTAAAACGCGATATCGCATCTCATTTCGATGTTTCACTGTAAGATATAATATGATTTGCGAAGTGTCATGTATTCCTCGTCTACACTTCAAATGAATGTAAATGCGACACTTCCTTGCTAGGAAATAGCGTCTGCAGATGTCTAGGTATCGTAGCGATAGAGTTCTAATGCTTCTCAAAACGCAATATCGCATCTCATTTCTATGTTTCATGATAAGATATATTATTCATTGCGAAGTGTTATGCATTCTACGTCTACGATTCAAATGAACGTAAATGCGACACTTCCTTGCTAGGAAATAGCGTCTGCAGATGTCTAGGTATCGTAGCAATAGAGTTCTAATGCTTCTTAAAACGCGATATCGCATCTCATTTCTATGTTTCGTGGTAGGATATTATATGATTTGCGAAGTGTTATGTATTCCTCGTCTACACTTCAAATGAATGTAAATGCGACACTTCCTTGCAAGGAAATAGCGTCTGCAGATGTCTACGTATCGCAGCAATAGAGTTCTTATGATTCATAAAACGCGATATCGCATTTCATTTCTATGATTCGTTGTAAGATATAATATGATTTGCGAAGTGTTATGTATTCCTCGTCTACACTTCATATGAATGTTAATGAGACACTTCCTTGCAAGGAAAGTGCGTTTGCAGATGTCTACGTATCGTAGCAATAGAGTTCTTATGATTCTTAAAACGCGATATCGCATCTCATTTCTATGTTTCATGGTAAGATATAATATGATTTGCGAAGTGTTATGTATTCCTCGTCAACACTTCAAATGAATGTAAATGCGACACTTCCTTGCAAAGAAATAGCGTTTGCAGATGTCTACGTATCGTAGCAATAGATTTCTAATGCTTCTTAAAACGCAATATCGCATCTCATTTCTATGTTTCATGGTAAGATATAATATGATTTGCGAAGTGTCATGTATTCCTCGTCTACACTTCAAATGAATGTAAATGCGACACTTCCTTGCTAGGAAATAGCGTCTGCAGATGTCTAGGTATCGTAGCAATAGAGTTCAAATGCTTCTTAAAACGAGATATAATATCTCATATCTATGTTTCATGATAAGATATAATATTCATTGCGAAGTGTTATGCATTCCTCGTCTGCGATTCAAATGAACGTAAATGCGACACTTCCTAGCAAGGAAATAGCGTTTGCAGATGTCTACGTATCGTAACAATAGAGTTCTAATGCTTCTTAAAACGCGATATCGCATCTCATACCTATGTTTCATGGTAAGATATAATATGATTTGCGAAGTGTCATGTATTCCTCGTCTACACTTCAAATGAATGTAAAAGCGACACTTCCTTGCTAGGAATTAGCGTCTGCAGATGACTAGGTATCGTAGCAATAGTGTTCTAATGCTTCATAAAACGCGATATCGCATCTCATTTCTATGTTTCATGGTAAGATATAATATGATTTGCGAAGTGTCATGTATTCCTCGTCTACACTTCAAATGAACGTAAATGCGACACTTCCTTGCTAGGAAATAGCGTCTGCAGAATTCTAGGTATCGTAGCAATAGAGTTCAAATGCTTCTTAAAACGAGATATTGCATCTCATATCTATGTTTCGTGATAAGATATAATATGATTTGCGAAGTGTTATGTATTCCTCGTCTACACTTCAAATGAATGTAAATGAGACACTTCCTTGCAAGGAAATAGCTTTTGCTGATGCCTACGTATCGAAGCAATAGAGTTCAAATGCTTCTTAAAATGAGATATTGCATCTCATATCTATGTTTCATGATAAGATATAATATTCATTGCGAAGTGTTATGCATTCCTCGTCTGCGATTCAAATGAACGTAAATGCGACACTTCCTTGCAAGGAAATAGCGTTTGCAGATGTCTACGTATCGCAACAATAGAGTTCTTATGATTCTTAAAAGGCGATATCGCATCTCATTTCTATGTTTCATGGTAAGATATAATATGATTTGCGAAGTGTCATGTATTCCTCATCTACAATTCAAATGAATGTAAATGCGACACTTCCTTGCTAGGTAATAGCGTCTGCAGATGTTTAGGTATCGTAGCAATAGATTTCTAATGCTTCTTAAAACGCGATATCGCATCTCATTTCGATGTTTCACTGTAAGATATAATATGATTTGCGAAGTGTCATGTATTCCTCGTCTACACTTCAAATGAATGTAAATGCGACACTTCCTTGCTAGGAAATAGCGTCTGCAGATGTCTAGGTATCGTAGCGATAGAGTTCTAATGCTTCTCAAAACGCAATATCGCATCTCATTTCTATGTTTCATGATAAGATATATTATTCATTGCGAAGTGTTATGCATTCTACGTCTACGATTCAAATGAACGTAAATGCGACACTTCCTTGCTAGGAAATAGCGTCTGCAGATGTCTAGGTATCGTAGCAATAGAGTTCTAATGCTTCTTAAAACGCGATATCGCATCTCATTTCTATGTTTCGTGGTAGGATATTATATGATTTGCGAAGTGTTATGTCTTCCTCGTCTACACTTCAAATGAATGTAAATGCGACACTTCCTTGCAAAGAAATAGCGTTTGCAGATGTCTACGTATCGTAGCAATAGATTTCTAATGCTACTTAAAACGCGATATCGCATCTCATTTCGATGTTTCACTGTAAGATATAATATGATTTGCGAAGTGTCATGTATTCCTCGTCTACACTTCAAATGAATGTAAATGCGACTCTTCCTTGCAAGGGAATAGCGTTTGCAGATGTCTACGTATCGTAGCAATGGAGTTCTTATGATTCTTAAAACGCGATATCGCATCTCATTTTTATGTTTCATGGTAAGATATAATATGATTTGCTTAGTGTTATGTATTCCTCGTCTACACTTCAAATGAATGTAATTGCGACACTTCCTTGCAAGGAAATAGCGTTTGCAGATGCCTACGTATCGAAGCAATAGAGTTCAAATGCTTCTTAAAACGAGATATTGCATCTCATATCTATGTTTCATGATAAGATATAATATTCATTGCGAAGTGTTATGCATTCCTCGTCTGCGATTCAAATGAACGTAAATGCGACACTTCCTTGCAAGGAAATAGCGTTTGCAGATGTCTACGTATCGTAACAATAGAGTTCTAATGCTTCTTAAAACGCGATATCGCATCTCATATCTATGTTTCATGGTAAGATATAGTATGATTTGCGAAGTGTCATGTATTCCTCGTCTACACTTCAAATGAATGGAAAAGCGACACTTCCTTGCTAGGAATTAGCGTCTGCAGATGACTAGGTATCGTAGCAATAGTGTTCTAATGCTTCATAAAACGCGATATCGCATCTCATTTCTATGTTTCATGGTAAGATATAATATGATTTGCGAAGTGTCATGTATTCCTCGTCTACACTTCAAATGAACGTAAATGCGACACTTCCTTGCTAGGAAATAGCGTCTGCAGAATTCTAGGTATCGTAGCAATAGAGTTCAAATGCTTCTTAAAACGAGATATTGCATCTCATATCTATGTTTCGTGATAAGATATAATATGATTTGCGAAGTGTTATGTATTCCTCGTCTACACTTCAAATGAATGTAAATGAGACACTTCCTTGCAAGGAAATAGCTTTTGCTGATGCCTACGTATCGAAGCAATAGAGTTCAAATGCTTCTTAAAATGAGATATTGCATCTCATATCTATGTTTCATGATAAGATATAATATTCATTGCGAAGTGTTATGCATTTCTCGTCTGCGATTCAAATGATAGTAAATGCGACACTTCCTTGCAAGGAAATAGCGTTTGCAGATGTCTACGTATCGTAACAATAGAGTTCTTATGATTCTTAAAAGGCGATATCGCATCTCATTTCTATGTTTCATGGTAAGATATAATATGATTTGCGAAGTGTCATGTATTCCTCATCTACAATTCAAATGAATGTAAATGCGACACTTCCTTGCTAGGTAATAGCGCCTGCAGATGTTTAGGTATCGTAGCAATAGATTTCTAATGCTTCTTAAAACGCGATATCGCATCTCATTTCGATGTTTCACTGTAAGATATAATATGATTTGCGAAGTGTCATGTATTCCTCGCCTACACTTCAAATGAATGTAAATGCGAGACTTCCTTGCTAGGAAATAGCGTCTGCAGATGTCTAGGTATCGTAGCAATAGAGTTCTAATGCTTCTTAAAACGCGATATTGCATCTCATTTCTATGTTTCATGGTAAGATATAATATGATTTGCGAAGTGTTATGTATTCCTCGTCTACACTTCAAATGAATGCAAATGCGATACTGCCTTACAAAGAAATAGCGTTTGCAGATGCCTACGTATCGTAGCAATAGATTTCCAATGCTTCTTAAAACGCGATATCGCATCTCATTTCTATGTTTCATGGCAAGATATAATATGATTTGCGAAGTGTTATGTATTCCTCGTCTACACTTCAAATGAATGTAAATGCGACACTTTCTCGCTAGGAAATAGCGTCTGCTGATGTCTAGGTATCGTAGCGATAGAGTTCTAATGCTTCTTAAAACGCGATATCGCATCTCATTTCTATGTTTCATGGTAAGATATAACACGATTTGCGAAGTGTTATGTATTCCTCGCCTACACTTCAAATGAATGTAAATGCGACACTTCCTTGCAAGGAAATAGCGTTTGCAGATGTCTGCCTATCGTAGCAATAGAGATCTAATGCTTCCTAAAACGCGATATCGCATCTCATTTCTATGTTTCATGGTAAGATATAATATGATTTGCGAAGTGTTATGTATTCCTCGTCTACACTTCAAATGAACGTAAATGCGACACTTCCTTGCAAAGAAATAGCGTTTGCAGATGTCAACGTATCGTAGCAATAGAATTGTAATGCATCTTAAAACGCGATATCGCATCTCATTTCTATGTTTCATGGTAAGATACAATATGATTTGCGAAGTGTTATGTATTCCTCATCTACACTTCAAATGAATGTAAATGCGACACCTCCTTGCAAGGAAATAGCGTCTGCAGATGTCTACGTATCGTCGCAATAGGGTTCTTATGATTCTTAAAACGCGATATCGCACCTCATTTCTATGTTTCATGGTAAGATATAATATGATTTGCGAAGTGTTATGTATTCCTCGTCTACACTTCAAATGAATGTAAATGCGACACTTCCTTGCAAGGAAATAGCGTTTGCAGATGTGTACGTATCGAAGCAATAGAGTTCAAATGCTTCTTAAAACGAGATATTGCATCTCATATCTATGTTTCATGATAAGATATAATAATCATTGCGAAGTGTTGTGCATTCCTCGTCTACGATTCAAATGAAAGTAAATGCGACACTTCCTTGCAAGGAAATAACGATTGCAGATGTCTACGTATCGTAGCAATAGAGTTCATATGATTCATAAAACGCGATATCGCATCTCATTTGTATGTTTCATGGTAAGATATAACATGATTTGCGAAGTGTTATGTATTCCTCGTCTACACTTCAAATGAATGTGAATGCGACACTTCCTCGCTAGGAAATAGCGTTTGCAGATGTCTACGTATGGTAGCAATAGATTTCTAATGCTTCTTAAAACGCGATATCGCATCTCATTTCTATGTTTCATGGTAAGATATAATATGATTTGCGAAGTGTTATGTATTCCTCGTTTACACTTCAAATGAATATGAATGCGACACTTCCTCGCTAGGAAATAGCGTTTGCAGATGTTTACCTATAGTAGCAATAGAGTTCTAATGCTTCTTAAAACGCGATATCGCATCTCATTTCTATGTTTCATGGTAAGATATAATATGCTTTGCGAAGTGTTATGTATTCCTGGTCTGCACTTCAAATGAATGTGAATGCGACACTTCCTCGCTAGGAAATAGCGTTTGCAGATGTCTACGTATCGTAGCAATAGATTTCTAATGCTTCTTAAAACGCGATATCGCATCTCATTTCTATGTGTCATGGTAAGATATAACATGATTTGCGAAGTGTTATGTATTCCTCGTCTACACTTCAAATGAATGTAAATGCGACACTTCCTTGCAAGGAAATAGCGTCTGCAGATGTCTACGTATCGTAGCAATAGAGTTCTTATGAATCTTAAAACGCGATATCGCATCTCATTTCTATGTTTCATGGTAAGATATAATATGATTTGCGAAGTGTGATGTTTTCCTCGTCTACACTTCAAATGAATGTAAATGCAACACTTCCTTGCAAGGGAATAGCGTTTGCAGATGTCTACGTATCGTAGCAATAGATTTCTAATGCTTCTTAAAACGCGATATCGCATCTCATTTCTATGTTTCATGGCAAGATATAATATGATTTGCGAAGTGTTATGTATTCCTCGTCTACACTTCAAATGAATGTAAATGCGACACTTTCTCGCTAGGAAATAGCGTCTGCTGATGTCTAGGTATCGTAGCGATAGAGTTCTAATGCTTCTTAAAACGCGATATCGCATCTCATTTCTATGTTTCATGGTAAGATATAATATGATTTGCGAAGTGTTATGTATTCCTCGTCTACACTTCAAATGAATGTAAATGCGACACTTTCTCGCTAGGAAATAGCGTCTGCTGATGTCTAGGTATCGTAGCGATAGAGTTCTAATGCTTCTTAAAACGCGATATCGCATCTCATTTCTATGTTTCATGGTAAGATATAACACGATTTGCGAAGTGTTATGTATTCCTCGCCTACACTTCAAATGAATGTAAATGCGACACTTCCTTGCAAGGAAATAGCGTTTGCAGATGTCTGCCTATCGTAGCAATAGAGATCTAATGCTTCCTAAAACGCGATATCGCATCTCATTTCTATGTTTCATGGTAAGATATAATATGATTTGCGAAGTGTTATGTATTCCTCGTCTACACTTCAAATGAACGTAAATGCGACACTTCCTTGCAAAGAAATAGCGTTTGCAGATGTCAACGTATCGTAGCAATAGAATTGTAATGCATCTTAAAACGCGATATCGCATCTCATTTCTATGTTTCATGGTAAGATACAATATGATTTGCGAAGTGTTATGTATTCCTCATCTACACTTCAAATGAATGTAAATGCGACACCTCCTTGCAAGGAAATAGCGTCTGCAGATGTCTACGTATCGTCGCAATAGGGTTCTTATGATTCTTAAAACGCGATATCGCACCTCATTTCTATGTTTCATGGTAAGATATAATATGATTTGCGAAGTGTTATGTATTCCTGGTCTGCACTTCAAAGGAATGTGAATGCGACACTTCCTCGCTAGGAAATAGCGTTTGCAGATGTCTACGTATCGTAGCAATAGATTTCTAATGCTTCTTAAAACGCGATATCGCATCTCATTTCTATGTGTCATGGTAAGATATAACATGATTTGCGAAGTGTTATGTATTCCTCGTCTACACTTCAAATGAATGTAAATGCGACACTTCCTTGCAAGGAAATAGCGTCTGCAGATGTCTACGTATCGTAGCAATAGAGTTCTTATGAATCTTAAAACGCGATATCGCATCTCATTTCTATGTTTCATGGTAAGATATAATATGATTTGCGAAGTGTGATGTTTTCCTCGTCTACACTTCAAATGAATGTAAATGCAACACTTCCTTGCAAGGGAATAGCGTTTGCAGATGTCTACGTATCGTAGCAATAGATTTCTAATGCTTCTTAAAACGCGATATCGCATCTCATTTCTATGTTTCATGGCAAGATATAATATGATTTGCGAAGTGTTATGTATTCCTCGTCTACACTTCAAATGAATGTAAATGCGACACTTTCTCGCTAGGAAATAGCGTCTGCTGATGTCTAGGTATCGTAGCGATAGAGTTCTAATGCTTCTTAAAACGCGATATCGCATCTCATTTCTATGTTTCATGGTAAGATATAATATGAATTGCGAAGTGTTGTGTATTCCTCGTCTACACTTCAAATGAATGTGAATGCGACACTTCCTCGCTAGGAAATAGCGTTTGCAGATGTCTACGTATCGTAGCAATAGCTTTCTAATGCTCCTTTAAACGCGATATCGCATCTCATTTCCATGTTTCATGGTAAGATATAATATGATTTACGAAGTGTTATGTATTCCTCGCCTAAACTTCAAATGAATGTAAATGCGACACTTCTTTGCAAGGAAATAGCGTTTGCAGATGTCTACCTATCATAGCAGTAGGGTTCTAATGCTTCTTAAAACGCGAAATCGCATCTCATTTCTATGCTTCATGGCAAGATATAATATGATTTGCGAAGTGTTATGTATTCCTCGTCTACACTTCAAATGAATGCAAATGCGACACTTCCTTGCAAGGAAATAGCGTTTGCAGATGTCTACGTATCGTAGCAATAGATTTCTAATGCTTCTTAAAACGCGATATCGCATCTCATTTCTATGTTTCATAGTAAGATATAATATGATTTGAGAAGTGTTATGTATTCCTCGTCTACACATCAAGTGAATGTAAATGCGACACATCCTTGCAAGGAAATAGCGTTTGCAGATGTCTACGTATCGAAGCAATAGTGTTCAAGTGCTTCTTAAAACGAGATATTGCATCTCATATCTATGTTTCATGATAAGATATAACATGATTTGCGTAGTGTTATGTATTCCTCGTCTACACTTCAAATGAATGCAAATGCGACACTTCCTTGCAAGGAAATAGCGTTTGCAGTTGTCTACGTATCGTAGCAATAGAATTCTTATGATTCTTAAAACGCGATATCGCATCTCATTTCTATCTTTCATGGTAAGATATAGTATGATTTGCGAAGTGTTATGTATTCCTCGTCTACACTTCAAATGAATGTGAATGCGACACTTTCTCGCTAGGAAATAGCGTTTGCAGATGTCTACGTATCGTAGCAATAGCTTTCTAATGCTTCTTAAAACGCGATATCGCATCTCATTTCTATGTTTCATGGTAAGATATAATATGATTTGCGAAGTGTCATGTATTCCTCGTCTACACTTCAAATGAATGTGACTGCGATATTTCCTCGCTAGGAAATAGCGTTTACAGATGTCTACGTATCGTAGCAATAGCTTTCTAATGCTTCTTAAAACGCGATATCGCATCTCATATCTATGTTTCATGATAAGATATAATATTGATTGCGAAGTGTTATGCATTCCTCGTATTCGACTCAAATGAATGTAAATGCGACACTTCCTTGCAAGGAAATAGCGTTTGCAGTTGTCTACGTATCGTAGCAATAGGGTTCTTATGATTCTTAAAGCGCGATATCGCATCTCATTTCTATCTTTCATGGTAAGATATCATATGATTTGCGAAGTGTTATGTATTCCTCGTCTACACTACAAATGAATGTGAATGCGACACTTCCTCGCTAGGAAATAGCGATTGCAGATGTCTACGTATCGAAGCAATAGAGTTCAAATGCTTCTTAAAACGAGATAGTGCATCTCATACCTATGTTTCATGATAAGATATAATATTCATTGCGAAGTGTTATGCATTCCTCGTATGCGACTCAAATGAATGTAAATGCGACACTTCCTTGCAAGGAAATAGCGTTTGCAGTTGTCTACGTATCGTAGCAATAGAGTTCTTATGATTCTTAAAACGCGGTATCGCATCTCACTTCTATGTTTCATGGTAAGATATAATATGATTTGCGAAGTGTTATGTATTCCTCGTCTACACTTCAAATGCGACACTTCCTTGCCAGGAAATAGCGTTTGCAAATGTCTACCTATCGTAGCAATAGTGCTCTTATGCTTCTTAAAACGCGATATCGCATCTCATTTCTATGTTTCATGGTAAGATATAATATGATTTGCGAAGTGTTATGTATTCCTCGTCTACACTTCAAATGAATGTAAATGCGACACTTCCTTGCAAGGAAATAGCGATTGCAGATGTCTACGTATCGAAGCAATAGAGTTCAAATGCTTCTTAAAACGAGATATTGCATCTCATTTCTATGTTGCATGGTAAGATATAATATGATTTGCGAAGTGTTACGTATTCCTCGTCTACACTTCAAATGAATGTAAATGCGACACTTCCTTGCTAGGAAATAGCGTCTGCAGATGTCTAGGTATCGTAGCAATAGAGTTCTAATGCTTCTTAAAACGAGATATTGCATCTCATATCTATGTTTCATGATAAGATATAATATTCATTGCGATGTGTTATGCATTCCTCGTCTACACTTCAAATGAATGTGAATGCGATACTTCCTCGCTAGGAAATAGCGTTTGCAGATGTCTACGTATTGTATCAATAGCTCTCTAATGCTTCTTAAAACGCGATATCGCATCTCATTTCTATGTTTCATGGTAAGATATAATATGATTTGCGAAGTGTCATGTATTCCTCGTCTACACTTCAAGTGAATGTGACTGCGATATTTCCTCGCTAGGAAATAGCGTTTGCAGATGTCTACGTAACGTAGCAATAGCTTTCTAATGCTTCTTAAAACGCGAGATCGCATCTCATTTCTATGTTTCATGGTAAGATATAGTATGATTTGCGAAGTGTCATGTATTCCTCGTCTACACTTCAAATGAATGTAAATGCGACACTTCCTTGCAAGGAAATAGCGTTTGCTGATGTCTACGTATCGAAGCAATAGAGTTCAAATGCTTCTTAAAACGAGATATTGCATCTCATATCTATGTTTCATGATAAGATATAATATTCATTGCGAAGTGTTATGCATTCCTCGTCTACGATTCAAATGAATGTAAATGTGACACTTCCTTGCAAGGAAATAGCGTTTGCAGATGTCTAAGTATCGTAGCAATAGTGTTCTTATGATTCTTAAAACGCGATATCGCATCTCATTTCTATGTTTCATGGTAAGATATAATATGATTTGAGAAGCGTCATGTATTCCTCGTCTACACTTCAAATGAATGTGAATGCGATACTTCCTCGCTAGGAAATAGCGTTTGCAGATGTCTACGTATCGTAGCAATAGCTTTATAATGCTTCTTAAAACGCGAGATCGCATCTCATTTCTATGTTTCATGGTAAGATATAATATGATTTGCGAAGTGTCATGTATTCCTCGTCTACACTTCAAATGAATGTAAATGCGACACTTCCTTGCTAGGAAATAGCGTCTGCAGATGTCTAGGTATCGTAACAATGGAGTTCTAATGCTTCTTAAAACGCGATATCGCATCTCATTTCTGTGTTTCATGGTAAGATATAATATGATTCGCGAAGTGTTATGTATTCCTCGTCTACACTTCAAATGAATGTGAATGCGATACTTCCTCGCAAGGAAATAGCGTTTGCAGATGTCTACGTATCGTAGCAATAGATTTCTAATGCTTCTTAAAACGCGATATCGCATCTCATTTCTATGTTTCATGGTAAGATATAATATGATTTGCGAAGTGTCATGTATTCCTCGTCTACACTTCAAATGAATGTAAATGCGACAACTCCTTGTTAGGAAGTAGCGTCTGCAGATGTCTAGGTATCGTAGCAATAAAGTTCTAATGCTTCTTAAAACGCGATATCGCATCTCATTTCTACGTTTCATGGTAAGATGTAATATGATTTGCGAAGTGTTATGTATTCGTCGCCTACACTTCAAATGAACGTAAATGTGACACTTCCTTGCAAGGAAATAGCGTTTGCAGATGCCTACGTATCGAACCAATAGAGTTCAAATGCTTCTTAAAACGAGATATTGCATCTCATATCTATGTTTCATGATAAGATATAATATTCATTGCGAAGTGTTATGCATTCCTCGTCTGCGATTCAAATGAACGTAAATGCGACACTTCCTTGCAAGGAAATAGCGTTTGCAGATGTCTACGTTTCGTAACAATAGAGTTCTAATGCTTCTTAAGACGCGATATCGCATCTCATATCTATGTTTCATGGTAAGATATAATATGATTTGCGAAATGATATGTATTCCTCGCCTACACTTCAAATGAATGTAAATGCGACACTTCCTTGGTAGGAAATAGCGTCTACAGATGTCTAGGTATCGTAGCAGTAGAGTTCTAATGCTTCCTAAAACGCGATATCGCATCTCATTTCTATGTTTCATGTTAAGATGTAATATGATTTGCGAAGTGTTATGTATTCCTCCTCTACACTTCAAATGAATGTAAATGCGACACTTCCTTGCAAGGAAATAGCGTTTGCAGATGTCTAGGTATCGTAGCAATTGAGTTCTAATGCTTCTTAAAACGCGATATCGCATCTCATTTCTGTGTTTTATAGTAAGATATAATATGATTTGCGAAGTGTCATGTATTCCTCGTCTACACTTCAAATGAACGTAAATTCGACACTTCCTTGCTAGGAAATAGCGTCTGCAGAATTCTAGGTATCGTAGCAATAGAGTTCAAATGCTTCTTAAAACGAGATATTGCATTTCATATCTATGTTTCGTGATAAGATATAATATGATTTGCGAAGTGTTATGTATTCCTCGTCTACACTTCAAATGAATGTAAATGCGACACTTCCTTGCAAGGAAATAGCTTTTACAGATGCCTACGTATCGTAGCAATAGAGTTCAAATGCTTCTTAAAATGAGATATTGCATCTCATATCTATGTTTCATGATAAGATATAATATTCATTGCGAAGTGTTATGCATTCCTCGTCTGCGATTCAAATGAACGTAAATGCGACACTTCCTTGCAAGGAAATAGCGTTTGCAGATGTCTACGTATCATAACAATAGAGTTCTTATGATTCTTAAAAGGCGATATCGCATCTCATTTCTATGTTTCATGGTAAGATATAATATGATTTGCGAAGTGTCATGTATTCCTCATCTACACTTCAAATGAATGTAAATGCGACACTTCCTTGCTAGGTAATAGCGTCTGCAGATGTCTAGGTATCGTAGCAATAGATTTCTAATGCTTCTTAAAACGCGATATCGCATCTCATTTCGATGTTTCACTGTAAGATATAATATGATTTGCGAAGTGTCATGTATTCCTCGTCTACACTTCAAATGAATGTAAATGCGACACTTCCTTGCTAGGAAATAGCGTCTGCAGATGTCTAGGTATCGTAGCGATAGAGTTCTAAAGCTTCATAAAACGCGATATCGCATCTCATTTCTATGTTTCATGGTAAGATATTATATGATTTGCGAAGTGTTATGTATTCCTCGTCTACACTTCAAATGAATGTAAATGCGACACTTCCTTGCAAGGAAATAGCGTCTGCAGATGTCTACGTATCGTAGCAATAGGGTTCTTATGATCCTTAAAACGCGATATCGCATCTCATTTCTTCAGACGAGGAATGCATAACACTTCGCAATGAATATTATATCTTATCATGAAACATAGATATGAGATGCAATATCCTGTTTTAAGAAGCATTTGAACTCTATTGCTTCGATACGTAGGCATCTGCAAACGCTATTTCCTTGCAAGGAAGTGTCGCATTTACATTCATTTGAAGTGTAGACGAGGAATACGTAACACTTCGCAAATCATATTATATCTTACCATGAAACATAGAAATGAGATGCGATATCGCGTTTTAAGAATCATAAGAACTCCAATGCTACGATACGTAGACATCTGCAAACGCTATTTTCTTGAAAGGAAGTGTCGCATTTACATTCAATTGAATCGTAGACGCGGAATGCATAACACTTCGCAATGAATATTATATCTTATCATGAAACATAGATATGAGATACTATATCTCATTTTAAGAAGCATTTGAACTCTATTGCTACGATACCTAGACATCTGCAGACGCTATTTCCTAGCAAGGAAGTGTCGCATTTACATTCATATGAGGTGTAGACGAGGAATACATAACACTTCGCAAATCATATTATATCTTACCATGAAACCAAAACCAAATGAATGTAAATGCAACACTTCCTTGCAAGGAAATAGCGTCTGCTGATGTCTGCCTATCGTAGCAATAGAGTTCTAATGCTTCTTAAAACGCGATATCGCATCTCATTTCTATGTTTCATGGTAAGATATTATATGATTTGCGAAGTGTTATGTATTCCTCGTCTACACTTCAAATGAATGTAAATGCGACACTTCCTTGCAAGGAAATGGCGTCTGCAGATGTCTAGGTATCGTAGCAATAGAGTTCAAATGCTTCTTAAAACGAGATATAATATCTCATATCTATGTTTCATGATAAGATATAATATTCATTGCGAAGTGTTATGCATTCCGTGTCTACGATTCAATTGAATGTAAATGCGACACTTCCTTGCAAGGAAATAGCGTTTGCAGATGTCTACGTATCGTAGCAATGGAGCTCTAATGCTTCTTAAAACGTGATATCGCACCTCATATCTATGTTTCATGGTAAGATATAATATGATTTGCGAAGTGTTATGTATTCCTCTTCTACACTTCAAATGAATGTAAATGCGACACTTCCTTGCAAAGAAATAGCGTTTGCAGATGTCTACGTATCGTAGCAATAGATTTCTAATGCTTCTTAAAACGCGATATCGCTTCTCATTTCTATGTTTCATGGTAAGATATAATATGATTTGCGAAGTGTTATGTATTCCTCGTCTAAACTACAAATGAATGTAAATGCGACACTTCCTTGCGAGGAAATAGTGTTTGCAGATGTCTACGTATCGTAGCAATAGAGTTCTTATGATTCTTAAAACGCGATATCGCATCTCATTTCTGTGTTTCATGGTAAGATATAATATGATTTGCGAAGTGTTATGTATTCCTCGTCAACACTTCAAATGAATGTAAATGCGATACTTCCTTGCAAAGAAATAGCGTTTGCAGATGTCTACGTATCGTAGTAATAGATTTCTAATGCTTCTTAAAACGCAATATCGCATCTCATTTCAATGTTTCATGGTAAGATATATGATTTGCGAAGTGTCATGTATTCCTCGTCTACACTTCAAATGAATGTACATGCGACACTTCCTTGCTAGGAAATAGCGTCTGCAGATGTCTAGGTATCGTAGCAATAGAGTTCAAATGCTTCTTAAAACGAGATATAATATCTCATATCTATGTTTCATGATAAGATATAATATTCATTGCGAAGTGTTATGCATTCCGCGTCTACGATTCAATTGAATGTAAATGCGACACTTCCTTGCAAGGAAATAGCGCTTGCAGATGTCTACGTATCGTAGCAATGGAGTTCTTATGATTCTTAATACGCGATATCGCATCTCATTTCTATGTTTCATGGTAAGATATAATATGATTTGCGAAGTGTGATGTATTCCTCGTCTACACTTCAAATGAATGTAAATGCAACACTTCCTTGCAAGTAAATAGCGTTTGCAGATGTCTGCCTATCGTAGCAGTAGAGTTCTAATGCTTCTTAAAACGCGATATCGCATCTCATTTCTATGTTTCATGGTAAGATATAATATGATTTGCGAAGTCTTATGTATTCCTCGTCTACACTTCAAATGAATGTAAATGCGACACTTCCTTGGTAGGAAATAGCGTCTGCAGATGTCTAGGTATCGTAGCAATAGAGTTCTAATGCTTCTTAAAACGCGATATCGCATCTCACTTCTATGTTTCATGGTAAGATATAACATGATTTGCGAAGTGTTATGTATTCCTCGTCTACACTTCAAATGAATGTAAATGCGACACTTCCTTGCTAGGAAATAGCGTCTGCGGATGTCTAGGTATCGTAGCAATAGAGTTCAAATGCTTCTTAAAACGAGATATAGCATCTCATATCTATGTTTCATGATAAGATATAATATTCATTGCGAAGTGTTATGCATTCCGCGTCTACGATTCAAATGAATGTAAATGGGACACTTCCTTGCAAGGAAATAGCGTTTGCAGATGTCTACGTATCGTAGCAATGGAGTTCTTATGATTCTTAAAACGCGATATCGCATCTCATTTCTATGTTTCATGGTAAGATATAATATGATTTGCGAAGTGTTATGTATTCCTCGTCTACACTTCAAATGAATGTAAATGCGACACTTGCTTGCAAGGAAATAGCGTTTGCAGATATCTACGTATCGTAACAATTGAGTTCTTATGATTCTTAAAACGCGAAATCGCATCTCATTTCTATGTTTCATGGTAAGATATAATATGATTTGCGAAGTGTCATGTAATCCTCGTCTACACTTCAAATGAATGTAAATGCGACACTTCCTTGCTAGGAAATAGCGTCTGCAGATGTCTAGGTATCGTAGCAATAGATTTCTAATGCTTCTTAAAACGCAATATCGCATCTCATTTCTATGTTTCATGGTAAGATATAATATGATTTGCGAAGTGTCATGTATTCCTCGTCTACACTTCAAATGAATGTAAATGCGACACTTCCATGCTAGGAAATAGCGTCTGCAGATGTCTAGGTATCGTAGCAATAGAGTTCAAATGCTTCTTAAAACGAGATATAATATCTCATATCTATGTTTCATGATAAGATATAATATTCATTGCGAAGTGTTATGCATTCCGTGTCTACGATTCAATTGAATGTAAATGCGACACTTCCTTGCAAGGAAATAGCGTTTGCAGATGTCTACGTATCGTAGCAATGGAGCTCTAATGCTTCTTAAAACGTGATATCGCACCTCATATCTATGTTTCATGGTAAGATATAATATTCATTGCGAAGTGTTATGCATTCCTCGTCTATGATTCAAATGAATGTAAATGCGACACTTCCTTGCAAGGAAATAGCGTTTGCAGATGTCTAGGTATCGTAGCAATAGAGTTCTAATGCTTCTTAAATCGCGATATCGCATCTCATTTCTATGTTTCCTGGTAAGATATTATATGATTTGCGAAGTGTTACGTATTAATCGTCTACACTTCAAATCAATGTAAATGCGACACCTCCTTGGAAAAAAATAGCGTTTGCAGATGTCTACGTATCGTAGCAATAGATTTCTAATGCTTCTTAAAACGCGATATCGCATCTCATTTCTATGTTTCATGGTAAGATATAATATGATTTGCGAAGTGTCATGTATCCCTCGTCTACGCTTCAAATGAATGTAAATGCGACACTTCCTTGCTAGGAAACAGCGTCTGCAGATGTCTGGGTATCGTAGCAATAGAGTTCAAATGCTTCTTAAAACGAGATATAGCATCTCATATCTACGTTTCATGATAAGATATAATATTCATTGCGAAGTGTTTTGCATTCCTCGTATACGATTCAAATGAATGTAATTGCGACACTTTCTTGTAAGGAAATAGCGTTTGCAGATGTCTACGTATCGTAGCAATAGAGTTCTTGTGATTCTTAAAACGCGATATCGCAACTCATTTCTATGTTTCATGGTAAGATATTATATGATTTGCGAAGTGTTATGTATTCCTCGTCTACACTTCAAATGAATGTAAATGCGACACTTCCTTGCAAGGAAATGGCGTCTGCAGATGTCTACGTATCGTAGCAATAGGGTTCTTATGATTCTTAAAACGCGATATCGCATCTCAGTTCTATGTTTCATGGTAAGATATAATATGATTTGCGATGTGTTATGTATTCCTCGTCTACACTTCATATGAATGTTAATGCGACACTTCCTTGCAAGGAAAGTGCGTTTGCAGATGTCTACGTATCGTAGCAATAGAGTTCTTATGATTCTTAAAACGCGATATCGCATCTCATTTCTATGTTTCATGGTAAGATATAATATGATTTGCGTAGTGTTATGTGCTCCTCGTCTACACTTCAAATGATTGTAAATGCGACACTTCCTTGCATGGAAATAGCGTCTGCAGATGTCTACGTATCGTAGCAATAGAGTTCTTATGATCCTTAAAACGCGATATCGCATCTCATTTCTATGTTTCATGGTAAGATATAATATTCATTGCGAAGTGCTATGCATTCCTCGTCTATGATTCAAATGAATGTAAATGCGACACTTCCTTGCAAGGAAATAGCGTTTGCAGATGTCTAGGTATCGTAGCAATAGTGTTCTAATGCTTCTTAAAACGCGATATCGCATCTCATTTCTATGTTTCATGGTAAGATATAATATGATTTGCGAAGTGTTATGTATTTCTCGTCTACACTTCAAATGAACGTAAATGCGACACTTCCTTGCAAGGAAATAGCGTTTGCAGGTGTCTACCTATCGTAGCAATAGAATTCCAATGCATCTTAAAACGCGATATCGCATCTCATTTCTATGTTTCATGGTAAGATATAATATGATTTGCGAAGTGTCATGCATTCCTCGTCTACACTTCAAATGAATGTAAATGCGACACTTCCTTGCTAGGAAATAGCGTCTGCAGATGTCTAGGTATCGTAGCAATAGTGTTCTAATGCTTCTTAAGACGCGATGTCGCATCTCACTTCTATGTTTCATGGTAAGATACAATATGATTTGCGAAGTGTCATGCATTCCTCGTCTACACTTCAAATGAATGTAAATGCGACACTTCCTTGCTAGGAAATAGCGTCTGCAGATGTCTAGGTATCGTAGCAATAGAGTTCTAATGCTTCTTAAAACGCGATATCGCATCTCATTTCTGTGTTTCGTAGTAAGATATAATATGATTTGCGAAGTGTCATGTATTCCTCGTCTACACTTCAAATGAATGTGAATGCGATAGTTCCTCGCTAGGAAATAGCGTTTGCAGATGTCTACGTATCGTTGCAATAGCTTCCTAATGCTTCTTAAAACGCGATATCGCATCTCATTTCTATGTTTCATGGTAAGATATAATATGATTTGCGAAGTGTCATGTATTCCTCGTCTACACTTCAAATGAAAGTAAATGCGACACTTCCTTGGTAGGAAATAGCGTCTGCAGATGTCTAGGTATCGTAGCAATGGAGTTCTAATGCTTCTTAGTACGCGAAATCGCATCTCATTTCTATGTTTCCTGGTAAGTTATAATATGATTTGCGAAGTGTTATGTATTAATCGTCTACACTTCAAATGAATGTAAATGCGACACCTCCTTGGAAAGAAATAGCGTTTGCAGATGTCTACGTATCGTAGCAATAGATTTCTAATGCTTCTTAAAACGCGATATCGCTTCTCATTTCTATGTTTCATGGTAAGATATAATATGATTTGCGAAGTGTTATGTATTCCTCGTCTAAACTACAAATGAATGTAAATGCGATACTTCCTTGCAAAGAAATAGCGTTTGCAGATGTCTACGTATCGTAGTAATAGATTTCTAATGCTTCTTAAAACGCAATATCGCATCTCATTTCAATGTTTCATGGTAAGATATATGATTTGCGAAGTGTCATGTATTCCTCGTCTACACTTCAAATGAATGTACATGCGACACTTCCTTGCTAGGAAATAGCGTCTGCAGATGTCTAGGTATCGTAGCAATAGAGTTCAAATGCTTCTTAAAACGAGATATAATATCTCATATCTATGTTTCATGATAAGATATAATATTCATTGCGAAGTGTTATGCATTCCGCGTCTACGATTCAATTGAATGTAAATGCGACACTTCCTTGCAAGGAAATAGCGCTTGCAGATGTCTACGTATCGTAGCAATGGAGTTCTTATGATTCTTAATACGCGATATCGCATCTCATTTCTATGTTTCATGGTAAGATATAATATGATTTGCGAAGTGTGATGTATTCCTCGTCTACACTTCAAATGAATGTAAATGCAACACTTCCTTGCAAGTAAATAGCGTTTGCAGATGTCTGCCTATCGTAGCAGTAGAGTTCTAATGCTTCTTAAAACGCGATATCGCATCTCATTTCTATGTTTCATGGTAAGATATAATATGATTTGCGAAGTCTTATGTATTCCTCGTCTACACTTCAAATGAATGTAAATGCGACACTTCCTTGGTAGGAAATAGCGTCTGCAGATGTCTAGGTATCGTAGCAATAGAGTTCTAATGCTTCTTAAAACGCGATATTGCATCTCATTTCTATGTTTCATGGTAAGATATAACATGATTTGCGAAGTCTTATGTATTCCTCGTCTACACTTCAAATGAATGTAAATGCGAAACTTCCTTGCAAGGAAATAGCGTTTGCAGATGTTTAGGTATCGCAGCGATATAGTTCTGATGCTTCTCAAAACGCAATATCGCATCTCATTTCTATGTTTCTTGGTAAGATATAATATGATTTGCGAAGTGTTATGTATTCCTCGTCTACACTTCAAATGAATGTGAATGCGATACTTCCTCGCTAGGAAATAGCGTTTGCAGATGTCTACGTATCGTTGCAATAACTTTCTAATGCTTCTTAAAACGCGATATCGCATCTCATTTCTATGTTTCATTGTAAGATGTAATATGATTTGCGAAGTGTTATGTATTCCTCCTCTACACTTCAAATGAATGTAAGTGCGACACTTCCTTGCAAGGAAATAGCATTTGCTGATGTCTACGTATCGAAGAAATAGAGTTCAAATGCTTCTTAAAACGAGATATTGCATCTCATATCTATGTTTCATGATAAGATATAATATTCATTGCGAAGTGTTATGCATTCCTCGTCTACGATTCAAATGAAAGTAAATGCGACACTTCCTATTAGGAAATAGCGTCTGCAGATGTCTAGGTATCGTAGCAATAGAGTTCTAATGCTTCCTAAAACGCGATATCGCATCTCATTTCTACGTTTCATGGTAAGATGTAATATGATTTGCGAAGTGTTATGTATTCGTCGTATACACTTCAAATGAATGTAAATGTGACACTTCCGTGCAAGGAAATAGCGTTTGCAGATGTCTACGTATCGGAGCAATAGAATTCTAATGCTTCTTAAAACGCGATATCGCATCTCATTTCTATGTTTCATGGTAAGATATAATATGATTTGAGAAGTGTCATGTATTCCTCATCTACACTTCAAATGAATGCAAATGCGACACTACCTTGCAAGGAAATAGCGTTTGCAGATGTCTACGTATCGAAGCAATAGAGTTCAAATGCTTCTTAAAACGAGATATTGCATCACATATCATTGTTTCATGGTAAGATATTATATGATTTGCGAAGTGTTATGTATTCCTCGTCTACACTTCAAATGAACGTAAATGCGACACTTCCTTGCAAGGAAATAGCGTTTGCAGGTATCTACCTATCGTAGCAATAGAATTCTAATGCATCTTAAAACGCGATATCGCATCTCATTTCTATGTTTCATGGTAAGATATAATATGATTTGCGAAGTGTTATGTATTCTTCGTCTACACTTCAAATGAACGTAAATGCGACACTTCCTTGCAAGGAAATAGCGTTTGCAGGTGTCTACCTATCGTTGCAATAGAATTCTAATGCATCTTAAAACGCGATATCGCATCTCATTTCTATGTTTCATGGTAAGATATAATATGATTTGAGAAGTGTCATGTATTCCTCATCTACACTTCAAATGAATGTAAATGCGACACTACCTTGCAAGGAAATAGCGTTTGCAGATGTCTACGTATCGAAGCAATAGAGTTCAAATGCTTCTTAAAACGAGATATTGCATCACATATCTATGTTTCATGATAAGATATATTATTCATTGCGAAGTGTTATGCATTCTACGTCTACGATTCAAATGAACGTAAATGAGACACTTCCTTGCTAGGAAATAGCGTCTGCAGATGTCTAGGTATCGTTGCAATAGAGTTCTAATGCTTCTTAAAACGCGATATCGCATCTCATTTCTATGTTTCATCGTAAGATATTATATGATTTGCGAAGTGTTATGTATTCCTCGTCTACACTTCAAATGAATGTAAATGCCACACTTCCTTGCAAGGAAATGGCGTCTGCAGATGTCTACGTATCGTAGCAATAGGGTTCTTATGATACTTAAAACGCGATATCGCATCTCATTTCTATGTTTCATGGTCAGATATAATATGATTTGCGAAGTGTTATGTATTCCTCGTCTACACTTCATATGAATGTTAATGAGACACTTCCTTGCAAGGAAATTGCGTTTGCAGATGTCTACGTATCGTAGCAATAGAGTTCTTATGATTCATAAAACGCGATATCGCATCTCATTTCTATGTTTCATGGTACTATATAATATGATTTGCGAAGTGTCATGTATTCCTCGTCTACATTTCAAATGAATGTGACTGCGATATTTCCTCGCTAGGAAATAGCGTTTGCAGATGTCTACGTATCGTAGCAATAGCTTTCTAATGCTTCTTAAAACGCGATATCGCATCTCATTTCTATGTTTCATGGTAAAATATAATATGATTTGCGAAGTGTCATGTATTCCTCGACTACACTTCAAATGAATGTGACTGCGATATTTCCTCGCTAGGAAATAGCGTTTGCAGATGTCTAGGTATCGTAGCGATAGATTTCTAATGCTTCTCAAAACGCAATATCGCATCTCATTTCTATGTTTCATGGTAAGATATAACATGATTTGCGAAGTGTTATGTATTCCTCGTCTACACTTCAAATGAATGTGAATGCGATACTTCCTCGCTAGGAAATAGCGTTTGCAGATGTCTACGTAGCGTTGCAATAGCTTTCTAATGCTTCTTAAAACGCGATATCGCATCTCATTTCTATGTTTCATGGAAAGATATAATATGATTTGTGAAGTGTCATGTATTCCTCGTCTACACTTCAAATGAATGTGACTGCGATATTTCCTCGCTAGGAATTAGCGTTTGCGGATGTCTACGTATCGTAGCAATAGCTTTCTAATGCTTCTTAAAACGCGATATCGCATCTCATTTCTATGTTTCATGGTAAGATATAATATGATTTGCGAAGTGTTATGTATTCCTCGTCTACACTTCAAATGAATGTAAATGGGACACTTCCTTGCAAGGAAATAGCGTTTGCAGATGCTTACGTATCGAAGCAATAGAGTTCAAATGCTTCTTAAAACGAGATATTGCATCGCATATCTATGTTTCATGATAAGATATAATATTCATTGCGAAGTGTTATGCATTCCTCGTCTGCGATTCAAATGAACGTAAATGCGACACTTCCTTGCAAGGTAATAGCGTTTGCAGATGTCTACGTATCGTAACAGTAGAGTTCTTATGATCCTTAAAACGCGATATCGCATCTCATTTCTATGTTTCATGGTAAGATATAATATGATTTGCGAAGTGTCATGTATTCCTCGTCTACACTTCAAATGAATGTAAATGCGAGACTTCCTTGCTAGGAAATAGCGTCTGCAGATGTCTAGATATCGTAGCAATAGAGTTTTAATGCTTCTTAAAACGCGATATCGCATCTCATTTCTGTGTTTCACAGTAAGATATTATACGATTTGCGAAGTGTTATGTATTCCTCGTCTACACTTCAAATAAATGTAAATGCGACACTTCCTTGCAAGGAAATAGCGTTTGCAGATGTCTACGTATCGTAGCAATGGAGTTCTTATGATTCTTAAAACGCGATATCGCATCTCAATTCTATGTTTCACGTTCAGATATAATATGATTTGCGAAGTGTTATGTATTCCTCGTCTACACTTCAAATGAATGTAAATGCGACACTTCCTTGCAAGGAAATAGCGTTTGCAGATGCCTACGTATCGAAGCAATAGAGTTCAAATGCTTCTTAAAACGAGATATTGCATCGCATATCTATGTTTCATGATAAGATATAATATTCATTGCGAAGTGTTATGCATTCCTCGTCTGCGATACAAATGAACGTAAATGCGACACTTCCTTGCAAGGTAATAGCGTTTGCAGATGTCTACGTATCGTAACAGTAGAGTTCTTATGATTCTTAAAACGCGATATCGCATCTCATTTCTATGTTTCATGGTAAGATATAATATGATTTGCGATGTGTCATGTATTCCTCGTCTACACTTCAAATGAATGTAAATGCGAGACTTCCTTGCTAGGAAATGGCGTCTGCAGATGTCTAGGTATCGTAGCAATAGTGTTCTAATGCTTCTTAAGACGCGATGTCGCATCTCATTTCTATGTTCCGTGGTGAGATATAATATGATTTGCGAAGTGTCATGTTTTCCTCGTCTACACTTCAAATGAATGTAAATGCGACACTTCCTTGCTAGGAAATAGCGTCTGCAGATGTCTAGGTATCGTAGCATTAGAGTTCTAATGCTTCTTAAAACGCGATATCGCATCTCATTTTTGTGTTTCATAGTAAGATATTATATGATTTGCGAAGTGTTATGTATTCCTCGTCTACACTTCAAATAAATGTAAACGCGACACTTCCTTGCAAGGAAATAGCGTTTGCAGATGTCTACGTATTGTAGCAATGGAGTTCTTATGATTCTTAGAACGCGATATCGCATCTCATTTCTATGTTTCATGGTAAGATATAATATGATTTGCGAAGTGTTATGTATTCCTCGTCTACACTTCAAATGAATGTAAATGCGACACTTCCTTGCGAGGAAATAGCGTTTGCAGGTGCCTACGTATCGAAGCAATAGGGTTCAAATGCTTCTTAAAACGATATATTGCATCGCATATCTATGTTTCATGATAAGATATAATATTCATTGCGAAGTGTTATGCATTCCTCGTCTGCGATTCAAATGAACGTAAATGCGACACTTCCTTGCAAGGTAATAGCGTTTGCAGATGTCTTCGCATCGTAACAGTAGAGTTCTTATGATTCTTAAAACGCGATATCGCATCTCATTTCTATGTTTCATGGTAAGATATAATATGATTAGCGAAGTGTCATGTATTCATCGTCTACACTTCAAATGAATGTAAATGCGACACTTCCTTGTTAGGAAATAGCGTCTGCAGATGTCTAGGTATCGTAGCAATAGTGTTCTAATGCTTCTTAAGACGCGATGTCGCATCTCATTTCTATGTTTCATGGTAAGATATAATATGATTTGCGAAGTGTCATGTATTCCTCGTCTACACTTCAATTGAATGTAAATGCGACACTTCCTTGCTAGGACATAGCGTCTGCAGATGTCTAGGTATCGTAGCAATAGTGTTCTATTGCTTCTTAAAACGCGATATCGCATCTCATTTCTATGTTTCATGGTAAGATATAATATGATTTGCGAAGTGTCATGTATTCCTCGTCTACACTTCAAATGAATGTGACTGCGATATTTCCTCGCTAGGAATTAGCGTTTGCAGATGTCTACGTATCGTAGCAATGGAGTTCTTATGATTCTTAAAACGCGATATCGCATCTCATTTCTATGTTTCATGGTAAGATATAATATGATTTGCGAAGTGTTATGTATTCCTCGTCTACACTTCAAATGAATGTAAATGCGACACTTCCTTGCAAGGAAATAGCGTTTGCAGATGCCTACGTATCGAAGCAATAGAGTTCAAATGCTTCTTAAAACGAGATATTGCATCGCATATCTATGTTTCATGATAAGATATAATATTCATTGCGAAGTGTTATGCATTCCTCGTCTGCGATTCAAATGAACGTAAATGCGACACTTCCTTGCAAGGTAATAGCGTTTGCAGATGTCTACGTATCGTAACAGTAGAGTTCTTATGATTCTTAAAACGCGATATCGCATCTCATTTCTATGTTTCATGGTAAGATATAATATGATTTGCGTAGTGTTATGTACTCCTCGTCTACACTTCAAATGATTGTAAATGCGACACTCCCTTGAAAGGAAATAGCGTCTGCAGATGTTTAGGTATCGCAGCGATAGAGTTCTGATGCTTCTCAAAACGCAATATCGCATCTCATTTCTATGTTTCATGGTAAGATATAATATGATTTGCGAAATGTGATGTATTCCTCGTCTACACTTCAAATGAATGTAAATGCGACACTTCCTTGCAAGGAAATAGCGTTTGCAGATGTCTACCTATCGTAGCAGTAGAGTTCTAATGCTTCTTAAAACGCGATATGGCATCTCATTTCTATGTTCCATGGTAAGATATAATATGATTTGCGAAGTGTTATGTATTCCTCGTCTACACTTCAAATGAATGCGAATGCGACACTTCCTTGCAAGGAAATAGCGTCTGCAGATGTCTACGTATCGTAGCAATAGAGTTCTTATGATTCTTAAAACGCGATATCGCATCTCATTTCTATGATTCGTGGTAAGATATAATATGATTTGCGAAGTGTTATGTATTCCTCGTCTACACTTCAAATGAATGTAAATGCGACACTTCCTTGCAAAGAAATAGCGTTTGCAGATGCCTACGTATCGTAGCAATAGATTTCTAATGCTTCTTAAAACGCGATATCGCATCTCATTTCTATGTATCATGGTAAGATATAATATGATTTGCGAAGTGTCATGTATTCCTCGTCTACACTTCAAATGAATGTAAATGAGACACTTCCTTGCTAGGAAATAGCGTCTGCAGATGTCTAGGTATCGTAGCAATAGAGTTCAAATGCTTCTTAAAACGAGATATAATATCTCATATCTATGTTTCATGATAAGATATAATATTCTTTGCGAAGTGTTATGCATTCCGCGTCTACGATTCAATTGAATGTAAATGCGACACTTCCTTGCAAGGAAATAGCGTTTGCAGATGTCTACGTATCGTAGCAATGGAGTTCTAATGCTCCTTAAAACGCGATATCGCATCTCATTTCTATGTTTCATGGCAGAATATAATATGATTTGCGAAGTGTTAAGTATTCCTCGTCTATACTTCAAATGAATGTAAATGCGACACTTCCTTGCAAGGAAATAGCGTTTGCAGATGTCTACGTATCGAAGCAATAGAGTTCAAATGCTTCTTAAAACGAAATATTGCATCACATATCTATGTTTCATGATAAGATATATTATTCATTGCGAATTGCTATGCATTCTACGTCTACGATTCAAATGAACGTAAATGCGACACTTCCTTCCCAGGAAATAGCGTCTGCAGATGTCTAGGTATCGTAGCATAGTGTTCTAATGCTTCTTAAAACACGATATCGCATCTCATTTCTATGTTTCATGGTAAGATATAATATGATTTGCGTAGTGTTATGTACTCCTCGTCTACACTTCAAATGATTGTAAATGCGACACTCCCTTGAAAGGAAATAGCGTCTGCAGATGTTTAGGTATCGCAGCGATAGAGTTCTGATGCTTCTCAAAACGCAATATCGCATCTCATTTCTATGTTTCATGGTAAGATATAATATGATTTGCGAAATGTGATGTATTCCTCGTCTACACTTCAAATGAATGTAAATGCGACACTTCCTTGCAAGGAAATAGCGTTTGCAGACGTCTACCTATCGTAGCAGTAGAGTTCTAATGCTTCTTAAAACGCGATATGGCATCTCATTTCTATGTTCCATGGTAAGATATAATATGATTTGCGAAGTGTTATGTATTCCTCGTCTACACTTCAAATGAATGCGAATGCGACACTTCCTTGCAAGGAAATAGCGTCTGCAGATGTCTACGTATCGTAGCAATAGAGTTCTTATGATTCTTAAAACGCGATATCGCATCTCATTTCTATGATTCGTGGTAAGATATAATATGATTTGCGAAGTGTTATGTATTCCACGTCTACACTTCATATGAATGTTAATGCGACACTTCCCTGCAAGGAAAGTGCGTTTGCAGATGTCTACGTATCGTAGCAATAGAGTTCTTATGATTCTTAAAACGCGATATCGCATCTCATTTCTATGTTTCATGGTAAGATATAATATGATTTGCGAAGTGTTATGTATTCCTCGTCCACACTTCAAATGAATGTAAATGCGACACTTCCTTGCAAAGAAATAGCGTTTGCAGATGCCTACGTATCGTAGCAATAGATTTCTAATGCTTCTTAAAACGCGATATCGCATCTCATTTCTATGTATCATGGTAAGATATAATATGATTTGCGAAGTGTCATGTATTCCTCGTCTACACTTCAAATGAATGTAAATGAGACACTTCCTTGCTAGGAAATAACGTCTGCAGATGTCTAGGTATCGTAGCAATAGAGTTCAAATGCTTCTTAAAACGAGATATAATATCTCATATCTATGTTTCATGATAAGATATAATATTCTTTGCGAAGTGTTATGCATTCCGCGTCTACGATTCAATTGAATGTAAATGCGACACTTCCTTGCAAGGAAATAGCGTTTGCAGATGTCTACGTATCGTAGCAATGGAGTTCTAATGCTCCTTAAAACGCGATATCGCATCTCATTTCTATGTTTCATGGCAGAATATAATATGATTTGCGAAGTGTTAAGTATTCCTCGTCTATACTTCAAATGAATGTAAATGCGACACTTCCTTGCAAAGAAATAGCGTTTGCAGATGTCTACGTATCGTAGCAATAGTGTTCTTACGATTCTTAAAACGCGATATCGCATCTCATTTCTATGTTTCATGGTAAGATATAATATGATTTGCGAAGTGTCACGTATTCCTCGTCTACACTTCAAATGAATGTAAATGCGGCACTTCCTAGCTAGGAAATAGCGTCTGCAGATGTCTAGGTATCGTAGCAATAGAATTCAAATGATTCTTAAAACGAGATATAGCATCTCATATCTATGTTTCATGATAAGATATAATATTCATTGCGAAGTGTTATGCATTCCGCGTCTACGATTCAAATGAATGTAAATGCGACACTTCCTTGCAAGGAAATAGCGTTTGCAGATGTCTATGTATCGTAGCAATAGAGTTCTTATGATTCTTAAAACGCGATATCGCATTTCATTTCTATGTTTCATGGTAAGATATAATATGATTTGCGAAGTGTTATGTACTCCTCGTCTACACTTCAAATGAATGTAAATGCGACACTTCCTTGCTAGGAAATAGCGCCTGCAGATGTCTAGGTATCGTAGCAATAGTGTTCTAATGCTTCTTAAAACGCGATATCGCATCTCATTTCTATGTTTCATGGTAAGATATAATATGATTTGCGAAGTCTTATGTATTCCTCGTCTACACTTCAAATGAATATAAATGCGACACTTCCTTGCTAGGAAATAGTGTCTGCAGATGTCTAGGTATCGTAGCAATAGAGTTCTAATGCTCCTTAAAACGCGATATCGCATCTCATTTCTATGTTTCATGGTAAGATATAATATGATTTGCGAAGTGTTATGTTTTCCTCGTCGACACTTCAAATGAAAGTAAATGCGACACTTCCTTCGTAGGAAATAGCGTCTGCAGATGTCTAGGTATCGTAGCAATGGAGTTCTAATGCTTCTTAAAACGCGATATCGCATCTCAATTCTATGTTTCATGGTAAGATATAACACGATTTGCGAAGTCTTATGTATTCCTCGCCTACACTTGAAATGAATGTAAATGCGACACTTCCTTGCTAGGAAATAGCGTCTGCAGATGTCTAGGTATCGTAGCAGTAGAGTTCTAATGCTTCTTAAAACGCGATATCGCATCTCATTTCTATGTTTCATGGAAAGATATTATATAATTTGAGGAGTGTTATGTATTCCTCGCCTACACTTCAAATGAATGTAAATGCGACACTTCCTTGCAAGGAAATAACGTTTGCAGATGTCTACGTATCGTAGCAATGGAGTTCTTATGATTCTTAAAACGCGATATCGCATCTCAATTCTATGTTTCATGGTAAGTTATAATATGATTTGCGAAGTGTTATGTATTCCTCGTCTACATTTCAAATGAATGTAAATGCGACTCTTCCTTGCAAGGAAATAGCGTTTGCAGAAGTCTACGTATCGTAGCAATAGATTTCTAATGCTTCTTAAAACGCGATATCGCATCTCATTTCTATGTTTCATTGTAAGATATAATATGATTTTCGAAGTGTCATGTATACCTCGTCTACACTTCAAATGAATGTAAATGCGAAACTTCCTTGCTAGGAAATAGCGTCTGCAGATGTCTAGGTATCGTAGCAATAGTGTTCTAATGCTTCTTAAAACGCGATATCGCATCTCATTTCTATGTTTCATGGTAAGATATAATATGATTTGCGAAGTGTCATGTATTCCTTGTCTACACTTCAAATGAATGTAAATGCGACACTTCATTGCTAGGAAATAGCGTCTGCAGATGTCTAGGTATCGTAGCAATAGAGTTCAAATGCTTCTTAAAACGATATATTGCATCTCATATCTATGTTTAATGATAAGATATAATATTCATTGCGAAGTGTTATGCATTCCTCGTCTACGATTCAAATGAATGTAAATGCGACACTACCTTGCAAGGAAATAGCGTTTGCAGATGGCTACGTATCGTAGCATTAGAGTTCTTATGATTCTTAAAACGCGATATCGCATCTCATTTCTATGTTTCATGGTAAGATATAATATGATTTGCGAAGTGTTATGTATTCCTCGCCTACGCTTCAAATGAATGTAAATGCGACACTTCCTCGCTAGGAAATAGCGTTTGCAGATGTCTACGTATCGCAGCAATAGAGTTCTAATGCTTCATTTCTATGTTTCATGGTAAGATATAATATGATTTGCGAAGTGTTATGTATTCCTCGTCTACACTTCAAATGAATCTAAATGCGACTCTTCCTTGCAAGGAAATAGCGTTTGCAGAAGTCTACGTATCGTAGCAATAGATTTCTAATGCTTCTTAAAACGCGATATCGCATCTCATTTCTATGTTTCATTGTAAGATATAATATGATTTTCGAAGTGTCATGTATACCTCGTCTACACTTCAAATGAATGTAAATGCGAAACTTCCTTGCTAGGAAATAGCATCTGCAGATGTCTAGGTATCGTAGCAATAGTGTTCTAATGCTTACTAAAACGCGATATCGCATTTCATTTCTATGTTTCATGGTAAGATATAATATGACTTGCGAAGTGTTATGTATTCTTCGTATACACTTCAAATGAATGTAAATGCGACACTTCCTTGGAAAGAAATAGCGTTTGCAGATGTCTACGTATCGTAGCAATAGATTTCTAATGCTTGTTAAAACGCGATGTCGCATCTCATTTCTATGTTTCATGGTAAGATATAATATGATTTGCGAAGTGTCACGTATTCCTCGTCTACACTTCAAATGAATGTAAATGCGACACTTCCTAGCTAGGAAATAGCGTCTGCAGATGTCTAGGTATCGTAGCAATAGAGTTCAAATGATTCTTAAAACGAAATATAGCATCTCATATCTATGTTTCATGATAAGATATAATATTCATTGCGAAGTGTTATGCATTCCGCGTCTACGATTCAAATGAATGTAAATGCGACACTTCCTTGCAAGGAAATAGCGTTTGCAGATGTCTATGTATCGTAGCAATAGAGTTCTTATGATTCTTAAAACGCGATATCGCATCTCATTTCTATGTTTCATGGTAAGATATAATATGATTTGCGAAGTGTCATGTATTCCTCGTCTACACTTCAAATGAATGTAAATGCGACACTTCCTTGCTAGGAAATAGCGTCTGCAGATGTCTAGGTATCGTAGCAATAGTGTTCTAATGCTTCTTAATACGCGATATCGCATCTCATTTCTATGTTTCATGGTAAGATATAATATGATTTGCGAAGACTTATGTATTCCTCGTCTACACTTGAAATGAATATAAATGCGACACTTCCTTGCTAGGAAATAGTGTCTGCAGATGTCTAGGTATCGTAGCAATAGAGTTCTAATGCTCCTTAAAACGCGATATCGCATCTCATTTCTATGTTTCATGGTAAGATATAATATGATTTGCGAAGTCTTATGTATTCCTCGCCTACACTTGAAATGAATGTAAATGCGACACTTCCTTGCTAGGAAATAGCGTCTGCAGATGTCTAGGTATCGTAGCAGTAGAGTTCTAATGCTTCTTAAAACGCGATATCGCATCTCATTTCTATGTTTCATGGAAAGATATTATATAATTTGAGGAGTGTTATGTATTCCTCGCCTACACTTCAAATGAATGTAAATGCGACACTTCCTTGCAAGGAAATAACGTTTGCAGATGTCTACGTATCGTAGCAATGGAGTTCTTATGATTCTTAAAACGCGATATCGCATCTCAATTCTATGTTTCATGGTAAGTTATAATATGATTTGCGAAGTGTTATGTATTCCTCGTCTACATTTCAAATGAATGTAAATGCGACTCTTCCTTGCAAGGAAATAGCGTTTGCAGAAGTCTACGTATCGTAGCAACAGATTTCTAATGCTTCTTAAAACGCGATATCGCATCTCATTTCTATGTTTCATTGTAAGATATAATATGATTTTCGAAGTGTCATGTATACCTCGTCTACACTTCAAATGAATGTAAATGCGAAACTTCCTTGCTAGGAAATAGCGTCTGCAGATGTCTAGGTATCGTAGCAATAGTGTTCTAATGCTTCTTAAAACGCGATATCGCATCTCATTTCTATGTTTCATGGTAAGATATAATATGATTTGCGAAGTGTCATGTATTCCTTGTCTACACTTCAAATGAATGTAAATGCGACACTTCATTGCTAGGAAATAGCGTCTGCAGATGTCTAGGTATCGTAGCAATAGAGTTCAAATGCTTCTTAAAACGATATATTGCATCTCATATCTATGTTTAATGATAAGATATAATATTCATTGCGAAGTGTTATGCATTCCTCGACTACGATTCAAATGAATGTAAATGCGACACTACCTTGCAAGGAAATAGCGTTTGCAGATGGCTACGTATCGTAGCATTAGAGTTCTTATGATTCTTAAAACGCGATATCGCATCTCATTTCTATGTTTCATGGTAAGATATAATATGATTTGCGAAGTGTTATGTATTCCTCGTCTACACTTCAAATGAATGTAAATGCGACACTTCCTTGGAAAGAAATAGCGTTTGCAGATGTCTACGTATCGTAGCAATAGATTTCTAATGCTTGTTAAAACGCGATATCGCATCTCATTTCTATGTTTCGTGGTAAGATATAATATGATTTGCGAAGTGTCACGTATTCCTCGTCTACACTTCAAATGAATGTAAATGCGACACTTCCTAGCTAGGAAACAGCGTCTGCAGATGTCTAGGTATCGTTGCAATAGAGTTCAAATGATTCTTAAAACGAGATATAGCATCGCATATCTATGTTTCATGATAAGATATAATATTCATTGCGAAGTGTTATGCATTCCGCGTCTACGATTCAAATGAATGAAAATGCGACACTTCCTTGCAAGGATAAAGCGTTTGCAGATGTCTATGTATCGTAGCAATAGAGTTCTTATGATTCTTAAAACGCGATATCGCATCTCATTTCTATGTTTCATGGTAAGATATAATATGATTTGCGAAGTGTTATGTACTCCTCGTCTACACTTCAAATGAATGTAAATGCGACACTTCCTTGAATGGAAATAGCATCTGCAGATGTCTACGTATCGTAGCAATAGAATTCTGATGCTTCTTAAAACGCGATATCGCATCTCATTTCTATGTTTCATGGTAAGACATAATATGATTTGCGAAGTGTCATGTATTCCTCGTCTACACTTCAAATGAATGTAAATGCGACACTTCCTTGCTAGGAAATAGCGTCTGCAGATGTCTAGGTATCGTAGCAATAGTGTTCTAATGCTTTTTAAAACGCGATATCGCATCTCATTTCTATGTCTCATGGTAAGATATAATATGATTTGCGAAGTCTTATGTATTCCTCGTCTACACTTCAAATGAATATAAATGCGACACTTCCTTGCTACGAAATAGTGTCTGCAGATGTCTAGGTATCGTAGCAATAGAGTTCTAATGCTTCTTAAAACGCGATATCGCATCTCATTTCTATGTTTCATGGTAAGATATAATATGATTTGCGAAGTGTTATGTATTCCTCGTCTACACTTCAAATGAAAGTAAATGCGACACTTCCTTCGTAGGAAATAGCGTCTGCAGATGTCTAGGTATCGTAGCAATAGAGTTCTAATGCTTCTTAAAACGCGATATCGCATCTCAATTCTATGTTTCATGGTAAGATATAACACGATTTGCGAAGTCTTATGTATTCCTCGCCTACACTTGAAATGAATGTAAATGCGACACTTCCTTGCTAGGAAATAGCGTCTGCAGATATCTAGGTATCGTAGCAGTAGAGTTCTAATGCTTCTTAAAACGCGATATCGCATCTCATTTCTATGTTTCATGGAAAGATATTATATAATTTGAGGAGTGTTATGTATTCCTCGCCTACACTTCAAATGAATGTAAATGCGACACTTCCTCGCTAGGAAATAGCGTTTGCAGATGTCTACGTATCGCAGCAATAGAGTTCTAATGCTTCATTTCTATGTTTCATGGTAAGATATAATATGATTTGCGAAGTGTTATGTATTCCTCGTCTACACTTCAAATGAATCTAAATGCGACTCTTCCTTGCAAGGAAATAGCGTTTGCAGAAGTCTACGTATCGTAGCAATAGATTTCTAATGCTTCTTAAAACGCGATATCGCATCTCATTTCTATGTTTCATTGTAAGATATAATATGATTTTCGAAGTGTCATGTATACCTCGTCTACACTTCAAATGAATGTAAATGCGAAACTTCCTTGCTAGGAAATAGCATCTGCAGATGTCTAGGTATCGTAGCAATAGTGTTCTAATGCTTCTTAAAACGCGATATCGCATCTCATTTCTATGTTTCATGGTAAGATATAATATGACTTGCGAAGTGTTATGTATTCTTCGTATACACTTCAAATGGATGTAAATGCGACACTTCCTAGCAAGGAAATAGCGTTTGCAGATGTCTACGTATCGTAGCAATAGTGTTCTAATGCTTCTTAAAACGCGATATCGCATCTCATTTCCATGTTTCATGGTAAGATATAATATGATTTGCGAAGTGTTATGTACTCCTCGTCTACACTTCAAATGAATGTAAATGCGACACTTCCTTGAATGGAAATAGCATCTGCAGATGTCTAGGTATCGTAGCGATAGGATTCTAATGCTTCTCAAAGCACAATATCGCATCTCATTTCTATGTTTCATGGTAAGATATAATATGATTTGCGAAGTGTGATGTATTCCTCGTCTACACTTCAAATGAATGTAAATGCGACACTTCCTTGCAAGGAAATAGCGTTTGCAGATGTCTACCTATCGTAGCAGTAGAGTTCTAATGCTTATTAGAACGCGATATCGCATTTCATTTCTATGTTTCATGGTAAGATATAATATGATTTGCGAAGTGTCACGTATTCCTCGTCTACACTTCAAATGAATGTAAATGCGACACTTCCTAGCTAGGAAATAGCGTCTACAGTTGTCTAGGTATCGTTGCAATAGAGTTCAAATGATTCTTAAAACGAGATATAGCATCGCATATCTATGTTTCATGATAAGATATAATATTCATTGCGAAGTGTTATGCATTCCGCGTCTACGATTCAAATGAATGAAAATGCGACACTTCCTTGCAAGGAAATAGCGTTTGCAGATGTCTATGTATCGTAGCAATAGAGTTCTTATGCTTCTTAAAACGCGATATCGCATCTCATTTCTATGTTTCATGGTAAGATATAATATGATTTGCGAAGTGTTATGTACTCCTCGTCTACACTTCAAATGAATGTAAATGCGACACTTCCTTGAATGGAAATAGCATCTGCAGATGTCTACGTACCGTAGCAATAGAATTCTGATGCTTCTTAAAACGCGATATCGCATCTCATTTCTATGTTTCATGGTAAGATATAATATGATTTGCGAAGTGTCATGTATTCCTCGTCTACACTTCAAATGAATGTAAATGCGACACTTCCTTGCTAGGAAATAGCGTCTGCAGATGTCTAAGTTTCGTAGCAATAGTGTTCTAATGCTTCTTAAAACGCGATATCGCATCTCATTTCTATGTCTCATGGTAAGATATAATATGATTTGCGAAGTCTTATGTATTCCTCGTCTACACTTCAAATGAATATAAATGCGACACTTCCTTGCTACGAAATAGTGTCTGCAGATGTCTAGGTATCGTAGCAATAGAGTTCTAATGCTTCTTAAAACGCGATATCGCATCTCATTTCTATGTTTCATGGAAAGATATTATATAATTTGAGGAGTGTTATGTATTCCTCGCCTACACTTCAAATGAATGTAAATGCGACACTTCCTTGCAAGGAAATAACGTTTGCAGATGTCTACGTATCGTAGCAATGGAGTTCTTATGATTCTTAAAACGCGATATCGCATCTCAATTCTATGTTTCATGGTAAGTTATAATATGATTTGCGAAGTGTTATGTATTCCTCGTCTACATTTCAAATGAATGTAAATGCGACTCTTCCTTGCAAGGAAATAGCGTTTGCAGAAGTCTACGTATCGTAGCAATAGATTTCTAATGCTTCTTAAAACGCGATATCGCATCTCATTTCTACGTTTCATTGTAAGATATAATATGATTTTCGAAGAGTCATGTATACCTCGTCTACACTTCAAATGAATGTAAATGCGAAACTTCCTTGCTAGGAAATAGCATCTGCAGATGTCTAGGTATCGTTGCAATAGTGTTCTAATGCTTCTTAAAACGCGATATCGCATCTCATTACTATGATTCATGGTAAGATATAATATGACTTGCGAAGTGTTATGTATTCTTCGTATACACTTCAAATGAATGTAAATGCGACACTTCCTAGCAAGGAAATAGTGTTTGCAGATGTCTACGTATCGTAGCAATAGTGTTCTAATGCTTCTTAAAACGCGATATCGCATCTCATTTCCATGTTTCATGGTAAGATATAATATGATTTGCGAAGTGTTATGTACTCCTCGTCTACACTTCAAATGAATGTAAATGCGACACTTCCTTGAATGGAAATAGCATCTGCAGATGTCTAGGTATCGTAGTGATAGGGTTCTAATGCTTCTCAAAGCACAATATCGCATCTCATTTCTATGTTTCATGGTAAGATATAATATGATTTGCGAAGTGTGATGTATTCCTCGTCTACACTTCAAATGAATGTAAATGCGACACTTCCTTGCAAGGAAATAGCGTTTGCAGATGTCTACCTATCGTAGCAGTAGAGTTCTAATGCTTATTAAAACGCGATATCGCATTTCATTTCTATGTTTCATGGTAAGATATAATATGATTTGCGAAGTGTTATGTATTCCTCGTCTACACTTCAAATGAATCTAAATGCGACTCTTCCTTGCAAGGAAATAGCGTTTGCAGAAGTCTACGTATCGTAGCAATAGATTTCTAATGCTTCTTAAAACGCGATATCGCATCTCATTTCTATGTTTCATTGTAAGATATAATATGATTTTCGAAGAGTCATGTATACCTCGTCTACACTTCAAATGAATGTAAATGCGAAACTTCCTTGCTAGGAAATAGCATCTGCAGATGTCTAGGTATCGTTGCAATAGTGTTCTAATGCTTCTTAAAACGCGATATCGCATCTCATTACTATGATTCATGGTAAGATATAATATGACTTGCGAAGTGTTATGTATTCTTCGTATACACTTCAAATGAATGTAAATGCGACACTTCCTAGCAAGGAAATAGTGTTTGCAGATGTCTACGTATCGTAGCAATAGTGTTCTAATGCTTCTTAAAACGCGATATCGCATCTCATTTCTATGTTTCATGGTAAGATATAATATGATTTGCGAAGTGTTATGTACTCCTCGTCTACACTTCAAATGAATGTAAATGCGACACTTCCTTGAATGGAAATAGCATCTGCAGATGTCTACGTATCGTAGCAATAGAATTCTGATGCTTCTTAAAACGCGATATCGCATCTCATTTCTATGTTTCATGGTAAGATATAATATGATTTGCGAAGTGTCATGTATTCCTCGCCTACACTTCAAATGAATGTAAATGCGACACTTCCTTGCTAGGAAATAGCGTCTGCAGATGTCTAGGTATCGTAGCAATAGTGTTCTAATGCTTTTTAAAACGCGATATCGCATCTCATTTCTATGTCTCATGGTAAGATATAATATGATTTGCGAAGTCTTATGTATTCCTCGTCTACACTTCAAATGAATATAAATGCGACACTTCCTTGCTACGAAATAGTGTCTGCAGATGTCTAGGTATCGTAGCAATAGAGTTCTAATGCTTCTTAAAACGCGATATCGCATCTCATTTCTATGTTTCATGGTAAGATATAATATGATTTGCGAAGTGTTATGTATTCCTCGTCTACACTTCAAATGAAAGTAAATGCGACACTTCCTTCGTAGGAAATAGCGTCTGCAGATGTCTAGGTATCGTAGCAATAGAGTTCTAATGCTTCTTAAAACGCGATATCGCATCTCAATTCTATGTTTCATGGTAAGATATAACACGATTTGCGAAGTCTTATGTATTCCTCGCCTACACTTGAAATGAATGTAAATGCGACACTTCCTTGCTAGGAAATAGCGTCTGCAGATGTCTAGGTATCGTAGCAGTAGAGTTCTAATGCTTCTTAAAACGCGATATCGCATCTCATTTCTATGTTTCATGGAAAGATATTATATAATTTGAGGAGTGTTATGTATTCCTCGCCTACACTTCAAATGAATGTAAATGCGACACTTCCTCGCTAGGAAATAGCGTTTGCAGATGTCTACGTATCGCAGCAATAGAGTTCTAATGCTTCATTTCTATGTTTCATGGTAAGATATAATATGATTTGCGAAGTGTTATGTATTCCTCGTCTACACTTCAAATGAATCTAAATGCGACTCTTCCTTGCAAGGAAATAGCGTTTGCAGAAGTCTACGTATCGTAGCAATAGATTTCTAATGCTTCTTAAAACGCGATATCGCATCTCATTTCTATGTTTCATTGTAAGATATAATATGATTTTCGAAGTGTCATGTATACCTCGTCTACACTTCAAATGAATGTAAATGCGAAACTTCCTTGCTAGGAAATAGCATCTGCAGATGTCTAGGTATCGTAGCAATAGTGTTCTAATGCTTCTTAAAACGCGATATCGCATCTCATTTCTATGTTTCATGGTAAGATATAATATGACTTGCGAAGTGTTATGTATTCTTCGTATACACTTCAAATGAATGTAAATGCGACACTTCCTAGCAAGGAAATAGCGTTTGCAGATGTCTACGTATCGTAGCAATAGTGTTCTAATGCTTCTTAAAACGCGATATCGCATCTCATTTCCATGTTTCATGGTAAGATATAATATGATTTGCGAAGTGTTATGTACTCCTCGTCTACACTTCAAATGAATGTAAATGCGACACTTCCTTGAATGGAAATAGCATCTGCAGATGTCTAGGTATCGTAGCGATAGGATTCTAATGCTTCTCAAAGCACAATATCGCATCTCATTTCTATGTTTCATGGTAAGATATAATATGATTTGCGAAGTGTGATGTATTCCTCGTCTACACTTCAAATGAATGTAAATGCGACACTTCCTTGCAAGGAAATAGCGTTTGCAGATGTCTACCTATCGTAGCAGTAGAGTTCTAATGCTTATTAGAACGCGATATCGCATTTCATTTCTATGTTTCATGGTAAGATATAATATGATTTGCGAAGTGTCACGTATTCCTCGTCTACACTTCAAATGAATGTAAATGCGACACTTCCTAGCTAGGAAATAGCGTCTACAGATGTCTAGGTATCGTTGCAATAGAGTTCAAATGATTCTTAAAACGAGATATAGCATCGCATATCTATGTTTCATGATAAGATATAATATTCATTGCGAAGTGTTATGCATTCCGCGTCTACGATTCAAATGAATGAAAATGCGACACTTCCTTGCAAGGAAATAGCGTTTGCAGATGTCTATGTATCGTAGCAATAGAGTTCTTATGATTCTTAAAACGCGATATCGCATCTCATTTCTATGTTTCATGGTAAGATATAATATGATTTGCGAAGTGTTATGTACTCCTCGTCTACACTTCACATGAATGTAAATGCGACACTTCCTTGAATGGAAATAGCATCTGCAGATGTCTACGTATCGTAGCAATAGAATTCTGATGCTTCTTAAAACGCGATATCGCATCTCATTTCTATGTTTCATGGTAAGATATAATATGACTTGCGAAGTGTCATGTATTCCTCGTCTACACTTCAAATGAATGTAAATGCGACACTTCCTTGCTAGGAAATAGCGTCTGCAGATGTCTAGGTATCGTAGCAATAGTGTTCTAATGCTTCTTAAAACGCGATATCGCATCTCATTTCTATGTCTCATGGTAAGATATAATATGATTTGCGAAGTCTTATGTATTCCTCGTCTACACTTCAAATGAATATAAATGCGACACTTCCTTGCTACGAAATAGTGTCTGCAGATGTCTAGGTATCGTAGCAATAGAGTTCTAATGCTTCTTAAAACGCGATATCGCATCTCATTTCTATGTTTCATGGTAAGATATAATATGATTTGCGAAGTGTTATGTATTCCTCGTCTACACTTCAAATGAAAGTAAATGCGACACTTCCTTGGTAGGAAATAGCGTCTGCAGATGTCTAGGTATCGTAGCAATAGAGTTCTAATGCTTCTTAAAACGCGATATCGCATCTCAATTCTATGTTTCATGGTAAGATATAACACGATTTGCGAAGTGTTATGTATTCCTCGTCTACACTTCAAATGAATGTAAATGCGACACTTCCTTGCAAGGAAGTAGCGTTTGCAGATGTCTACCTATCGTAGCAGTAGAGTTCTAATGCTTATTAAAACGCGATATCGCATCTCATTTCTATGTTTCATGGAAAGATATTATATAATTTGAGGAGTGTTATGTATTCCTCGCCTACACTTGAAATGAATGTAAATGCGACACTTCCTTGCTAGGAAATAGCGTCTGCAGATGTCTAGGTATCGTAACAGTAGAGTTCTAATGCTTCTTAAAACGCGATATCGCATCTCATTTCTATGTTTCATGGAAAGATATTATATAATTTGAGGAGTGTTATGTATTCCTCGCCTACACTTCAAATGAATGTAAATGCGACACTTCCTTGCAAGGAAATAACGTTTGCAGATGTCTACGTATCGTAGCAATGGAGTTCTTATGATTCTTAAAACGCGATATCGCATCTCAATTCTATGTTTCATGGTAAGTTATAATATGATTTGCGAAGTGTTATGTATTCCTCGTCTACACTTCAAATGAATGTAAATGCGACTCTTCCTTGCAAGGAAATAGCGTTTGCAGAAGTCTACGTATCGTAGCAATAGATTCCTAATGCTTCTTAATACGCGATATCGCATCTCATTTCTATGTTTCAGGGTAAGATATAATATGATTTGCGAAGTGTCATGTATTCCTTGTCTACACTTCAAATGAATGTAAATGCGACACTTCATTGCTAGGAAATAGCGTCTGCAGATGTCTAGGTATCGTAGCAATAGAGTTCAAATGCTTCTTAAAACGATATATTGCATCTCATATCTATGTTTAATGATAAGATATAATATTCATTGCGAAGTGTTATGCATTCCTCGTCTACGATTCAAATGAATGTAAATGCGACACTACCTTGCAAGGAAATAGCATCTGCAGATGTCTACGTATCGTAGCAATAGAATTCTGATGCTTCTTGAAACGCGATATCGCATCTCATTTCTATGTTTCATGGTAAGATATAATATGATTTGCGAAGTGTCATGTATTCCTCGTCTACACTTCAAATGAATGTAAATGCGACACTTCCTTGCTAGGAAATAGCGTCTGCAGATGTCTAGGTATCGTAGCAATAGTGTTCTAATGCTTTTTAAAACGCGATATCGCATCTCATTTCTATGTCTCATGGTAAGATATAATATGATTTGCGAAGTCTTATGTATTCCTCGTCTACACTTCAAATGAATATAAATGCGACACTTCCTTGCTACGAAATAGTGTCTGCAGATGTCTAGGTATCGTAGCAATAGAGTTCTAATGCTTCTTAAAACGCGATATCGCATCTCATTTCTATGTTTCATGGTAAGATATAATATGATTTGCGAAGTGTTATGTATTCCTCGTCTACACTTCAAATGAAAGTAAATGCGACACTTCCTTCGTAGGAAATAGCGTCTGCAGATGTCTAGGTATCGTAGCAATAGAGTTCTAATGCTTCTTAAAACGCGATATCGCATCTCAATTCTATGTTTCATGGTAAGATATAACACGATTTGCGAAGTCTTATGTATTCCTCGCCTACACTTGAAATGAATGTAAATGCGACACTTCCTTGCTAGGAAATAGCGTCTGCAGATGTCTAGGTATCGTAGCAGTAGAGTTCTAATGCTTCTTAAAACGCGATATCGCATCTCATTTCTATGTTTCATGGAAAGATATTATATAATTTGAGGAGTGTTATGTATTCCTCGCCTACACTTCAAATGAATGTAAATGCGACTCTTCCTCGCTAGGAAATAGCGTTTGCAGATGTCTACGTATCGCAGCAATAGAGTTCTAATGCTTCATTTCTATGTTTCATGGTAAGATATAATATGATTTGCGAAGTGTTATGTATTCCTCGTCTACACTTCAAATGAAAGTAAATGCGACACTTCCTTGGTAGGAAATAGCGTCTGCAGATGTCTAGGTATCGTAGCAATAGAGTTCTAATGCTTCTTAAAACGCGATATCGCATCTCAATTCTATGTTTCATGGTAAGATATAACACGATTTGCGAAGTGTTATGTATTCCTCGTCTACACTTCAAATGAATGTAAATGCGACACTTCCTTGCAAGGAAATAGCGTTTGCAGATGTCTACCTATCGTAGCAGTAGAGTTCTAATGCTTATTAAAACGCGATATCGCATCTCATTTCTATGTTTCATGGAAAGATATTATATAATTTGAGGAGTGTTATGTATTCCTCGCCTACACTTGAAATGAATGTAAATGCGACACTTCCTTGCTAGGAAATAGCGTCTGCAGATGTCTAGGTATCGTAGCAGTAGAGTTCTAATGCTTCTTAAAACGCGATATCGCATCTCATTTCTATGTTTCATGGAAAGATATTATATAATTTGAGGAGTGTTATGTATTCCTCGCCTACACTTCAAATGAATGTAAATGCGACACTTCCTTGCAAGGAAATAACGTTTGCAGATGTCTACGTATCGTAGCAATGGAGTTCTTATGATTCTTAAAACGCGATATCGCATCTCAATTCTATGTTTCATGGTAAGTTATAATATGATTTGCGAAGTGTTATGTATTCCTCGTCTACACTTCAAATGAATGTAAATGCGACTCTTCCTTGCAAGGAAATAGCGTTTGCAGAAGTCTACGTATCGTAGCAATAGATTCCTAATGCTTCTTAAAACGCGATATCGCATCTCATTTCTATGTTTCAGGGTAAGATATAATATGATTTGCGAAGTGTCATGTATTCCTTGTCTACACTTCAAATGAATGTAAATGCGACACTTCATTGCTAGGAAATAGCGTCTGCAGATGTCTAGGTATCGTAGCAATAGAGTTCAAATGCTTCTTAAAACGATATATTGCATCTCATATCTATGTTTAATGATAAGATATAATATTCATTGCGAAGTGTTATGCATTCCTCGTCTACGATTCAAATGAATGTAAATGCGACACTACCTTGCAAGGAAATAGCATCTGCAGATGTCTACGTATCGTAGCAATAGAATTCTGATGCTTCTTAAAACGCGATATCGCATCTCATTTCTATGTTTCATGGTAAGATATAATATGATTTGCGAAGTGTCATGTATTCCTCGTCTACACTTCAAATGAATGTAAATGCGACACTTCCTTGCTAGGAAATAGCGTCTGCAGATGTCTAGGTATCGTAGCAATAGTGTTCTAATGCTTTTTAAAACGCGATATCGCATCTCATTTCTATGTCTCATGGTAAGATATAATATGATTTGCGAAGTCTTATGTATTCCTCGTCTACACTTCAAATGAATATAAATGCGACACTTCCTTGCTACGAAATAGTGTCTGCAGATGTCTAGGTATCGTAGCAATAGAGTTCTAATGCTTCTTAAAACGCGATATCGCATCTCATTTCTATGTTTCATGGTAAGATATAATATGATTTGCGAAGTGTTATGTATTCCTCGTCTACACTTCAAATGAAAGTAAATGCGACACTTCCTTCGTAGGAAATAGCGTCTGCAGATGTCTAGGTATCGTAGCAATAGAGTTCTAATGCTTCTTAAAACGCGATATCGCATCTCAATTCTATGTTTCATGGTAAGATATAACACGATTTGCGAAGTCTTATGTATTCCTCGCCTACACTTGAAATGAATGTAAATGCGACACTTCCTTGCTAGGAAATAGCGTCTGCAGATGTCTAGGTATCGTAGCAGTAGAGTTCTAATGCTTCTTAAAACGCGATATCGCATCTCATTTCTATGTTTCATGGAAAGATATTATATAATTTGAGGAGTGTTATGTATTCCTCGCCTACACTTCAAATGAATGTAAATGCGACACTTCCTCGCTAGGAAATAGCGTTTGCAGATGTCTACGTATCGCAGCAATAGAGTTCTAATGCTTCATTTCTATGTTTCATGGTAAGATATAATATGATTTGCGAAGTGTTATGTATTCCTCGTCTACACTTCAAATGAATCTAAATGCGACTCTTCCTTGCAAGGAAATAGCGTTTGCAGAAGTCTACGTATCGTAGCAATAGATTTCTAATGCTTCTTAAAACGCGATATCGCATCTCATTTCTATGTTTCATTGTAAGATATAATATGATTTTCGAAGTGTCATGTATACCTCGTCTACACTTCAAATGAATGTAAATGCGAAACTTCCTTGCTAGGAAATAGCTTCTGCAGATGTCTAGGTATCGTAGCAATAGTGTTCTAATGCTTCTTAAAACGCGATATCGCATCTCATTTCTATGTTTCATGGTAAGATATAATATGACTTGCGAAGTGTTATGTATTCTTCGTATACACTTCAAATGAATGTAAATGCGACACTTCCTAGCAAGGAAATAGCGTTTGCAGATGTCTACGTATCGTAGCAATAGTGTTCTAATGCTTCTTAAAACGCGATATCGCATCTCATTTCCATGTTTCATGGTAAGATATAGTATGATTTGCGAAGTGTTATGTACTCCTCGTCTACACTTCAAATGAATGTAAATGCGACACTTCCTTGAATGGAAATAGCATCTGCAGATGTCTAGGTATCGTAGCGATAGGATTCTAATGCTTCTCAAAGCACAATATCGCATCTCATTTCTATGTTTCATGGTAAGATATAATATGATTTGCGAAGTGTGATGTATTCCTCGTCTACACTTCAAATGAATGTAAATGCGACACTTCCTTGCAAGGAAATAGCGTTTGCAGATGTCTACCTATCGTAGCAGTAGAGTTCTAATGCTTATTAGAACGCGATATCGCATTTCATTTCTATGTTTCATGGTAAGATATAATATGATTTGCGAAGTGTTATGTATTCCTCGTCTACACTTCAAATGAATGTAAATGCGACACTTCCTTGGAAAGAAATAGCGTTTGCAGATGTCTACGTATCGTAGCAATAGATTTCTAATGCTTGTTAAAACGCGATATCGCATCTCATTTCTATGTTTCATGGTAAGATATAATATGATTTGCGAAGTGTCACGTATTCCTCGTCTACACTTCAAATGAATGTAAATGCGACACTTCCTAGCTAGGAAATAGCGTCTACAGATGTCTAGGTATCGTTGCAATAGAGTTCAAATGATTCTTAAAACGAGATATAGCATCGCATATCTATGTTTCATGATAAGATATAATATTCATTGCGAAGTGTTATGCATTCCGCGTCTACGATTCAAATGAATGAAAATGCGACACTTCCTTGCAAGGAAATAGCGTTTGCAGATGTCTATGTATCGTAGCAATAGAGTTCTTATGCTTCTTAAAACGCGATATCGCATCTCATTTCTATGTTTCATGGTAAGATATAATATGATTTGCGAAGTGTTATGTACTCCTCGTCTACACTTCAAATGAATGTAAATGCGACACTTCCTTGAATGGAAATAGCATCTGCAGATGTCTACGTATCGTAGCAATAGAATTCTGATGCTTCTTAAAACGCGATATCGCATCTCATTTCTATGTTTCATGGTAAGATATAATATGATTTGCGAAGTGTCATGTATTCCTCGTCTACACTTCAAATGAATGTAAATGCGACACTTCCTTGCTAGGAAATAGCGTCTGCAGATATCTAGGTTTCGTAGCAATAGTGTTCTAATGCTTCTTAAAACGCGATATCGCATCTCATTTCTATGTCTCATGGTAAGATATAATATGATTTGCGAAGTCTTATGTATTCCTCGTCTACACTTCAAATGAATATAAATGCGACACTTCCTTGCTACGAAATAGTGTCTGCAGATGTCTAGGTATCGTAGCAATAGAGTTCTAATGCTTCTTAAAACGCGATATCGCATCTCATTTCTATGTTTCATGGTAAGATATAATATGATTTGCGAAGTGTTATGTATTCCTCGTCTACACTTCAAATGAAAGTAAATGCGACACTTCCTTGGTAGGAAATAGCGTCTGCAGATGTCTAGGTATCGTAGCAATAGAGTTCTAATGCTTCTTAAAACGCGATATCGCATCTCAATTCTATGTTTCATGGTAAGATATAACACGATTTGCGAAGTGTTATGTATTCCTCGTCTACACTTCAAATGAATGTAAATAAGACACTTCCTTGCAAGGAAATAGCGTTTGCAGATGTCTACCTATCGTAGCAGTAGAGTTCTAATGCTTATTAAAACGCGATATCGCATCTCATTTCTATGTTTCATGGAAAGATATTATATAATTTGAGGAGTGTTATGTATTCCTCGCCTACACTTAAAATGAATGTAAATGCGACACTTCCTTGCTAGGAAATAGCGTCTGCAGATGTCTAGGTATCGTAGCAGTAGAGTTCTAATGCTTCTTAAAACGCGATATCGCATCTCATTTCTATGTTTCATGGAAAGATATTATATAATTTGAGGAGTGTTATGTATTCCTCGCCTACACTTCAAATGAATGTAAATGCGACACTTCCTTGCAAGGAAATAACGTTTGCAGATGTCTACGTATCGTAGCAATGGAGTTTTTATGATTCTTAAAACGCGATATCGCATCTCAATTCTATGTTTCATGGTAAGTTATAATATGATTTGCGAAGTGTTATGTATTCCTCGTCTACATTTCAAATGAATGTAAATGCGACTCTTCCTTGCAAGGAAATAGCGTTTGCAGAAGTCTACGTATCGTAGCAATAGATTTCTAATGCTTCTTAAAACGCGATATCGCATCTCATTTCTATGTTTCATTGTAAGATATAATATGATTTTCGAAGTGTCATGTATACCTCGTCTACACTTCAAATGAATGTAAATGCGAAACTTCCTTGCTAGGAAATAGCGTCTGCAGATGTCTAGGTATCGTAGCAATAGTGTTCTAATGCTTCTTAAAACGCGATATCGCATCACATTTCTATGTTTCATGGTATGATATAATATGATTTGCGAAGTGTCATGTATTCCTTGTCTACACTTCAAATGAATGTAAATGCGACACTTCATTGCTAGGAAATAGCGTCTGCAGATGTCTAGGTATCGTAGCAATAGAGTTCAAATGCTTCTTAAAACGATATATTGCATCTCATATCTATGTTTAATGATAAGATATAATATTCATTGCGAAGTGTTATGCATTCCTCGTCTACGATTCAAATGAATGTAAATGCGACACTACCTTGCAAGGAAAGAGCGTTTGCAGATGGCTACGTATCGTAGCATTAGAGTTCTTATGATTCTTAAAACGCGATATCGCATCTCATTTCTATGTTTCATGGTAAGATATAATATGATTTGCGAAGTGTTATGTATTCCTCGCCTACGCTTCAAATGAATGTAAATGCGACACTTCCTCGCTAGGAAATAGCGTTTGCAGATGTCTACGTATCGCAGCAATAGAGTTCTAATGCTTCATTTCTATGTTTCATGGTAAGATATAATATGATTTGCGAAGTGTTATGTATTCCTCGTCTACACTTCAAATGAATCTAAATGCGACTCCTCCTTGCAAGGAAATAGCGTTTGCAGAAGTCTACGTATCGTAGCAATAGATTTCTAATGCTTCTTAAAACGCGATATCGCATCTCATTTCTATGTTTCATTGTAAGATATAATATGATTTTCGAAGTGTCATGTATACCTCGTCTACACTTCAAATGAATGTAAATGCGAAACTTCCTTGCTAGGAAATAGCATCTGCAGATGTCTAGGTATCGTAGCAATAGTGTTCTAATGCTTCTTAAAACGCGATATCGCATCTCATTTCTATGTTTCATGGTAAGATATAATATGACTTGCGAAGTGTTATGTATTCTTCGTATACACTTCAAATGAATGTAAATGCGACACTTCCTAGCAAGGAAATAGCGTTTGCAGATGTCTACGTATCGTAGCAATAGTGTTCTAATGCTTCTTAAAACGCGATATCGCATCTCATTTCCATGTTTCATGGTAAGATATAATATGATTTGCGAAGTGTTATGTACTCCTCGTCTACACTTCAAATGAATGTAAATGCGACACTTCCTTGAATGGAAATAGCGTTTGCAGATGTCTATGTATCGTAGCAATAGATTTCTTATGCTTCTTAAAACGCGATATCGCATCTCATTTCTATGTTTCATGGTAAGATATAATATGATTTGCGAAGTGTTATGTACTCCTCGTCTACACTTCAAATGAATGTAAATGCGACACTACCTTGCAAGGAAAGAGCGTTTGCAGATGGCTACGTATCGTAGCATTAGAGTTCTTATGATTCTTAAAACGCGATATCGCATCTCATTTCTATGTTTCATGGTAAGATATAATATGATTTGCGAAGTGTTATGTATTCCTCGCCTACGCTTCAAATGAATGTAAATGCGACACTTCCTCGCTAGGAAATAGCGTTTGCAGATGTCTACGTATCGCAGCAATAGAGTTCTAATGCTTCATTTCTATGTTTCATGGTAAGATATAATATGATTTGCGAAGTGTTATGTATTCCTCGTCTACACTTCAAATGAATGTAAATGCGACACTTCCTTGGAAAGAAATAGCGTTTGCAGATGTCTACGTATCGTAGCAATAGATTTCTAATGCTTGTTAAAACGCGATATCGCATCTCATTTCTATGTTTCATGGTAAGATATAATATGATTTGCGAAGTGTCACGTATTCCTCGTCTACACTTCAAATGAATGTAAATGCGACACTTCCTAGCTAGGAAATAGCGTCTGCAGATGTCTAGGTATCGTTGCAATAGAGTTCAAATGATTCTTAAAACGAGATATAGCATCGCATATCTATGTTTCATGATAAGATATAATATTCATTGCGAAGTGTTATGCATTCCGCGTCTACGATTCAAATGAATGAAAATGCGACACTTCCTTGCAAGGAAATAGCGTTTGCAGATGTCTATGTATCGTAGCAATAGAGTTCTTATGATTCTTAAAACGCGATATCGCATCTCATTTCTATGTTTCATGGTAAGATATAATATGATTTGCGAAGTGTTATGTACTCCTCGTCTACACTTCACATGAATGTAAATGCGACACTTCCTTGAATGGAAATAGCATCTGCAGATGTCTACGTATCGTAGCAATAGAATTCTGATGCTTCTTAAAACGCGATATCGCATCTCATTTCTATGTTTCATGGTAAGATATAATATGATTTGCGAAGTGTCATGTATTCCTCGTCTACACTTCAAATGAATGTAAATGCGACACTTCCTTGCTAGGAAATAGCGTCTGCAGATGTCTAGGTATCGTAGCAATAGTGTTCTAATGCTTCTTAAAACGCGATATCGCATCTCATTTCTATGTCTCATGGTAAGATATAATATGATTTGCGAAGTCTTATGTATTCCTCGTCTACACTTCAAATGAATATAAATGCGACACTTCCTTGCTACGAAATAGTGTCTGCAGATGTCTAGGTATCGTAGCAATAGAGTTCTAATGCTTCTTAAAACGCGATATCGCATCTCATTTCTATGTTTCATGGTAAGATATAATATGATTTGCGAAGTGTTATGTATTCCTCGTCTACACTTCAAATGAAAGTAAATGCGACACTTCCTTGGTAGGAAATAGCGTCTGCAGATGTCTAGGTTTCGTAGCAATAGAGTTCTAATGCTTCTTAAAACGCGATATCGCATCTCAATTCTATGTTTCATGGTAAGATATAACACGATTTGCGAAGTGTTATGTATTCCTCGTCTACACTTCAAATGAATGTAAATGCGACACTTCCTTGCAAGGAAATAGCGTTTGCAGATGTCTACCTATCGTAGCAGTAGAGTTCTAATGCTTATTAAAACGCGATATCGCATCTCATTTCTATGTTTCATGGAAAGATATTATATAATTTGAGGAGTGTTATGTATTCCTCGCCTACACTTGAAATGAATGTAAATGCGACACTTCCTTGCTAGGAAATAGCGTCTGCAGATGTCTAGGTATCGTAGCAGTAGAGTTCTAATGCTTCTTAAAACGCGATATCGCATCTCATTTCTATGTTTCATGGAAAGATATTATATAATTTGAGGAGTGTTATGTATTCCTCGCCTACACTTCAAATGAATGTAAATGCGACACTTCCTTGCAAGGAAATAACGTTTGCAGATGTCTACGTATCGTAGCAATGGAGTTCTTATGATTCTTAAAACGCGATATCGCATCTCAATTCTATGTTTCATGGTAAGTTATAATATGATTTGCGAAGTGTTATGTATTCCTCGTCTACACTTCAAATGAATGTAAATGCGACTCTTCCTTGCAAGGAAATAGCGTTTGCAGAAGTCTACGTATCGTAGCAATAGATTCCTAATGCTTCTTAAAACGCGATATCGCATCTCATTTCTATGTTTCAGGGTAAGATATAATATGATTTGCGAAGTGTCATGTATTCCTTGTCTACACTTCAAATGAATGTAAATGCGACACTTCATTGCTAGGAAATAGCGTCTGCAGATGTCTAGGTATCGTAGCAATAGAGTTCAAATGCTTCTTAAAACGATATATTGCATCTCATATCTATGTTTAATGATAAGATATAATATTCATTGCGAAGTGTTATGCATTCCTCGTCTACGATTCAAATGAATGTAAATGCGACACTACCTTGCAAGGAAATAGCGTTTGCAGATGGGTACGTATCGTAGCATTAGAGTTCTTATGATTCTTAAAACGCGATATCGCATCTCAATTCTATGTTTCATGGTAAGTTATAATATGATTTGCGAAGTGTTATGTATTCCTCGTCTACACTTCAAATGAATGTAAATGCGACTCTTCCTTGCAAGGAAATAGCGTTTGCAGAAGTCTACGTATCGTAGCAATAGATTTCTAATGCTTCTTAAAACGCGATATCGCATCTCATTTCTATGTTTCATTGTAAGTTATAATATGATTTTCGAAGTCTCATGTATACCTCGTCTACACTTCAAATGAATGTAAATGCGAAACTTCCTTGCTAGGAAATAGCGTCTGCAGATGTCTAGGTATCGTAGCAGTAGTGTTCTAATGCTTCTTAAAACGCGATATCGCATCTCATTTCTATGTTTCAGGGTAAGATATAATATGATTTGCGAAGTGTCATGTATTCCTTGTCTACACTTCAAATGAATGTAAATGCGACACTTCATTGCTAGGAAATAGCGTCTGCAGATGTCTAGGTATCGTAGCAATAGAGTTCAAATGCTTCTTAAAACGATATATTGCATCTCATATCTATGTTTAATGATAAGATATAATATTCATTGCGAAGTGTTATGCATTCCTCGTCTACGATTCAAATGAATGTAAATGCGACACTACCTTGCAAGGAAATAGCGTTTGCAGATGGGTACGTATCGTAGCATTAGAGTTCTTATGATTCTTAAAACGCGATATCGCATCTCATTTCTATGTTTCATGGTAAGATATAATATGATTTGCGAAGTGTTATGTATTCCTCGTCTACACTTCAAATGAATGTAAATGCGACACTTCCTTGCAAGGAAATAGCGTTTGCAAATGTCTACCTATAGTAGCAATAGAGTTCTTATGCTTCTTAAAACGCGATATCGCATCTCATTTCTATGCTTCATGGTAAGATATAATATGATTTGCGAAGTGTTATGTACTCCTCGTCTACACTTCAAATGAATGTAAATGCGACACTTCCTTGAAAGGAAATAGCGTCTGCAGATGTCTAGGTATCGTAGCGATAGGGTTCTAATGCTTCTCAAAACACAATATCTTATCTCATTTCTATGTTTCATGGTAAGATATAATATGATTTGCGAAGTGTTATGTATTCCTCGTCTACACTTCAAGTGAATGTAAATGCGACACTTCCTTGCTAGGAAATAGCGTCTGCATATGTCTAGGTATCGTAGCGGTAGAGTTCTAATGCTTCTTAAAACGCGATATCGCACCTCATTTCTATGTTTCATGGTAAGATATAATATGATTTGTGAAGTGTTATGTATTCCTCGTCTACACTTCAAATGAATGTAAATGCGACACTTCCTAGCTAGGAAATAGCGTCTGCAGATGTCTAGGTATCGTAGCAATAGAGTTCAAATGCTTCTTAAAACGAGATATAGCATCTCATATCTATGTTTCATGATAAGATATAATATTCATTGCGAAGTGTTATGCATTCCGCGTCTACGATTCAAATGAATGTAAATGCGACACTTCCTTGCAAGGAAATAGCGTTTGCAGATGTCTACGTACCGTAGCAATAGTGTTCTAATGCTTCTTAAAACGCGATATCACATCTCATTTCTATGTTTCATGGTAAGATATAACATGATTTGCGAAGTGTTATGTATTCCTCGTCTACACTTCAAATGAAAGTAAATGCGACACTTCCTTGGTAGGAAATAGCGTCTGCAGATGTCTAGGTATCGTAGCAGTAGAGTTCTAATGCTTCTTAAAACGCGATATCGCATCTCATTTCTATGTTTCAGGGTAAGATATAATATGATTTGCGAAGTGTCATGTATTCCTTGTCTACACTTCAAATGAATGTAAATGCGACACTTCATTGCTAGGAAATAGCGTCTGCAGATGTCTAGGTATCGTAGCAATAGAGTTCAAATGCTTCTTAAAACGATATATTGCATCTCATATCTATGTTTAATGATAAGATATAATATTCATTGCGAAGTGTTATGCATTACTCGTCTACGATTCAAATGAATGTAAATGCGACACTACCTTGCAAGGAAATAGCGTTTGCAGATGGGTACGTATAGTAGCATTAGAGTTCTTATGATTCTTAAAACGCGATATCGCATCTCATTTCTATGTTTCATGGTAAGATATAATATGATTTGCGAAGTGTTATGTATTCCTCGTCTACACTTCAAATGAATGTAAATGCGACACTTCCTTGCAAGGAAATAGCGTTTGCAAATGTCTACCTATAGTAGCAATAGAGTTCTTATGCTTCTTAAAACGCGATATCGCATCTCATTTCTATGCTTCATGGTAAGATATAATATGATTTGCGAAGTGTTATGTACTCCTCATCTACACTTCAAGTGAATGTAAATGCGACACTTCCTTGCAAGGAAATAGCGTTTGCAGAAGTCTACCTATCGTAGCAGTAGAGTTCTAATGCTTATTAAAACGCGATATCGCATCTCATTTCTATGTTTCATGGAAAGATATTATATAATTTGAGGAGTGTTATGTATTCCTCGCCTACACTTGAAATGAATGTAAATGCGACACTTCCTTGCTAGGAAATAGCGTCTGCAGATGTCTAGGTATCGTAGCAGTAGAGTTCTAATGCTTCTTAAAACGCGATATCGCATCTCATTTCTATGTTTCATGGAAAGATATTATATAATTTGAGGAGTGTTATGTATTCCTCGCCTACACTTCAAATGAATGTAAGTGCGACACTTCCTTGCAAGGAAATAACGTTTGCAGATGTCTACGTATCGTAGCAATGGAGTTCTTATGATTCTTAAAACGCGATATCGCATCTCAATTCTATGTTTCATGGTAAGTTATAATATGATTTGCGAAGTGTTATGTATTCCTCGTCTACACTTCAAATGAATGTAAATGCGACTCTTCCTTGCAAGGAAATAGCGTTTGCAGAAGTCTACGTATCGTAGCAATAGATTTCTAATGCTTCTTAAAACGCGATATCGCATCTCATTTCTATGTTTCATTGTAAGTTATAATATGATTTTCGAAGTCTCATGTATACCTCGTCTACACTTCAAATGAATGTAAATGCGAAACTTCCTTGCTAGGAAATAGCGTCTGCAGATGTCTAGGTATCGTAGCAATATTGTTCTAATGCTTCTTAAAACGCGATATCGCATCTCATTTCTATGTTTCAGGGTAAGATATAATATGATTTGCGAAGTGTCATGTATTCCTTGTCTACACTTCAAATGAATGTAAATGCGACACTTCATTGCTAGGAAATAGCGTCTGCAGATGTCTAGGTATCGTAGCAATAGAGTTCAAATGCTTCTTAAAACGATATATTGCATCTCATATCTATGTTTAATGATAAGATATAATATTCATTGCGAAGTGTTATGCATTCCTCGTCTACGATTCAAATGAATGTAAATGCGACACTACCTTGCAAGGAAATAGCGTTTGCAGATGGGTACGTATCGTAGCATTAGAGTTCTTATGATTCTTAAAACGCGATATCGCATCTCATTTCTATGTTTCATGGTAAGATATAATATGATTTGCGAAGTGTTATGTATTCCTCGTCTACACTTCAAGTGAATGTAAATGCGACACTTCCTTGCTAGGAAATAGCGTCTGCATATGTCTAGGTATCGTAGCGATAGAATTCTAATGCTTCTTAAAACGCGATATCGCACCTCATTTCTATGTTTCATGGTAAGATATAATATGATTTGTGAAGTGTTATGTATTCCTCGTCTACACTTCAAATGAATGTAAATGCGACACTTCCTAGCTAGGAAATAGCGTCTGCAGATGTCTAGGTATCGTAGCAATAGAGTTCAAATGCTTCTTAAAACGAGATATAGCATCTCATATCTATGTTTCATGATAAGATATAATATTCATTGCGAAGTGTTATGCATTCCGCGTCTACGATTCAAATGAATGTAAATGCGACACTTCCTTGCAAGGAAATAGCGTTTGCAGATGTCTACGTACCGTAGCAGTAGTGTTCTAATGCTTCTTAAAACGCGATATCACATCTCATTTCTATGTTTCATGGTAAGATATAACATGATTTGCGAAGTGTTATGTATTCCTCGTCTACACTTCAAATGAAAGTAAATGCGACACATCCTTGGTAGGAAATAGCGTCTGCAGATGTCTAGGTATCGTAGCAGTAGAGTTCTAATGCTTATTAAAACGCGATATCGCATCTCATTTCTATGTTTCATGGAAAGATATTATATAATTTGCGAAGTGTCATGTATTCCTCGTCTACACTTCAAATGAATGTAAATGCGACACTTCCTTGCTAGGAAATAGCGTCTGCAGATGTCTAGGTATCGTAGCAATAGTGTTCTAATGCTTCTTAAAACGCGATATCGCATCTCATTTCTATGTCTCATGGTAAGATATAATATGATTTGCGAAGTCTTATGTATTCCTCGTCTACACTTCAAATGAATATAAATGCGACACTTCCTTGCTACGAAATAGTGTCTGCAGATGTCTAGGTATCGTAGCAATAGAGTTCTAATGCTTCTTAAAACGCGATATCGCATCTCATTTCTATGTTTCATGGTAAGATATAATATGATTTGCGAAGTGTTATGTATTCCTCGTCTACACTTCAAATGAAAGTAAATGCGACACTTCCTTGGTAGGAAATAGCGTCTGCAGATGTCTAGATATCGTAGCAATAGAGTTCTAATGCTTCTTAAAACGCGATATCGCATCTCAATTCTATGTTTCATGGTAAGATATTATATAATTTGAGGAGTGTTATGTATTCCTCGCCTACACTTCAAATGAATGTAAATGCGACACTTCCTTGCAAGGAAATAACGTTTGCAGATGTCTACGTATCGTAGCAATGGAGTTCTTATGATTCTTAAAACGCGATATCGCATCTCAATTCTATGTTTCATGGTAAGTTATAATATGATTTTCGAAGTGTTATGTATTCCTCGTCTACACTTCAAATGAATGTAAATGCGACTCTTCCTTGCAAGGAAATAGCGTTTGCAGAAGTCTACGTATCGTAGCAATAGATTTCTAATGCTTCTTAAAACGCGATATCGCATCTCATTTCTATGTTTCAGGGTAAGATATAATATGATTTGCGAAGTGTCATGTATTCCTTGTCTACACTTCAAATGAATGTAAATGCGAAACTTCCTTGCTAGGAAATAGCGTCTGCAGATGTCTAGGTATCGTAGCAATAGTGTTCTAATGCTTCTTAAAACGCGATATCGCATCTCATTTCTATGTTTCAGGGTAAGATATAATATGATTTGCGAAGTGTCATGTATTCCTTGTCTACACTTCAAATGAATGTAAATGCGACACTTCATTGCTAGGAAATAGCGTCTGCAGATGTCTAGGTATCGTAGCAATAGAGTTCAAATGCTTCTTAAAACGATATATTGCATCTCATATCTATGTTTAATGATAAGATATAATATTCATTGCGAAGTGTTATGCATTCCTCGTCTACGATTCAAATGAATGTAAATGCGGCACTACCTTGCAAGGAATTAGCGTTTGCAGATGGGTACGTATCGTAGCATTAGAGTTCTTATGATTCTTAAAACGCGATATCGCATCTCATTTCTATGTTTCATGGTAAGATATAATATGATTTGCGAAGTGTTATGTATTCCTCGTCTACACTTCAAATGAATGTAAATGCGACACTTCCTTGCAAGGAAATAGCGTTTGCAAATGTCTACCTATAGTAGCAATAGAGTTCTTATGCTTCTTAAAACGCGATATCGCATCTCATTTCTATGCTTCATGGTAAGATATAATATGATTTGCGAAGTGTTATGTACTCCTCGTCTACACTTCAAATGAATGTAAATGCGACACTTCCTTGAAAGGAAATAGCGTCTGCAGATGTCTAGGTATCGTAGCGATAGGGTTCTAATGCTTCTCAAAACACAATATCTTATCTCATTTCTATGTTTCATGGTAAGATATAATATGATTTGCGAAGTGTTATGTATTCCTCGTCTACACTTCAAGTGAATGTAAATGCGACACTTCCTTGCTAGGAAATAGCGTCTGCATATGTCTAGGTATCGTAGCGATAGAGTTCTAATGCTTCTTAAAACGCGATATCGCACCTCATTTCTATGTTTCATGGTAAGATATAATATGATTTGTGAAGTGTTATGTATTCCTCGTCTACACTTCAAATGAATGTAAATGCGACACTTCCTAGCTAGGAAATAGCGTCTGCAGATGTCTAGGTATCGTAGCAATAGAGTTCAAATGCTTCTTAAAACGAGATATAGCATCTCATATCTATGTTTCATGATAAGATATAATATTCATTGCGAAGTGTTATGCATTCCGCGTCTACGATTCAAATGAATGTAAATGCGACACTTCCTTGCAAGGAAATAGCGTTTGCAGATGTCTACGTACCGTAGCAATAGTGTTCTAATGCTTCTTAAAACGCGATATCACATCTCATTTCTATGTTTCATGGTAAGATATAACATGATTTGCGAAGTGTTATGTATTCCTCGTCTACACTTCAAATGAAAGTAAATGCGACACTTCCTTGGTAGGAAATAGCGTCTGCAGATGTCTAGGTATCGTAGCAGTAGAGTTCTAATGCTTATTAAAACGCGATATCGCATCTCATTTCTATGTTTCATGGAAAGATATTATATAATTTGCGAAGTGTCATGTATTCCTCGTCTACACTTCAAATGAATGTAAATGCGACACTTCCTTGCTAGGAAATAGCGTCTGCAGATGTCTAGGTATCGTAGCAATAGTGTTCCAATGCTTCTTAAAACGCGATATCGCATCTCATTTCTATGTCTCATGGTAAGATATAATATGATTTGCGAAGTCTTATGTATTCCTCGTCTACACTTCAAATGAATATAAATGCGACACTTCCTTGCTACGAAATAGTGTCTGCAGATGTCTAGGTATCGTAGCAATAGAGTTCTAATGCTTCTTAAAACGCGATATCGCATCTCATTTCTATGTTTCATGGTAAGATATAATATGATTTGCGAAGTGTTATGTATTCCTCGTCTACACTTCAAATGAAAGTAAATGCAACACTTCCTTGGTAGGAAATAGCGTCTGCAGATGTCTAGGTATCGTAGCAATAGAGTTCTAATGCTTCTTAAAACGCGATATCGCATCTCAATTCTATGTTTCATGGTAAGTTATAATATGATTTTCGAAGTGTTATGTATTCCTCGTCTACACTTCAAATGAATGTAAATGCGACTCTTCCTTGCAAGGAAATAGCGTTTGCAGAAGTCTACGTATCGTAGCAATAGATTTCTAATGCTTCTTAAAACGCGATATCGCATCTCATTTCTATGTTTCAGGGTAAGATATAATATGATTTGCGAAGTGTCATGTATTCCTTGTCTACACTTCAAATGAATGTAAATGCGACACTTCCTTGCAAGGAAATAGCGTTTGCAAATGTCTACCTATAGTAGCAATAGAGTTCTTATGCTTCTTAAAACGCGATATCGCATCTCATTTCTATGCTTCATGGTAAGATATAATATGATTTGCGAAGTGTTATGTACTCCTCATCTACACTTCAAATGAATGTAAATGCGACACTTCCTTGCAAGGAAATAGCGTTTGCAGATGTCTACCTATCGTAGCAGTAGAGTTCTAATGCTTATTAAAACGCGATATCGCATCTCATTTCTATGTTTCATGGAAAGATATTATATAATTTGAGGAGTGTTATGTATTCCTCGCCTACACTTGAAATGAATGTAAATGCGACACTTCCTTGCTAGGAAATAGCGTCTGCAGATGTCTAGGTATCGTAGCAGTAGAGTTCTAATACTTCTTAAAACGCGATATCGCATCTCATTTCTATGTTTCATGGAAAGATATTATATAATTTGAGGAGTGTTATGTATTCCTCGCCTACACTTCAAATGAATGTAAATGCGACACTTCCTTGCAAGGAAATAACGTTTGCAGATGTCTACGTATCGTAGCAATGGAGTTCTTATGATTCTTAAAACGCGATATCGCATCTCAATTCTATGTTTCATGGTAAGTTATAATATGATTTGCGAAGTGTTATGTATTCCTCGTCTACACTTCAAATGAATGTAAATGCGACTCTTCCTTGCAAGGAAATAGCGTTTGCAGAAGTCTACGTATCGTAGCAATAGATTTCTAATGCTTCTTAAAACGCGATATCGCATCTCATTTCTATGTTTCATTGTAAGTTATAATATGATTTTCGAAGTCTCATGTATACCTCGTCTACACTTCAAATGAATGTAAATGCGAAACTTCATTGCTAGGAAATAGCGTCTGCAGATGTCTAGGTATCGTAGCAATAGAGTTCAAATGCTTCTTAAAACGATATATTGCATCTCATATCTATGTTTAATGATAAGATATAATATTCATTGCGAAGTGTTATGCATTCCTCGTCTACGATTCAAATGAATGTAAATGCGACACTACCTTGCAAGGAAATAGCGTTTGCAGATGGGTACGTATCGTAGCATTAGAGTTCTTATGATTCTTAAAACGCGATATCGCATCTCATTTCTATGTTTCATGGTAAGATATAATATGATTTGCGAAGTGTTATGTATTCCTCGTCTACACTTCAAATGAATGTAAATGCGACACTTCCTTGCAAGGAAATAGCGTTTGCAAATGTCTACCTATAGTAGCAATAGAGTTCTTATGCTTCTTAAAACGCGATATCGCATCTCATTTCTATGCTTCATGGTAAGATATAATATGATTTGCGAAGTGTTATGTACTCCTCGTCTACACTTCAAATGAATGTAAATGCGACACTTCCTTGAAAGGAAATAGCGTCTGCAGATGTCTAGGTATCGTAGCGATAGGGTTCTAATGCTTCTCAAAACACAATATCTTATCTCATTTCTATGTTTCATGGTAAGATATAATATGATTTGCGAAGTGTTATGTATTCCTCGTCTACACTTCAAGTGAATGTAAATGCGACACTTCCTTGCTAGGAAATAGCGTCTGCATATGTCTAGGTATCGTAGCGATAGAGTTCTAATGCTTCTTAAAACGCGATATCGCACCTCATTTCTATGTTTCATGGTAAGATATAATATGATTTGTGAAGTGTTATGTATTCCTCGTCTACACTTCAAATGAATGTAAATGCGACACTTCCTAGCTAGGAAATAGCGTCTGCAGATGTCTAGGTATCGTAGCAATAGAGTTCAAATGCTTCTTAAAACGAGATATAGCATCTCATATCTATGTTTCATGATAAGATATAATATTCATTGCGAAGTGTTATGCATTCCGCGTCTACGATTCAAATGAATGTAAATGCGACACTTCCTTGCAAGGAAATAGCGTTTGCAGATGTCTACGTACCGTAGCAATAGTGTTCTAATGCTTCTTAAAACGCGATATCACATCTCATTTCTATGTTTCATGGTAAGATATAACATGATTTGCGAAGTGTTATGTATTCCTCGTCTACACTTCAAATGAAAGTAAATGCGACACTTCCTTGGTAGGAAATAGCGTCTGCAGATGTCTAGGTATCGTAGCAGTAGAGTTCTAATGCTTATTAAAACGCGATATCGCATCTCATTTCTATGTTTCATGGAAAGATATTATATAATTTGCGAAGTGTCATGTATTCCTCGTCTACACTTCAAATGAATGTAAATGCGACACTTCCTTGCTAGGAAATAGCGTCTGCAGATGTCTAGGTATCGTAGCAATAGTGTTCCAATGCTTCTTAAAACGCGATATCGCATCTCATTTCTATGTCTCATGGTAAGATATAATATGATTTGCGAAGTCTTATGTATTCCTCGTCTACACTTCAAATGAATATAAATGCGACACTTCCTTGCTACGAAATAGTGTCTGCAGATGTCTAGGTATCGTAGCAATAGAGTTCTAATGCTTCTTAAAACGCGATATCGCATCTCATTTCTATGTTTCATGGTAAGATATAATATGATTTGCGAAGTGTTATGTATTCCTCGTCTACACTTCAAATGAAAGTAAATGCAACACTTCCTTGGTAGGAAATAGCGTCTGCAGATGTCTAGGTATCGTAGCAATAGAGTTCTAATGCTTCTTAAAACGCGATATCGCATCTCAATTCTATGTTTCATGGTAAGTTATAATATGATTTTCGAAGTGTTATGTATTCCTCGTCTACACTTCAAATGAATGTAAATGCGACTCTTCCTTGCAAGGAAATAGCGTTTGCAGAAGTCTACGTATCGTAGCAATAGATTTCTAATGCTTCTTAAAACGCGATATCGCATCTCATTTCTATGTTTCAGGGTAAGATATAATATGATTTGCGAAGTGTCATGTATTCCTTGTCTACACTTCAAATGAATGTAAATGCGACACTTCCTTGCAAGGAAATAGCGTTTGCAAATGTCTACCTATAGTAGCAATAGAGTTCTTATGCTTCTTAAAACGCGATATCGCATCTCATTTCTATGCTTCATGGTAAGATATAATATGATTTGCGAAGTGTTATGTACTCCTCATCTACACTTCAAATGAATGTAAATGCGACACTTCCTTGCAAGGAAATAGCGTTTGCAGATGTCTACCTATCGTAGCAGTAGAGTTCTAATGCTTATTAAAACGCGATATCGCATCTCATTTCTATGTTTCATGGAAAGATATTATATAATTTGAGGAGTGTTATGTATTCCTCGCCTACACTTGAAATGAATGTAAATGCGACACTTCCTTGCTAGGAAATAGCGTCTGCAGATGTCTAGGTATCGTAGCAGTAGAGTTCTAATGCTTCTTAAAACGCGATATCGCATCTCATTTCTATGTTTCATGGAAAGATATTATATAATTTGAGGAGTGTTATGTATTCCTCGCCTACACTTCAAATGAATGTAAATGCGACACTTCCTTGCAAGGAAATAACGTTTGCAGATGTCTACGTATCGTAGCAATGGAGTTCTTATGATTCTTAAAACGCGATATCGCATCTCAATTCTATGTTTCATGGTAAGTTATAATATGATTTGCGAAGTGTTATGTATTCCTCGTCTACACTTCAAATGAATGTAAATGCGACTCTTCCTTGCAAGGAAATAGCGTTTGCAGAAGTCTACGTATCGTAGCAATAGATTTCTAATGCTTCTTAAAACGCGATATCGCATCTCATTTCTATGTTTCATTGTAAGTTATAATATGATTTTCGAAGTCTCATGTATACCTCGTCTACACTTCAAATGAATGTAAATGCGAAACTTCCTTGCTAGGAAATAGCGTCTGCAGATGTCTAGGTATCGTAGCAATAGTGTTCTAATGCTTCTTAAAACGCGATATCGCATCTCATTTCTATGTTTCAGGGTAAGATATAATATGATTTGCGAAGTGTCATGTATTCCTTGTCTACACTTCAAATGAATGTAAATGCGACACTTCATTGCTAGGAAATAGCGTCTGCAGATGTCTAGGTATCGTAGCAATAGAGTTCAAATGCTTCTTAAAACGATATATTGCATCTCAAATCTATGTTTAATGATAAGATATAATATTCATTGCGAAGTGTTATGCATTCCTCGTCTACGATTCAAATGAATGTAAATGCGACACTACCTTGCAAGGAAATAGCGTTTGCAGATGGGTACGTATCGTAGCATTAGAGTTCTTATGATTCTTAAAACGCGATATCGCATCTCATTTCTATGTTTCATGGTAAGATATAATATGATTTGCGAAGTGTTATGTATTCCTCGTCTACACTTCAAATGAATGTAAATGCGACACTTCCTTGCAAGGAAATAGCGTTTGCAAATGTCTACCTATAGTAGCAATAGAGTTCTTATGCTTCTTAAAACGCGATATCGCATCTCATTTCTATGCTTCATGGTAAGATATAATATGATTTGCGAAGTGTTATGTACTCCTCGTCTACACTTCAAATGAATGTAAATGCGACACTTCCTTGAAAGGAAATAGCGTCTGCAGATGTCTAGGTATCGTAGCGATAGGGTTCTAATGCTTCTCAAAACACAATATCTTATCTCATTTCTATGTCTCATGGTAAGATATAATATGATTTGCGAAGTGTTATGTATTCCTCGTCTACACTTCAAGTGAATGTAAATGCGACACTTCCTTGCTAGGAAATAGCGTCTGCATATGTCTAGGTATCGTAGCGATAGAGTTCTAATGCTTCTTAAAACGCGATATCGCACCTCATTTCTATGTTTCATGGTAAGATATAATATGATTTGTGAAGTGTTATGTATTCCTCGTCTACACTTCAAATGAATGTAAATGCGACACTTCCTTGCAAAGAAATAGCGTTTGCATATGTCTACGTATCGTAGCAATAGAGTTCTTATGATTCTTAAAACGCGATATCGCATCTCATTTCTATGTTTCATGGTAAGATATAATATGATTTGCGAAGTGTTATGTATTTCTCGTCTACACTTCAAATGAATGTAAATGCGACACTTCCTTGCAAGGAAATAGCGTTTGCAAATGTCTACCAATAGTAGCAATAGAGTTCTTATGCTTCTTAAAACGCGATATCGCATCTCATTTCTATGCTTCATGGTAAGATATAATATGATTTGCGAAGTGTTATGTACTCCTCATCTACACTTCAAATGAATGTAAATGCGACACTTCCTTGCAAGGAAATAGCGTTTGCAGATGTCTACCTATCGTAGCAGTAGAGTTCTAATGCTTATTAAAACGCGATATCGCATCTCATTTCTATGTTTCATGGAAAGATATTATATAATTTGAGGAGTGTTATGTATTCCTCGCCTACACTTGAAATGAATGTAAATGCGACACTTCCTTGCTAGGAAATAGCGTCTGCAGATGTCTAGGTATCGTAGCAGTAGAGTTCTAATGCTTCTTAAAACGCGATATCGCATCTCATTTCTATGTTTCATGGAAAGATATTATATAATTTGAGGAGTGTTATGTATTCCTCGCCTACACTTCAAATGAATGTAAATGCGACACTTCCTTGCAAGGAAATAACGTTTGCAGATGTCTACGTATCGTAGCAATGGAGTTCTTATGATTCTTAAAACGCGATATCGCATCTCAATTCTATGTTTCATGGTAAGTTATAATATGATTTGCGAAGTGTTATGTATTCCTCGTCTACACTTCAAATGAATGTAAATGCGACTCTTCCTTGCAAGGAAATAGCGTTTGCAGAAGTCTACGTATCGTAGCAATAGATTTCTAATGCTTCTTAAAACGCGATATCGCATCTCATTTCTATGTTTCATTGTAAGTTATAATATGATTTTCGAAGTCTCATGTATACCTCGTCTACACTTCAAATGAATGTAAATGCGAAACTTCCTTGCTAGGAAATAGCGTCTGCAGATGTCTAGGTATCGTAGCAATAGTGTTCTAATGCTTCTTAAAACGCGATATCGCATCTCATTTCTATGTTTCAGGGTAAGATATAATATGATTTGCGAAGTGTCATGTATTCCTTGTCTACACTTCAAATGAATGTAAATGCGACACTTCATTGCTAGGAAATAGCGTCTGCAGATGTCTAGGTATCGTAGCAATAGAGTTCAAATGCTTCTTAAAACGATATATTGCATCTCATATCTATGTTTAATGATAAGATATAATATTCATTGCGAAGTGTTATGCATTCCTCGTCTACGATTCAAATGAATGTAAATGCGACACTACCTTGCAAGGAAATAGCGTTTGCAGATGGGTACGTATCGTAGCATTAGAGTTCTTATGATTCTTAAAACGCGATATCGCATCTCATTTCTATGTTTCATGGTAAGATATAATATGATTTGCGAAGTGTTATGTATTCCTCGTCTACACTTCAAATGAATGTAAATGCGACACTTCCTTGCAAGGAAATAGCGTTTGCAAATGTCTACCTATAGTAGCAATAGAGTTCTTATGCTTCTTAAAACGCGATATCGCATCTCATTTCTATGCTTCATGGTAAGATATAATATGATTTGCGAAGTGTTATGTACTCCTCGTCTACACTTCAAATGAATGTAAATGCGACACTTCCTTGAAAGGAAATAGCGTCTGCAGATGTCTAGGTATCGTAGCGATAGGGTTCTAATGCTTCTCAAAACACAATATCTTATCTCATTTCTATGTTTCATGGTAAGATATAATATGATTTGCGAAGTGTTATGTATTCCTCGTCTACACTTCAAGTGAATGTAAATGCGACACTTCCTTGCTAGGAAATAGCGTCTGCATATGTCTAGGTATCGTAGCGATAGAGTTCTAATGCTTCTTAAAACGCGATATCGCACCTCATTTCTATGTTTCATGGTAAGATATAATATGATTTGTGAAGTGTTATGTATTCCTCGTCTACACTTCAAATGAATGTAAATGCGACACTTCCTTGCAAAGAAATAGCGTTTGCATATGTCTACGTATCGTAGCAATAGAGTTCTTATGATTCTTAAAACGCGATATCGCATTTCATTTCTATGTTTCATGGTAAGATATAATATGATTTGCGAAGTGTTATGTACTCCTCGTCTACACTTCAAATGAATGTAGATGCGACACTTCCTTGAATGGAAATAGCATCTGCAGATGTCTAGGTATCGTAGCGATAGGGTTCTAATGCTTCTCAAAGCACAATATCGCATATCATTTCTATGTTTCATGGTAAGATATAATATGATTTGCGAAGTGTGATGTATTCCTCGTCTACACTTCAAATGAATGTAAATGCGACACTTCCTTGCAAGGAAATAGCGTTTGCAGATGTCTACCTATCGTAGCAGTAGAGTTCTAATGCTTATTAAAACGCGATATCGCATTTCATTTCTATGTTTCATGATAAGATATAATATTCATTGCGAAGTGTTATGCATTCCGCGTCTACGATTCAAATGAATGTAAATGCGACACTTCCTTGCATGGAAATAGCGTTTGCAGATGTCTACGTACCGTAGCAATAGTGTTCTAATGCTTCTTAAAACGCGATATCGCATCTCATTTCTATGTTTCACGGTAAGATATAACATGATTTGCGAAGTGTCATGTATTCCTCGTCTACACTTCAAATGAATGTAAATGCGACACTTCCTTGCAAGGAAATAGCGTTTGCAGATGTCTACCTATCGTAGCAGTAGAGTTCTAATGCTTATTAAAACGCGATATCGCATCTCATTTCTATGTTTCATGGAAAGATATTATATAATTTGAGGAGTGTTATGTATTCCTCGCCTACACTTCAAATGAATGTAAATGCGACGCTTCCTTGCAAGGAAATAGCGTTTGCAGATGTCTACGTATCGTAGCTATGGAGTTCTTATGATTCTTAAAACGCGATATCGCATTCCAATTCTATGTTCCATGATGAGATATAATATTAATTGCGAAGTGTTATGCATTCCTCGTCTACGATTCAAATGAATGTAAATGCGTCACTTCCTTGCAAGGAAATAGCGTTTGCAGATTTCCAGGTTTCGCAGCAATAGGATTCTAATGCTTCTTAAAACGCGATATCGCATCTCATTTCTATGTTTCGTGGTAAGATATAATATGAATTGCGAAGTGTTATGTATTCCTCGTCTACACTTCAAATGAATGTAAATGCGACTCTTCCTTGCTAGGAAATAGCGTCTGCAGATATCTAGGTATCGTAGCGATAGAGTTCTAATGCTTCTTAAAAAGCGATATAGCACCACATTTCGATGTTTCATGGTAAGATATAATATGATTTGCGAAGTGTTATGTATTCCTCGTCTACACTTCAAATGAATGTAAATGCGACACTTCCTTGCAAAGAAATAGCGTTTGCAGATGTCTACGAATCGTAGCAATAGAGTTCTTATGATTCTTAAAACGCGATGTCGCATCTCATTTCTATGTTTCATGGTAAGATATAATATGATTTGCGAAGTGTTATGTACTCCTCGTCTACACTTCAAATGAATGTAAATGCGACACTTCCTTGAATGGAATTAGCATCTGCAGATGTCTACGTATCGTAGCAATAGAATTCTGATGCTTCTTAAAACGCGATATCGCATCTCATTTCTATGTTTCATGGTAAGATATAATATGATTTGCGAAGTGTCATGTATTCCTCGTCTACACTTCAAATGAATGTAAATGCGACACTTCATTGCTAGGAAATATCGTCTGCAGATGTCTAGGTATCGTAGCAATAGAGTTCAAATGCTTCTTAAAACGATGTATTGCATCTCATATCTATGTTTAATGATAAGATATAATATTCATTGCGAAGTGTTATGCATTCCTCGTCTACGATTCAAATGAATGTAAATGCGACACTACCTTGCAAGGAAATAGCGTTTGCAGATGGCTACGTATCGTAGCATTAGAGTTCTTATGATTCCTAAAACGCGATATCGCATCTCATTTCTATGTTTCATGGTAAGATATAATATGATTTGCGAAGTGTTATGTATTCCTCGCCTACGCTTCAAATGAATGTAAATGCGACACTTCCTCGCTAGGAAATAGCGTTTGCAGATGTCTACGTATCGTAGCAATAGAGTTCTAATGCTTCATTTCTATGTTTCAAGGTAAGATATAATATGATTTGCGAAGTGTTATGTATTCCTCGTCTACACTCCAAATGAATGTAAATGCGACACTTCCTTGCAAGGAAAGAGCGTTTGCAGATGTCTACCTATAGTAGCAATAGAGTTCTTATGCTTCTTAAAACGCGATATCGCATCTCATTTCTATGCTTCATGGTAAGATATAATATGATTTGCGAAGTGTTATGTATTCTTCGTCCACACTTCAAATGAATGTAAATGCGACACTTCCTTGCAAGGAAATAGCGTTTGCAGATGTCTACGTATCGTAGGAAAGGAGTTCTTATGATTCTTAAAACGCGATATCGCATCTCATTTCTATGTTTCATGGTAAGATATAGTATGATTTGCGAAGTGTTATGTATTCCTCGCCTACGCTTCAAATGAATGTAAATGCGACACTTCCTAGCAAGGAAATAGCGTTTGCAGATGTCTACGTATCGTAGCAATAGTGTTCTAATGCTTCTTAAAACGCGATATCGCATCTCATTTCCATGTTTCATGGTAAGACATAATATGATTTGCGAAGTGTTATGTACTCCTCGTCTACACTTCAAATGAATGTAAATGCGACACTTCCTTGAATGGAAATAGCATCTGCTGATGTCTAGGTATCGTAGCGATAGGGTTCTAATGCTTTTCAAAGCACAATATCGCATCTCATTTCTATGTTTCATGGTAAGATATAATATGATTTGCGAAGTGTGATGTATTCCTCGTCTACACTTCAAATGAATGTAAGTGCGACACTTCCTTGCAAGGAAATAGCGTTTGCAGATGTCTACCTATCGTAGCAGTAGAGCTCTAATGCTTATTATAACGCGATATCGCATTTCATTTCTATGTTTCATGGTAAGCTATAATATGATTTGCGAAGAGTTATGTATTCCTCGTCTACACTTCAAATGAATGTAAATGCGACACTTCCTTGCAAGGAAATAGCGTTTGCAGATGTCTACGAATCGTAGCAATAGAGTTCTTATGATTCTTAAAACGCGATATCGCATCTCATTTCTATGTTTCATGGAAAGATATTATATAATTTGAGGAGTGTTATGTATTCCTCGCCTACACTTCAAGTGAATGTAAATGCGACCCTTCCTTGCAAGGAAATAGCGTTTGCAGATGTGTACGTATCGTAGCAATGGAGTTCTTATGATTCTTAAAACGCGATATCGCATCTCAATTCTATGTTCCATGATGAGATATAATATTAATTGCGAAGTGTTATGTATTCCTCGTCTACGATTCAAATGAATGTAAATGCGTCACTTCCTTGCAAGGAAATAGCGCTTGCAGATTTCCAGGTATCGCAGCAATAGGGTTCTAATGCTTCATAAAACGCGATATCGCATCTCATTTCTATGTTTCGTGGTAAGATATAATATGATTTGCGAAGTGTTATGTATTCCTCGTCTACACTTCAAATGAATGTAAATGCGACACTTCCTTGCTAGGAAATAGCGTCTGCAGATATCTAGGTATCGTAGCGATAGAGTTCTAATGCTTCTTAAAACGCGATATCGCACCTCATTTCTATGTTTCATGGTAAGATATAATATGATTTGCGAAGTGTTATGTATTCCTCGTCTACACTTCAAATGAATGTAAATGCGACACTTCCTTGCAAAGAAATAGCGTTTGCAGATGTCTACGTATCGTAGCAATAGATTTCTTATGATTCTTAAAACGCGATGTCGCATCTCATTTCTATGTTTCATGGTAAGATATAATATGATTTGCGAAGTGTTATGTACTCCTCGTCTACACTTCAAATGAATGTAAATGCGACACTTCCTTGAAAGGAAATAGCGTCTGCAGATGTCTAGGTATCGTGGCGTTAGGGTTCTAATGCTTCTCAAAACACAATATCTTATCTCATTTCTATGTTTCATGGTAAGATATAATATGATTTGCGAAGTGTTATGTATTCCTCGTCTACACTTCAAATGAATGTAAATGCGACACTTCCTTGCTAGGAAATAGCGTCTGCACATGTCTAGGTATCGTAGCGATAGAGTTCTAATGCTTCTTAAAACGCGATATCGCACCTCATTTCTATATTTCATGGTAAGATATAATATGATTTGTGAAGTGTTATGTATTCCTCGTCTACACTTCAAATGAATGTAAATGCGACACTTCCTTGCAAAGAAATAGCGTTTGCAGATGTCTACGAATCGTAGCGATAGGGTTCTAATGCTTTACAAAGCACAATATCGCATCTCATTTCTATGTTTCATGGTAAGATATAATATGATTTGCGAAGTGTGATGTATTCCTCGTCTACACTGCAAATGAATGTAAATGCGACACTTCCTTGGAAAGAAATAGCGTTTGCAGATGTCTACGTATCGTAGCAATAGAGTTCTAATGCTTCTTAAAACGCGATATCGCATCTCATTTCTATGTTTCATGGTAAGATATAATATGACTTGCGAAGTGTTATGTATTCTTCGTATACACTTCAAATGAATGTAAATGCGACACTTTCTAGCAAGGAAGTACCGTTTGCAGATGTCTACGTATCGTAGCAATAGTGTTCTAATGCTTCTTAAAACGCGATATCGCATCCCATTTCCATGCTTCATGGTAAGATATAATATGATTTGCGAAGTGTTATGTATTCCTCGTCTACACTTCATATGAATGTTAATGCGACACTGACTTGCAAGGAAAGAGCGCTTGCAGATGTCTAAGTATCGTAGCAATAGAGTTCTTATGATTCTTAAAACGCGAAATCGCATCTCATTTCTATGTTTCATGGTAAGATATAATATGATTTGCGAAGTGTTATGTACTCCTCGTCTACACTTCAAATGAATGTAAATGCGACACTTCCTTGAAAGGAAGTAGCGTCTGCAGATGTCTAGGTATCGTAGCGATAGAGTTCTAATGCTTCTTAAAACGCGATATCGCATCTCATTTCTATGTTTCATGGTAAGATATAATATGATTTGCGAAGTGTGACGTATTCCTCGTCTACACTTCAAATGAATGTAAATGCGACACTTTCTTGCAAGGAAATAGCGTTTGCAGATGTCTACCTATCGTAGCAGTAGAGTTCTAATGCTTATTATAACGCGATATCGCATCTCATTTCTATGTTTCATGGAAAGATATTATATAATTTGAGGAGTGTTATGTATTCCTCGCCTACACTTCAAATGAATGTAAATGCGACGCTTCCTTGCAAGGAAATAGCGTTTGCAGATGTCTACGTATCGTAGCAATAGATTTCTAATGCTTTTTAAAACGCGATATCGCATCTCAATTCTATGTTTCATTGTAAGATATAATATGATTTGCGAAGTGTTATGTATTCCTCGTCTACACTTCAAATGAATGTAAATGCGACACTTCATTGCTAGGAAATAGCGTCTGCAGATGTCTAGGTATCGTAGCAATAGTGTTCAAATGCTTCTTAAAACGATATTTTGCATCTCATATCTATGTTTAATGATAAGATATAATATTCATTGCGAAGTGTTATGCATTCCTAGTATACGATTCAAATGAATGTAAATGCGACACTTTCATGCAAGGAAATTGCGTTTGCAGATGTCTACGTATCGTAGCAATAGAGTTCTTGTGATTCTTAAAACGCGATATCGCATCTCATTTCTATGTTTCATGGTAAGATATAATATGATTTGCGAAGTGTTATGTACTCCTCGTCTACACTTCAAATGAATGTAAATGCGACACTTCATTGCTAGGAAATAGCGTCTGCAGATGTCTAGGTATCGTAGCAATAGAGTTCAAATGCTTCTTAAAACGATATATTGCATCTCATATCTATGTTTAATGATAAGATATAATATTCATTGCGAAGTGTTATGTATTCCTCGTCTACGATTCAAATGAATGTAAATGCGACACTACATTGCAAGGAAATAGCGTTTGCAGATGGCTACGTATCGTAGCATTAGATTTCTTATGATTCTTAAAACGCGACATCGCATCTCATTTCTATGTTTCATGGTAAGATATAATATGATTTGCGAAGTGTTATGTATTCCTCGTCTACGCTTCAAATTAATGTAAATGCGACACTTCCTCGCTAGGAAATAGCGTTTGCGGATATCTACGTATAGTAGCAATAGAGTTCTAATGCTTCATTTCTATGTTTCATGGTAAGATATAATATGATTTGCGTAGTGTTATGTACTCCTCGTCTACACTTCAAATGAATGTAAATGCGACACTTCCTTGCAAGGAAATTGCGTTTGCAGATGTCTACCTATAGTAGCAATAGAGTTCTAATGCTTCTTAAAACGCGATATCGCATTTCATTTCTATGCTTCATGGTAAGATATAATATGATTTGCGAAGTGTTATGTATTCCTCGTCCACACTTAAATGAATGTAAATGCGACACTTCCTTGCAAGGAAATAGCGTTTGCAGATGTCTACGTGTCGTAGGAAAGGAGTTCTTATGATTCTTAAAACGCGATATCGACCTCAATTCTATGTTTCAAGGTAGGATATAATATGATTTGCGAAGTGTTATGTATTCCTCGTCTACACTTCAAATGAATGTAAATGCGACACATCCTTGCAAGGAAATAGCGTCTGCGGATGTCTAGGTATCGTAGCGATAGAGTTCTTATGATTCTTAAAATGCGATATCGCATCTCATTTCTATGTTTCATGGTAAGATATAATATGACTTGCGAAGTGTTATGTATTCTTCGTATACACTTCAAATGAATGTAAATGCGACACTTCCTAGCAAGGAAATAGCGTTTGCAGATGTCTAAGTATCGTAGCAATAGAGTTCTTATGATTCTTAAAACGCGAAATCGCATCTCATTTCTATGTTTCATGGTAAGATATAATATGATTTGCGAAGTGTTATGTACTCCTCGTCTACACTTCAAATGAATGTAAATGCGACACTTCCATGAAAGGAAGTAGCGTCTGCAGATGTCTAGGTATCGTAGCGATAGAGTTCTAATGCTTCTTAAAACGCGATATCGCATCTCATTTCTATGTTTCATGGTAATATATAATATGATTTGCGAAGTGTGATGTATTCCTCGTCTACACTTCAAATGAATGTAAATGCGACACTTTCTTGCAAGGAAATAGCGTTTGCAGATGTCTACCTATCGTAGCAGTAGAGTTCTAATGCTTATTAAAACGCGATATCGCATCTCATTTCTATGATTCATGGAAAGATATTATATAATTTGAGGAGTGTTATGTATTCCTCGCCTACACTTCAAATGAATGTTAATGCGACGCTTCCTTGCAAGGAAATAGCGTTTGCAGAAGTCTACGTATCGTAGCAATAGATTTCTAATGCTTCTTAAAACGCGATATGGCATCTCATTTCTATGTTTCATTGTAAGATATAATATGATTTTCGATGTGTCATGTATACCTCTTCAACACTTCAAATGAATGTAAATGCGACACTTCCTTGCTAGGAAATAGCGTCTGCAGATGTCTAGGTGTCGTAGCAATAGTGTTCTAATGCTTCTTATAACGCGATATCGCAACTCATTTCTATGTTTCATGGTAAGATATTATATGATTTGCGAAGTGTTATGTATTCCTCATCTACACTTCAAATGAATGTAAATGCGACTCTTCCTTGCAAGGAAATAGCGTTTGCAGAAGTCTACGTATCGTAGCAATAGATTTCTAATGCTTCTTAAAACGCGATATCGCATCTTATTTCTATGTTTCATTGTAAGATATAATATGATTTTCGAAGTGTCATGTATACCTCGTCTACACTTCAAATGAATGTAAATGCGACACTTCCTTGCTAGGAAATAGCGTCTGCAGATGTCTAGGTATCGTAGCAATAGACTTCTAATGCTTATTAAAACGCGATATCGCATCTCATTTCTATGTTTCATTCTAAGATATAATATGATTTGCGAAGTGTTATGTATTCCTCGTCTACACTTCAAATGAATGTAAATGCGACACTTCCTTGCAAGGAAATAGCGTTTGCAGATGTCTACCTATCGTAGCAGTAGAGTTCTAATGCTCATTAAAACGCGATATCGCATCTCATTTCTATGTTTCATGGTAAGATATAATATGATTTGCGAAGTGTTATGTATTCCTCGTCTACACTTCAAATGAATGTAAATGCGACACTTCCTCGCTAGGAAATAGCGTTTGCAGATGTCTACGTGTCGTAGCAATAGAGATCTAATGCTTCATTTCTATGTTTCATGGTAAGATATAATATGATTTGCGAAGTGTTATGTATTCCACGTCTACACTTCACATGAATGTAAATGCGACACTTCCTTGCAAGGAAATAGCGTTTGCAGATGTCTACCTATCGTAGCAGTAGAGTTCTAATGATTATTAGAATGCGATATCGCATCTCATTTCTATGTCTCATGGTAAGATATAATATGATTTGCGAAGTGTTATGTATTCCTCTTCTACACTTCAAATGAATGTAAATGCGACACTTAATTGCAAGGAAATAGCGTTTGCAGATGTCTACGTATCGTAGCAATAGAGTTCTTATGATCCTTAAACGCGATATAGCATCTCATTTCTATGTTTCATGGTAAGATATAATATAATTTGCGAAGTATTATGTATTCCTCGTATACACTTCAAGTGAATGTAAATGCGACACTTTCTTGCAAAGAAATAGCGTTTGCAGATGTCTACGAATCGTAGCAATAGAGTTCTTATGATTCTTTAAACGCGATATCGCATCTCATTTCTATGTTTCATGGTAAGATATAATATGATTTGCGAAGTGTGTGTATTCCACGTCTACACTTCAAATGAATGTAAATGCGACACTTCCTTGCAAAGAAATAGCGTTTGCAGATGTCTACGTATCGTAGCAATAGATTTCAAATGCTTCTTAAAACGCGATATCGCATCTCATTTCTATATTTCATGGTAAGATATAATATGATTTGCGAAGTGTTATGTATTCCTCGTCTACACTTCATATGAATGTAAATGCGGCACTTCCTTGCTAGGAAATAGCGTCTGCAGATGTCTAGGTATCGTAGCAATAGATTTCAAATGCTTCTTAAAACGATATATTGCATCTCATATCTATGTTTAATGATAAGATATAATATTCATTGCGAAGTGTTATGCATTCCTCGTCTACGATTCAAATGAATGTAAATGCGACACTACCTTGCAAGGAAATAGCGTTAGCAGATGGGTACGTATCGTAGCATTAGAGTTCTTATGATTCTTAAAACGCGATATCGCATCTCATTTCTATGTTTCATGGCAAGATATAATATGATTTGCGAAGTGTTATGTATTCCTCGTCTACACTTCAAATGAATGCAAATGCGACACTTCCTTGCAAGGAAATAGCGTTTGCAGATGTCTACCTATAGTAGCAATAGATTTCAAATGCTTCTTAAAACGCGATATCGCATCTCATTTCTATATTTCATGGTAAGATATAATATGATTTGCGAAGTATTATGTATTCCTCGTATACACTTCAAGTGAATGTAAATGCGACACTTTCTTGCAAAGAAATAGCGTTTGCAGATGTCTACGAATCGTAGCAATAGAGTTCTTATGATTCTTTAAACGCGATATCGCATCTCATTTCTATGTTTCATGGTAAGATATAATATGATTTTCGAAGTGTGTGTATTCCACGTCTACACTTCAAATGAATGTAAATGCGACACTTCCTTGCAAAGAAATAGCGTTTGCAGATGTCTACGTATCGTAGCAATAGATTTCAAATGCTTCTTAAAACGCGATATCGCATCTCATTTCTATATTTCATGGTAAGATATAATATGATTTGCGAAGTGTTATGTATTCCTCGTCTACACTTCATATGAATGTAAATGCGGCACTTCCTTGCTAGGAAATAGCGTCTGCAGATGTCTAGGTATCGTAGCAATAGAGTTCAAATGCTTCTTAAAACGAGATATTGCATCTCATATCTATGTTTCATGATAAGATATAATATTCATTGCGAAGTGTTATGCATTCCTCGTCTACGATTCAAATGAATGTAAATGCGACACTTCCTTGCTAGGAAATAGCGTCTGCAGATTCCTGCGTATCGTAGCTATAGAGTTCTTATGATTCTTAAAACGCGATATCGCATCTCATTTCTATGTTTCATGGTAAGACATAATATGATTTGCGAAGTGTTATGTATTCTTCGTCTACACTTCAAATGAATGTAAATGCGACACTTCCTAGCAAGGAAATAGCGTTTGCAGATGTCTACGTATCGTAGCAATAGTGTTCTAATGCATCTTAAAACGCGATATCGCATCTCATTTCCGTGTTTCATGGTGAGATATAATATGATTTGCGAAGTGTTATGTTTTCCTCGTCTACACTTCATATGAATGTAAATGCGACACTTCCTTGCAAGGAAATAGCGTTTGCAGATGCCTACCTATCGTAGCAGTAGATTTCTAATGCTTATTAAAACGCGATATCGCATCTCATTTCTATGTTTCATGGTAAGATATAATATGATTTGCGAAGTGTTATGTATTCCTCGTCTACACTTCAAATGAATGTAAATGCGACACTTCCTCGCTAGGAAATAGCGTTTGCAGATGTCTACGTATCGTAGCAATAGAGTTCTAATGCTTCATTTCTATGTTTCATGGTAAGATAAAATATGATTTGCGAAGTGTTATGTATTCTTCGTCTACACTTCAAATGAATGTAAATGTGACACTTCCTAGCAAGGAAATATCGTTTGCAGATGTCTACGTATCTTAGCAATAGTGTTCTAATGCTTCTTAAAACGCGATATCGCATCTCATTTCCATGTTTCATGGTAAGATATAATATGATTTGCGAAGTGTTATGTATTCCTCGTGTACACTTCATATGAATGTTAATGCGACACTTCCTTGCAAGGAAAGAGCGTTTGCAGATGTCTAAGTATCGTAGCAATAGAGTTCTTATGATTCTTAAGACGCGAAATCGCATCTCATTTCTATGTTTCATGATAAGATATAATATGATTTGCGAAGTGTTATGTACTCCTCGTAAACACTTCAAATGAATGTAAATGCGACCCTTCCTTGAAACGAAGTAGCGTCTGCAGATGTCTAGGTATCGTAGCGATAGAGTTCTAATGCTTCTTAAAACGCGATATCGCATCTCATTTCTATGTTTCATGGTAAGATATAATATGATTTGCGAAGTGTGATGTATTCCTCGTCTACACTTCAAATGAATGTAAATGCGACACTTCCTTGCAAGGAAATAGCGTTTGAAGATGTCTACGTATCGTAGCAATAGATTTCTAATGCTTTTTAAAACGCGATATCGCATCTCATTTCTATGTTTCATGGTAAGATATAATATGATTTGCGAAGTGCTATGTATTCCTCGTCTACACTTCAAATGAATGTAAATCCGACACTTCCTTGCAAGGAAATAGCGTTTGCAGATGTCCACGTATCGTAGCAAAGGAGTTCTTATGATTCTTAAAACGCGATATCGATCTCAATTCTATGTTTCATGATAAGATATAATATGATTTGCGAAGTGTTATGTATTCCTCGTCTACACTTCAAATGAACGTAAATGCGACACTTCCTTGCAAGGAAATAGCGTTTGCAGATGTCTACGTATCGTAGCAATAGAGTTCAAATGCTTCTTAAAACGAGATATAATATCTCATATCTATGTTTCATGATAAGATATAATATTCATTGCGAAGTGTTATGCATTCCGCGTCTACGATTCAATTGAATGTAAATGCGACACTTCCTTGCAAGGAAATAGCGTTTGCAGATGTCTACGTATCGTAGCAATGGAGTTCTTATGATTCTTAATACGCGATATCGCATCTCATTTCTATGTTTCATGGTAAGATATAATATGATTTGCGAAGTGTGATGTATTCCTCGTCTACACTTCAAATGAATGTAAATGCAACACTTCCTTGCAAGTAAATAGCGTTTGCAGATGTCTGCCTATCGTAGCAGTAGAGTTCTAATGCTTATTAAAACGCGATATCGCATTTCATTTCTATGTTTCATGGTAAGATATAATATGATTTGCGAAGTGTTATGTATTCCTCGTCTACACTTCAAATGAATGTAAATGCGACACTTCCGTGGAAAGAAATAGCGTTTGCAGATGTCTACGTATCGTAGCAATAGATTTCTAATGATTGTTAAAACGCGATACCGCATCTCATTTCTATGTTTCATGGTAAGATATAATATGATTTGCGAAGTGTCACGTATTCCTCGTCTACACTTCAAATGAATGTAAATGCGACACTTCCTAGCTAGGAAATAGCGTCTGCAGATGTCTTGGTATCGTAGCAATAGAGTTCAAATGCTTCTTAAAACGAGATATAGCATCTCAAATCTATGTTTCATGATAAGATATAATATTCATTGCGAAGTGTTATGCATTCCGCGTCTACGATTCAAATGAATGTAAATGCGACACTTCCTTGCATGGAAATAGCGTTTGCAGATGTCTACGTACCGTAGCAATAGTGTTCTAATGCTTCTTAAAACGCGATATCGCATCTCATTTCTATGTTTCACGGTAAGATATAACATGATTTGCGAAGTGTCATGTATTCCTCGTCTACACTTCAAATGAATGTAAATGCGACACTTCCTTGCAAGGAAATAGCGTTTGCAGATGTCTACCTATCGTAGCAGTAGAGTTCTAATGCTTATTAAAACGCGATATCGCATCTCATTTCTATGTTTCATGGAAAGATATTATATAATTTGAGGAGTGTTATGTATTCCTCGCCTACACTTCAAATGAATGTAAATGCGACGCTTCCTTGCAAGGAAATAGCGTTTGCAGATGTCTACGTATCGTAGCTATGGAG